>NC_089877.1:48242500-48612500 GCF_040182565.1 Anser cygnoides | reverse complement strand
TTCCTTCCTTCCTTCCCTTCCTTCCTTCCTTCCTTCCTTCCCTTCCCTTCCTTCCCTTCCCTTCCTTCCCTCCCTCCCTCCCTCCCCTCCCCTCCCCTCCCTCCCTCCCTCCCCTCCCTCCCTCCCCTCCCTCCCTCCCTCCCTCCCCTCCCCTCCCCTCCCTCCCTCCCCTCCCCTCCCTCCCCTCCCTCCCTCCCCTCCCTCCCTCCCCTCCCCTCCCCTCCCCTCCCTCCTCTCCTCCTCCTCTCCTCTCCTCTCCTCTCCTCTCCTCTCCTCTCCTCTCCTCTCCTCTCCTCTCCTCTCCTCTCCTTGAAATTACTCAGCTATACTTAAAATAATTAATACTTCATTGTACCAGAGTTAAAGGATGACAAGCTGGCCTAAAATCTAAGTTTTTTGCTTGTGAGTACAGCCCTTTTCTAAGCTCAGTTTGCCTTGCAATGCATCTACCTCAAAGTAGCCTACAGTCAGGTTGTTGGGGTATTCCTGTGGGAGGCAGGAGCTATGAGTATAAATCCTAACTAGAAAGATGTAATGAAGACCTTGCAGAACCAGGAATTAAAACACACCACTCTGCTAAGCATTCATTCTCGTCACAACTGCACACCCTGCATACTAGGGGTTGTGAACATGTGCAGATGTTGAAGTCTGCCCCCACTATTGTGTGGGCTCTGTTTTGGAAGATGCACGCTTATGGGAGTTGCAACAGTGAGTGTTAAATGTCTACGTGTCCTTCTGGCTTTTGGCTTTGGTGGCTTAATCTCTAGTGTGTTCTCCCAGAGCAGACCTGAGGTACTTCATCAGAGGTGCCCGTGGGGATGGGAGGGAGGAGGAGGCATTGCAGTGCAGTACTGCTGTATTTGCTTTTTGAATAGGCTCTAGTCATTAATGCTGTCACATCCCTGGAAATTCACTTAAAGAAGACATTTGAAGGAGAACCTCTTTCTTCCTGCACACAGAGACACACACAAGCAAAGTCTTTTTTTTTTGATGATGCTTTCAGATAAACAGCCACAGCAAAGCCTCAGTTTCATTTTATCTCCTAGATAGCTCCAGGAAAAAAAATCACTGCCTCTGCCTGCAGCCTAAACAACTCACTTTGCTGCCAAGTGCCATCTCAAGAAGAGGAACAATATAAACTAATTTCATACCTATTCAGTTCAATAATAGGTATTGTTCTAACTATACCTCTAGTGATAACAGACAGAACGGCTTATTTTCCATTGCTAAGCAACTGTTAAAACAGTTGCAGAATTCAGCCAGCTCTAATGGGCTGATAGGAATCAGTGTCTGAAGTTCTTGTTTGCATTCTGAAGTCAACAATAATTGTAGTTCTCTATTAACATTCATTTAAGATAGTTTATGGCTGCACCAGATTCAATCAGGAATCTGCCTTAATGGTGTTCTGAATGGTCTGCTCTCCCTTAGAAAGAGATATTTAACCATAATGCACTACCCTGCTTTAATCCACTTGCTTTGTTTTGATATAATGATGAAGAGTCATAGAAGGTAACGCAGGAAAAACAAGGTAATATGAAGCACTCTGCAGAAATAGAAGCTGATAGTATGAATGGTACCAAGATGCAGGCAGAGAGTTTGAAGTATTTAGGTAGGGTACAATCAATCAGAAGGTGGCAGTTGTCTGCAATGCAAAGACATCTGTAAAACCCTCATACATTTGGAAAAACAGAATCTAGGCAAGACAGACATAAAAGCCTAAGTGCATTAAACCATGGGCATTTTTCCAGCAGTAATTTATGAGTTCGGATTTTAGTCATTTGTGTACATGATTTAGGAGAAGGGACTTTCTGGCCTGGCTCATGCCTTGCAGAGATAAGGACTGGGCAAATGCATAAATGCAAATAAATAAATAAATAAATAAAAAGTGCCACACAAGAGGATCCTGCATTCATAAGCCTTTCTTTGCAGCTGTGGAATGATTTCAGCGACCTGAGAGCATTGTCATGACAGGATGATAGCTCTTCAGATGCTCTGTTCCTTAGCTGTGAGTAAGGACACATAAGCAGGGACACAGAAGGTATACTGCTGCTGCAGCTGGAATTTGGTGCTCACATCCAGCATTTCTCCATTCCTTTTACAGGTGTCTAAATGTATGATTAATGCTTATGCATGTGAGCAATCCCATCACATTCAGCAGAACCATGACAGCTCCTAGTCAAGTGAACGCTTAAATGCAATGCCCTGTTGGTGCAAGGTGAGAAAATCAGCACTGTCAGATGGAGCCCATGCGGGTGAGTCAACACGGCCTTATTAGCCCAGCGTGTCTCACACCATGACTTGCAAGAGCCAGGTCTTAATGCAACAGGAGAAGGATAAGTGCTTTGAAGTAAGGACTTCAGCCAGCTGCCTGAGTCAGAAGAGTGTATCATCACACAAGGATATGAAAACGTGGGGGTGAAAAGTTGAGACTGTCCCTCCACTGAGCTTGCAGCAGTGTCTGAGTCACCACAGGACTGAGAACGCTGCAGGCAATGGCAAGCAAAGTGGGCTTGGTCTGACTTGTCCTCTTATGCAACTCCTATGTTACCACCTTCTGTGCTCCGTCTATAAACCCAGGCAACATCAAGAAGCCGTTACTGAAAGCAGTACTCTTATTTATTCCTTTGTATGAGCCAAAGATGACAAAAAATTAGATTGCTTCCACACAAGGTTTAGTACAGAACCAGCCTCTTTCCTTGCTGGTACCGGTAAGACCATCTGTTGCTGGAATCTTTAAAAGGATGTGTGCACCCCCTAGTGTAGAAGGACGTCCAGGAATTCAGGTTCTTACAACAGGCTGAGCTGAATGAGGATGTTTAATATTAAACCATAATAAAACCCTGCCTTCAAGGGAAAGAATTGTAAACTTGGAGATCATTCTGGGTGTAATCCCTCAACGTCCCTGCACTCAACAGTTGTAGGACCTGAAAGCTCGTTCTGCTGACCTGGATGTTTATTGCACTGGAAGATAGCAGGGATTCACAGTAAAAAATGATATTGTACTGAAAACAAACAATTCAAATTCAGACCTCTCTGGAACTCAGCCATGTAGTAACTAGGTTCAGCCTAAACTTTGAGGTAAATTTTGTAACTGTTTCACTGAAGGTTAGGGATATGGTAATGTCGGACTTTGCCCCAGTTAAGAGATCCTGCAAAAACACGACTCATGCACCTAAATGCTTAAATGCAAAAACTACGGCCCAGACTGTCAAAGGTAGCTGGACTTCTGGCTGGGCCTGCATCCCACTGCTTGGAGTTAGGTCCTGAAAAACCTTTGAAAATCTTCTCCTAACAGCCACGGATCACGTTCTCATTCTTCATCTTTGCCTTTACTTATTTGCCAAGTTCTGCCCATCATATTAGGGCAGAACCTTTCACTTTGATGAATTGAGCTTGCTTATTGGACCCAAAATGGCGGTTCGGCTCCCAGAAGCCAGAACCCAGGCGCTGGATCTTGGCTGTGAGCGTGGGATGGGAGTAACTTGTAGGTACAGTGTCAGGAGGGCCTTGCTCTCATTTCTGAGAATCAGAACGTGAGGCCCTAACCTTTGGAGCACGGTCTGGTACGTGCTACTTTGCTGACAGGCATCAGTGTTGGCCATGGACAGGCTCTGATCTGACCGAATTACACCTCTGTGTTTTCCAGATTTCCTCTGCTCACGCCTCCAAGGAAGACAGGATGTAGCCACTTCCCCTGGGGTGCCTGCAACCCCATCACCACAGCCTTGGCAAGTGCCTGACAGCCAGAAAAATGATATTGCCAATGGAAAAAAAAGCGGTCAGTTTTCATTATCCAAGCAGAATTAAATGAAAAAAAAAGCAAACTGCATAAATGATGGAAATTAAATTAGATTTTCTTTACTTTCATTATCTAAGTACTTTCTGATAATAAATGTATTCTAAAATATGACTTTCATCCAATGGTATTTACTGTATTAAAAACAGACTGATTTTATTTACTGCATAATGCTTAATAGCTCCTCCAAGCCACTTTATGCCATAATTTTAAATGGGTTCTTTGGGCTTTTTTTTTCGAAACAAGAAACATGGCTCTTTGACAGAACAGCTCCTGGTAACTCACAGTGCAAGCACTGCCAGGAGCTGTGGTGACTGGTGTCAGGTGTTTGCTTCTTCCAGAAGGATGGAGTCATTGCGATATCAATGCTGAGTTCCTTATGTCACTTGGGTAAATAACACCACATAATATTTGAAAAGCATCAGCATATTGCTGGTGCGTGCCACCAAAGGGTTACATTTCATGACGCAGTAGTACCACTATGATATGATCTGTGTGAACCAACAAGAATAGTATAATGAGAACATGTTAAAAAAAAAAAAAAGTACTTTAACAAGAAAATTACATTGGCATGTATCGGTGCTGATTTTAAAGCAACTTACCATCCATATTTAGAAAATTTAATCTAACTACTTTAGAAGCTGGACTAATTATTGCGAGACCCTTTTTAAATTAAAATTAAAGATTTAATTTTAATTTAGAGATTTCCAGATCTTTCCATAGCAATTAATTTCTGGTTTAGAACTTTTTTTTCCCCCACTTTCATAACTAGATACCCAAGGCTGTGATTTTTGTTAGATGAAACTCCAGTTGGAAAACTACTGAAGTTCAAAAACTCTTCATCACAATTAAGAAAGTGCTGGGACCCTGTTTCTCATTGCCAAGGACAGGCAGAAGAACATTCCTAATTCCTTCTGCAGATTTCACACTAGCATTAGCACAAGAAAACTGAGGCTGGGGTATGATAGGACTGCTTAACCCTATCCTCTAAATCTCTCTCTGTTGTAATATATGAGTGAAGTGTATTTAATAACTCATTCTTGTCCCCCAAAATGTCTCATATGGTATTCTGTATGAATATGATGATATTTGTTCAGTGGGAGATTTTTTTTCCTTCTTCAAGAAAGCTGAGAGATTCTAGCCTTTGCAAAGATGTTAATACCCAGTCAGATTTCCCAGCAGCCTCATGTGGCTTTTATTCCAAGAGGCATCCCCTTAAAGGCTCCGAGAGAAAGCATTACGGTTAATGCAGTTTGGCAAGTCAGTGTAATATTCACTGCATTACCTTGACATGGTTTAATGGCATGAGCATCATGCTCTCTGTGTCAGAGAAAATTACCCGTTGACCCTTGCTGTAGCTTGATGCCTGTTCTTAGCTGGATGGTTACAAAATGCTATGGAAAACCTTATATGAAGTCCACTCCCCCAACTCTGGCCAATAGGGAACTCAATTGCTATCAGCTTGTCTATTAAAAAAAAATAAAAATCTGACATTGGTGTTTTCATTTGATACGGTATTATTTCATACACATACTGTAGTTGCCCAGCAAGCCTTTCTCCTGGCCTATCCTTCTGGTGAAAAGATAAACCAAAAATGGAAGTGAATACAGAAAGAAATAGAGGGAAATGCAAAAGGACTTTTATTATTATTATTATTATTTTATTCTGATGGAAAACAAAGAGACTGTGGTACTCCCTTTGCAAGAGGCAGTCTTGTTCCACTTGGGGGAAGTTCTCTCTTGCCTTGGGAAACAGACCAGTGCAGGAAGTACACAGGTGATCTTTACAGCTGTGTAATGCAAGAGAACTGAATTTTACCCCTCTGGATGATTAAAGAGATTAATTGTGAGTGATAGCTGGAAAATGAACTTCATGTTCTTGAGAGCCCCTGGATAATGTCAAAATTTCTGCTGGTTCACAGAGAGGCATGTTCTCTTCCAAGGACCTCACTCCAGCCATGGGACCAAACCTTTAAGTTATATGTGTGCAGGGCAAATACATTTATTCCTTGCCTTGTCCACTCAGACTACCAGGAAGATTCCCAGGCGCTGTGTGTCGTGAGCCCTATCCCATGCCAGGAGCCAGTGAGGACCAGTTCACGGTCCTAGGCATGGGCGCATCCATCACGTGGCTAGATGTGACTAGTCTTGGGCTCAGAGCTTCAAAGAGCTTGAAAGCTGTAAGCTGAAGCCTCAGACACAATAAAGGCTAGCATGAGACTTGTACAGGGATGCTATTTTTGCAGCATGTTGCACTCATTAGGCATGAGTGTCAGTGCTGGAAAAAGGTGGAAAACAGTGAAGAGTCAGGTCCTCAGTATCCCCCTTTGATGTCTTAGGTAACTTGAAAGGCAGCCTATGCCACCGCTCTGGTACTGTGACATTAAAAAAATCAAAAGAGAGAGAAATCATCAACGGTAGAGGAGATCCCTGCAATTTGGCAGTGCTCCCGATCCACAAAGCTACTTTTCTGGTTTCTCCCATTAGCCCCACTGCAATATGCACAGAACCAGATTACTTATCAGGGCAGAATATTAACGTTCACAGCATTAATGTTTTGGGGCCCTTAGAATGGAGAGCACTAATAGAAAAATCTCTTCAGTCCTTTCATATGAAAACCCACCATTCTGAACTGACAAAAATAAATGCAGTGAACTTTCAGTGATATTGCACCGTATAAAAAGGTTATTAAAAATGTATTTGAAGGACTAGCTTTGTCAATACTAATGCACTGAAGGAACTGAGGGTTTCCCAGCTCAAGCACTGATGTACTGACTTAGCGAGGGAGTGATTACTGCAATAATAGATTTTGGTTGCTTATGGTAGACAAGCATTTTCTGACTTCATATGCAAAAAATTGTTCTCTGTTTTAAAAAGATGGGATACTCAGTTATATTGAGGTGAATATGAATTATAGATTTTAAAAGGAAAATTGCCAACTAGCTATTGGCTCAGCTCTGACACTGTGTTTGAAAGAAGGTGGTGGGGATAAAATAGAGGAGTGTAGAAGAATATGAGATTACTGGAAGGAATGTAAATGATTTATTGGTTTATTTGTTGATTTTTATTTCCATACTAATCCGAGGGTTTTTAGAGATGATCTGTACATTCCCCAAAGTGATGTGAACATAGCAACAAAGTGCAAGCACATGAAAATTTTAAAGCACAATTAGCTCTGCTTTGAGAAATGGGTCCATTCTCCTATTTTGGATTCAGACATCTCTGACCTGGCTGCTTGCTGTTGGACTACGCAATGGCTAGATCAAGATTCTTACCGTGGGGTTTCTGTGCATGTCTTCCAGGACCAAATGACAATCAGTCTTCTTTTATTGCTTTAAATGAACCTTACTTAAAGAGACTGCAAGGAGAGGAAAAGCCAGTCTTTTAAAACCCCACTTTCAGTCACTTAAGATGCTAATGAGAGAGGTAAGCATTTATTTTTTTAATTATCATCGTGTTTTTCTCAATCATGCTCCCTTTGAAGAATGCAGGAAACACGCTACTGCTCCCACGGACAGATGCTGCCACGTAGTTTTGTCCTGCTTGAGCACCACAGCCAATGTGTTCTTTTGGCATCTGAGGGAAGGTGTCAGGACTTCAAAACCTTACTGAGCAATTTTTGTCAGTCTGCCTCTGCAGTGACGTGTAGTAGCAGCAGGACACAACAGAGGCCTAGGAGAACAATATGGTAACATGCAACAAGTTTTCATATAGTTTTGTTGCTGTTGTTGGGGTTTTCAGGTATTTTTCCTGGTTTTTTGTCTGTTTTTTACCAGTGCTTAAATATTTCATGGACTTCTTGTGCATTGATGCACTTGCACGAAACCCTGCAGCAGGGGTTTCACTGGTCCCCCAGGTTCGCAGATGAGCACATAGCAACTCAGGCTGGGCCTGACAGGGGCACAGGGACTAAGCGGAGAGGTCCTTCACAAGATAAAGGGATTTTTTTTCAGTTTTCCAGAATGTAACAACTTATCATGTCAATATAATCGTGATAATAAATAATCTGTACTGTTCTTGTGTTCTCCAGTGTTGGTTTCTTATACTTGCACTGTGTTACACACGTGTATGTACACAGACACATACAAGGCTTTCCGTTGGGATCCCTGCCAGCCAGGGAAGCACTGAAGCTGGCACTGTCACCCACCAGAGTTTTAGAGACTGGCAAGCCTGCACCCTGGCCTGTTGTAGTATCTCAGAGGAGACTTGATCCCCACACAAAACCCAGCCAAACCATAACAAAAAAAAAACAAAACAACAATAATGCCTGAGTAATATATAAATCTGTAGTTTTTTTTTTTTTTTCTGTGTGTGTCATGATGATTTAGACTTCTATCTTATTTCCAAAGCCAATACAGTATTAAGAGGAAACTCTTGGTGGATTTAAACACTTATTGTCACCAAGGTGACTGGAATTCACACCCAGGCAATGAGTATCCCTCTGTGGAGAAAATGGGCCTGCCCCCCTCGTGTTGTATCTACCGTCCTGCGGCCCCACGGGGCTTAGTTTTCGCAGTCAACAACAATTGATCAGAGTTTAGTTCTCAATTTTATTGCTGCCATTTATTACAAAATACAAGGGGGTTAATGAGAGAGGAAGTCTTCGGGTCCTCTTTCCGCCCCGCCTCACGACCCGCGCCCCCCACACGCGGCCGGCCGCCTCCCGCCGGGCGAGGGGCGGCGCTGCGGGCCCGCACGGGCCGCTGGCTGCCGGCGGGCCGCGGGCTCCTCCCGGCGGCGGCCGCTCCGCAGGGCCGCAGGGCCACGAGCCCCATTCCCCGTCCCGCTGGGGCCGGGGGAAGGCGGCCGGGCCCGGCGGCCGGCCCGGGGGGAGCGCGGCCGCGGCGGCGGCTCGGCGGGGAGCACGGAGTGGGCGGGCGGGGGCGGGCGGTGCAGGCTGTTAGGCGGAGCGGGGGCGCTTGTTGAGCGGCGGCTCCATAGCTCAGTGGTTAGAGCACTGGTCTTGTAAACCAGGGGTCGCGAGTTCGATCCTCGCTGGGGCCTCGCTGACTTTTTAAGTGTCCCTACGCTGAGCCTGCTGCCGGCTGTCCTTATTTTAGGGTATTTTGTGTGGGTGGTCACGAACCGCGCGTGTGGACGCGGTGGGTGTTGTTACGAGGGGAATAAACGGTGTGGATAAACCAAGAGTGAGGAATGAGACAGGTCACCTGCATAACCCCTGCATGCACTGTGTGCCAGCGGGGAACGGGGCACCACGCAGTGCCTTGGAGAGTGGTATGGGGGTGGCTGAATAAGTCGCACAATTTCCCTCGTGGGAGTTTCGGCAAAATGCTGTTAAGGGTTTTAAAAGGAACAAATTGCCCCTGAGTGGAGAATAAACTGGGCAGGATTATCTGACTCTTCACAGCTTGTCGGGGAGGCCGAGCTGTTGGTTTTATTTCTGTGCTGGAGGCTGGGCAGAGGAGGTGCAATAATTCTTTGGCTCTTTTTTTTTTTTTTTTTTCTTTTAGGTTATAGAAAGAGCTAGAAAATTCAGCACAAATAATCCTCTTGAGCACCACACTTTAAAAATATGCATTAGGTTTTTTTCAGAAATCTAGCGAGTGAGACATTTAGCTTCTAGTATTGCAAACACCGCAGCAGTTACCGACATCAAGCAGGGAAATGAACGCATACATTTAGGCCGGGGAAAGGCCCACACCTGCGGTGCTCGCCCTGTAAGGGCTCAGCGTGTGGTGTTGCTGCTGAAGATGCTCGCAGCTGCAGGGGGCTGCAGCTCCGTGTGCCCACGGATGTGGCTCGACGTGTCAGCACGGTGGTGAGGGCTGTGGTGCTGCCTGAAGTGACTTCTTGTTTGAGTACTGCCTCCTCATCCCTTAGGGGAAAACAGTGCTGTGTCCTAACCACAGAGTCCCCAGCTGACCAACAACAAAACCGGTCCCCTGGTTCAGTAATCCTCCCAAAGTACATAGGCAGGGACACCAGCCCAGCACCAGGTGGGCCTGCTCTCTCCGGGCTGCTGGTCAGAGGCCTGCTACGGCCATAGTTTCAGGAGTGAGGGGGAGCTGAGTTTTGCCATGGCTCACCAGAGCGATGCCAGATCTCTGGGGTGCAGATTGTCTTAAGAAATCATTTGTGTGCTTATAAAGCAGCATTCAGAAAACATAACTGAACATGCAGGAGCAGTCTCTGCACTTGGGCCGGGCGGAGCCCAGCGTGATCGATGTCAGAGTGCAGGTGATGGGATGGTGAGGTTTTTGCCGTGGAAGGACAGATCATACAAATGATGCGTGACTGATCTGTTCCTTACATACAGCAAATGTTACAGGAATAGGGTTTGTCTCTTCCTGCTTGTCATAGCTATATACAAAAACTACCATGGAAGGCTTTTCTAAAATGCTGACAGGTTGATGCGTGCGCCTTTATAGCAGTTGGGAAGCTGCATGAGTGGGAGCTAAGCCACCTAATGTCAGCATTTAAATTGTGCTTCCATTTTAGGAATCTACTAACTGAATCCTCCGAATTAACTGCACGTTGTTATATAAGAGGAGGAGAGAGGCAGATGCTCTTGGAGGCCTCCAGAGGGAGAGCCTGCTCATCAAAACCGGGTCTCTGTGCTTGTGCAAAGTGCTTCTGGACATACTCGGGCATCCGCTATGGCCAGGAACTATCTAGGGGATTGGGTGTTTTGGGGACACTGGGTCACAGAGCACCTGAAAATTGGGTCCAGAGTGGGTGACTGCGTTTTCTGCTGATGAGATTGAATTTTCATTTTTCAGAGGCATATCTTTATAATTAAACAGGGCCTATTTTAGAACAGCAGATTTTTAAAAATAGTTTTTTACAATCATACTGCTGTTGTACTATACACAGCAGAGAGCAACCTGTTAGAGCTGACCCCGCAGAAACCTGCAGATGACTGCAGCTGGGGGCAGGGACTCAGCAGCGCATCCCGGCCCCCAGGTGAAGGTGGCTGCGGTGGGCCTGGGGCTGGGCCCTGGATGCTGGGACCTGGATGTTAACACTGCATGAGGTGAGACCAACCAGTGCCACTTCTCGGGCCCCCACCTCATTCATACACATGCAAGAGTGGAAAACAGGAGATGCACCTAGGCCTCCCTGGAGCCTATTCCATCCCATAGTCACCTAAGTACCATTCCCAAATCCCAGCCAAAGAGTGACCCAAAAATTCCCACCATCCTCTACAAGCAATGTCTTCAAAGGTCTCCATTTCCTGCTGAAGGAAGCTTTAGCAGCTGTTGTGGCTGAAGGTGAGAAATGTGTCAAAGCTTTGCTCTGAAAAGCTGAGGTGACCTTCACTAGGTCCAGTGATAAAGTTGTTGGTGATGTCATTAGAAAATGTCTTTATGGTTTGTTTCTCTGAAATGTGGTGAAGGGCCTGACCATACTAATTGTGTTTTCAATTTGATTACTAGCAGAGACCGTGGGAATTACCGCTGTATCTGCAAAGGCAAATCTGCCATCACTGCAAGATATTCTGACTTCATCCTGAAGATCTATCTCCCTGTTGTTTTCTCCTTGTTGTGGTTTTTTTTTTTTTTGGTTATCCCCCCACCAAGTAAACTTATAGCCAGTTGCTCAGTTCAGCAGCAGGAGGCCTTACACAATGAGAGGCTGTTTTCTTCATGATTATACTATTTTTCTTTCCAGATATGTAGCAAAATTGACATATCTAAGCCTAGCTTACTTCATTGTGATATCATTTTTGATAATGGGAACAGGGAATCGAAGTCAATGACTGGAAAACTGGTTTAGCCTTCAGAGGAAAAATGAAATATAAACTCTTTCAATATTCCACATGCTTTAATATTGCACATGTATTGCCAAAACGTCATAAACTCAAAGAACTTATAAAATCTAAGATTAATAAGGTACGTTTCCATTGGCTTAGTCAGGAATGAACTAAGGAAATTCTGACTTGTGTTTCTGGACTTGTCCCTAAATACTCAACGCTTGATGACTTCAGGTTTGTGCCAGTGAGGTAAAGACAAGAAGTAAAAGTTGAGACATTTTGTTTCCTCACCTGATGTGAATGCAGCCATCAAGAACGTCTCCAATGAACAGTAAAAATATTTGCTTGCAATAATCAAAGGTGTTATTAGTAATATCAAAAAGAAAAAAAAAAGTGTTTGTCTGCTAAAGATACATTTTAGTTATATATTGTCCTTTAATTCTGTTCTTCTGGTTGCTGAAACAATACAAAATTCTTCACGCATGACAAAGCTATCATCTGCCTAGTCAGGTTTTTCCAGGATGTTCCACATCTTGATGCCTAACCACATATTTTTACAAGTTCAGTGGTCCTGTTACTCTGTCAGAGGGTGGCATTAAAAAATTCACAAGCATTGCTTGAAAGTGGGTAGAAAGGAACATGGTCTAGAAGTCTGAACACAACCACCAGCTGTAATACTGACTGAGTCCAGTGTACTGACCTCTAGAGCTAGCTGTCTCCTTGCTCCCTTTCCTCTGTCAAGAAATCTCTCCCTTTTAAAACAAAGTAATTAAAACATTGCTGTTCAAGGCCAGACACAGGCCAAATGCATCCCCAGACACAGTGAGAGCTCAGTGCATTAGGACTTTGAATGATGATGCAAGGCAATCTTCACAGAGGAGTAACAGTAGAAAAATCTGTGCTTACTGGTATTCTTGGCAAAAGATCATATTTCTGAGCCAGTTAGCTATGGATGGAGGGACAGCTAATGAACCCATTCGGCTTCTGGTATGGATGTTATTTACTGCAATGTCAGCGTTGGAATTAGGATGTTTAAAAAGAGCAGGGGCCTCTGATAATGAGAAAGTACAGGTGAATTAAATCATTCAGTGTTTGCCAGGAGAGTTACTGTTGTGTTTTAAAGAAAACTAATGTTTTCTGCATTGTTAAGGAATCTTTTCCTTACACACACTACTACATGTTACTGTTAGTAAAACAAATATATACTTATAATTATTTACTTATAGGCACATAGACATATATATTTTGAGGTGTTACTGGTACAACACCTGGAAGAACAGAGGAGAAGCAAACAGCAATGTCTTATTGCAGCTCCCCAAGATATTTAGCTAGCTGTGCAATATATGATCCTCACCTTGCTTGCATTTCAGTGTATGTGTCTGTCTAGAGGTTTTGTAGAGTGATGTTGCCAAAGATAAAACATGGCCTTTTCCCATACAGTCTATAATTTAATGGTGGGAACACTAGGTTGTGACAGTACAGGATCCAGGCACAATTACAGTAGGTCTGAATAAAATGAAATGCATAGGGCAGTAGAGAGGAGAGTCCTTTAAAAATCTCATGTGTGTGTGATTTACTGGGGCTTGAGAATAGGTGAAAAAAGTTTACTTTAGAAGGGATGAAACACTGTTCATTTAGAAGCTATGTGTCATATTTATATACAAAAATTTCCTGCTGTCATCACTAAACTCAGTGGTCTCTTCAGATTGTTACTATATTTCTGGCTTTCAGGTGACCAAAATTAGTTTGAATGTAGAACTAGTCTTAAGGTCAAGGTAATGCTTAAATGAAATTTAGAAATGTGAACCTGAAGTATTAGGGAAAATAAAAAGATAATTCAGCTCCCTTGCCTGCTTCTCTAGGACTGGTTTTCTAGATTTACCCAGTTCAGCTTATCTTAATATGAACATAAATGAATCAGGAGTCTGTAAGTGGAGGATCATAAAATAAGGCTGGTAGCAACTGTGCTAATCTCTATTCAGATCAGAGAGGCTGCTTTGCTGACATCAGAGCAGGCAGACTGCGAACTAATGCTGCATGTGTCTGTCTGCCCGTCTGCCTGTATCTGATTATCCCTCAGACAGACCCTGCGCGCTGGCTGCTCACAAGGAAAGCACTTTCATTCCTTTTGGAGATAAACAGAGGAGCTGTTCCTTCTGGTCACCAAGTTACAGATTATTTTTGGACAAGAATGCTGTTGCTTGCAATCCCCCTGCTGTATACATGAGACTGGCTAATGACCGTGGAGCCTGTACATGTAAACAGCCTCAAATCACGATACAGTCCTGAAAAGAGGTATGGCTATGTCTGCTCGTTCCCTTCAGAGCACTGCTACTGCTGATCGCTTTGCCACTGCAAGAACTGTAATCCACACCAAAAGCCATTTGTAACAGAAATTAATAAAGAGTAAAACCACATGGACATGTATTTCT
Organism: Anser cygnoides; assembly: GCF_040182565.1. NCBI lineage: Eukaryota > Metazoa > Chordata > Aves > Anseriformes > Anatidae > Anser > Anser cygnoides. Next base: position 48,598,559 of record NC_089877.1, on the reverse strand, counting down.
CACTGCATGTAGCAGCTGTATAGAGACAGCTGTCGCTACCAATGTGCTAATATTTTTTAAGATTGATAAAATATAGCATTGAAGAGCCATACAGTTCAGCTATGCAATAAAGAGACTTTATTTTAAGGAGGATTCACAAATTTAGTTTTAAATATTTCCACTGTCCCACCAGAACAGTGGAAGCAGAACCAGAAAGCACTGTCATCACTATTTTGCAGTCACCTTCTCACCCCTCGAAAACATTGCTGCTGGCACAATCGGTGTCTCTACTGCCTGTACAATTAAGTAGCAACATCTGGGAGAATGCAGCCAGCTGGAGCTCGGCAGCTTGACACCTGAGTGCCCAGCACTGTGGGCTGGATTTGTAGTCCATACTGAGCCACTTGTGCTCTGCCTCTGACCATGCCTTCAGGCTGGGTTCTGGGAGCCTGAGCTCACCAAGTCCGTCAAGCAGCATGTGAGCCTGAGCTGGTCCTTCTGGGCTTGTGTTCCCACTTGGTGAAGCAGATTGCTTGCTCTAGATTTGAGCTAGGGAGACACCCAAAATGTGGGTGGTAAAGGAGGCTATGGATAATGAAGGAGACTGTCAGGAGAGAGCTTGAGTCCTGAGCAAGCACAGCAACAGAGATGCAGCCTGAGAGAAGGCACTAACTGTGGTGTGCTGCAACACCACGGCTGCTTGTTTAGCTTATAAATGTCAGTCAGCCAATTAGTTCAGTGAAGCTTTTCAAAACATTGCCTGTGAGGTTATTATAATTAAAATGCCAACACAAATAGTCTACATTCCAAGGCCCGAGCAGCAGAGAAGAAATACCAACACAGGACCAAGCCTGAATCTGATAGAAACGGTGCAGATAAAGCTGGACGTTATGATCACGTTTCTTTACTGCCTTGTCTTCGCTGTGATTTTCACATCCCTGCCCCGTTCTGCATAGTTTGCTCAGCAGGGCAGCCTATCTGCTGAGTTCTCCTCCAGCTGGCTGATGAAAAAACAGACGAGTAAAGTATTGTAGGTGTCCACCACGGATGGGGGCTGTTAGAGCACACCCAGTGCAGGCAGCCTGTGGTCCAGCTGTGCTCGGGGGATAAGGGGAACCTGCTGTGCAGAGGAATTAGGGGCTGCGTTCAAGCACAGCACCATCAATCATGAAGAATCAATTCTTGCTCCTCCCCTCAGAGCTGCAAAGTGCCAGGGGCTAGCTGCCCTCAAACAGAGCTGATAAACACATCTGAGGAAATGTCAGACTGGTCAGGCAAACCTGATACTCCTAAACCACCGCTGACAGGAGCCCGGATCTCACCCAGCCCTCGGTGATGCTGCAGTAACAGCTCAAGCCTCTGATCCAGTATGTCTTTTATCCATTCCTCCATCCTCCCCTGGGCTTTCCAGACATCCTTGCTCTTTTGGCTTCATGCTGCTTCGCCCCTTCATTTGCATTTAGCTCTGACTGTTCTAATCTGCTTTTTAAAAGCCGGTCTTCAATTTATATCTCTTTGTTCCTTTATCCCATCACAAAAGCCCTGAGATATGCTTTTTCAATGCACGCTCACAGACAAGTTCAATTTTTTTTTTTTAATGCCCCCCTAAAAATAGATAACTTTCCTGTGATTTTTTTTTTGTTTTCCCCCCACAAGACATTTTTATTCCACTATTCCAGCATTTCTGCTTCCTCGGGGGCTTAATTTCCTTTTGGCTAAGAAAGAGAAACTGGGTGAAGATGTAATGCAGGTCTGGGCAATACAGAGACCACTATAAATATCAGAATTGTAGGTGATGTGGGCTCAGTCTGTGTCATTTGCTTAATCCTCAGTGCTGTGCTAAATGATTTACCAAGGCTGTTTTTTTTAATAAATCCTCCTGAACCAAGTTTATTTCTCCTGCTATCAACAATCATCAAACTTCTGATTGCCCACCAAGGCCTCCAGAGTTTAAGCTGAAAATAAAATCCTAAAATAGGACGATGGTGACATCTATATTGTTTTGCCTCATAAAATTTGTGACGTTTGTTTAAGTCGAAAATTACATCAGCATCAGTTACTTGGTGCAATTGAAATAAAATCATGTAACCAAGTAGGTAAAATTAAAGTCCAGGGGGACTGAGTTGTTAGACTTTAAGACTTTCTTCATTCAGCTGTGCCTCTTGCTTGAGTGTATTTCATTACAATGAGAGCAATGTCAATTCACTTATACTCAGTGCCCTGTGGCAGCATCCTTAATATTTTACTCACACCTGCCTCAAAACTCCCACTGATTCATCCCAAGGAAGTGTGGGCTGGATGCTAAGTAAGGACTTCGGTATTTGGCTGCCAGTGTTGGAGTTCATCCGTCCCTTTGTAAAAAGTGCATGGGTAGAAGGAACTGTGCGGACACTGAATGTTAGCGAAGTGCAAGGCTAAGACCAGCAGTTACACCTGCACACGCCTGACTTTTAAGGGTAAGTTAAAAGTCACCATTTTGTAGCCTGGAGCACCGGAGTGGAAAGTTACTGAGTTCTGCTGTAGCCAGAGTGCTCCTCTTTGGTTTTCACATGCCTTAAATTTCTGAGGTTGTTTTGCCAAAGATGCAGGCAACTTCTAAAATTTTTGGATTCCTAACAATATATAACAGAAGTTATTTGATCATTTAAACTGATGGCTTCTGAGGAAATTCAGATTACGGTATGGTTCTTAATATGTTCATTACCTTCGCGGTTGCAGCTATTCCTACTTCACTTGCTACTGCCTCTCCACTTTGTCTAATTTTGGGGTGTGTCCAAAACAAACAAGGGAACAATCCCTCAAAGCCTTTCACTGCCTCCATTTTCTGATCCTACAATGTGAAGTTTAGCCAATTTTATTATATATCCTAACAGGGTGTTTTCTAATGCTAGTTAGCAGTTTTTGTCCTGAAAGAAGTATGAGTTTTTGATGTGTTGGACCTAGCACCAAAGAGTTTTGTGATAGCAGAGAGTGGTGGTGAGAAAACAGGGCAAAGAAAACCTTACAGACACTAGGAGATGTTTGCCCAAACAAGGTTTTGCTTTTTCTGGAGGCTTCTAAAGCACAATAACAATGCAGTGTGCCAGCTAATGCAAAGGATGACCAGAGCTATTATCTTTATAAAGCTTAGCTATTGAAAAATGAGCGAAAGATGTAATTACACTGATTGTTAGCTGCTCTCTAAATTATTATCTGTGAAAATAAAATTATTAACAATTAAACATTAAAAAGCCAGTTGACTAATTAGTTCAGGAGAGCTATTCAAAACACTGTCCTTGAGGTTATTATAATTAAATTCCTAATAGCCTATATTTCAAACTCAAATTCTAGCTTAGCTTGCTCCACAGAAACTGGCAAATGTCAGGACCATCAATATTGTAGAGTAGACCAGAGTCCTCTTGTCCAAAAGCTGATGAAAATATGAATTCATCTGAATATAGGCAGCTAAGGACAAAGAAAAATGAGTGCTATGAAGGAACTACTGATGAGTTTGTTGGATCCGGAGATTAGGCACACATTCACACTAGCAAATTTCTGAGCCACAAGTCATCCCTAATGAGGTCTCAGCAGTGCTCCCAGTGATAGCAAACTGCGTAGTGCTTCAGGGGCTGCATCTCTTTACCACCTTGACATTCATTAAGTACACAGCACAGCAGGAAAGCAGCTACTCATCCCCTTTATCAACCTATCCTGTAGTACAAACACACACAAACTCACTTTACGTTAGCATTTCTATCGCTGCTACCAATGGTTGGGGCAGGAGACACAGGAGAAGATTTCCTCAAAATTCTGGCAGTGGACAAAAACAGAGGCTTCTTGTTCCCTTTCTCCTTGATCTTTTGACTGCTTTCTGATCTCTGCTGAGCTACGGTCTCTTCTACCACAGTTCCTTTCTTGCTAGGAATGGTTTTGGCTGGATGGTAACTTGGCACAGCAGTTTTAGACTCCTGTCATTACTCTTCTTCCCTCCGAGCACTACAGAAAAAAAAATGTTATTTTATGTAAGGTTATTTTGCTAATGTAGGTGGTTAAGCTTTTATGGGGGCTGGCTGAGCAAATTTGGTAAGATGCCTTGCCATCGGTTCAGGGGTACTAAGTATGAGCAGTAGTTTGGCCTGGTGATGAAGACTTCTCCCTTCCCTTCTCTCCACCCTCATCAAGCTGAAAGCAGGAACCTAAGAAGCCAAAGAAGTCATGACTCCTGCTTTTTGGCACAGGACAATGACCTGTCATTACACCCCTGTCTTAATTGCTTGTTAGTTACAGGCATTCTGCCTTTGTATCATTTGCCTTTGGATGAAATCCTGCCCCTTTTTTGAGCATCCCCTGTAGAAAAGCCCTTAGGTGACTTTTGCTAATAATCTCATTTCTGTGCACCTCAAAGGCCACAGGAGCCCAGAAGCTGAAACTGTAGATCACTTTCTACTTGAACTTAAATCAGATAAGGTAAGTTATAATTTAACACCTTCCTGAGGGAGAGATTAGTCTTGCATGGTCTAGTAGTTGTCCCTGACCTTGTTATTGAAATAAAATGACCCAAAGAAAAGCTGATAGAAACAGAAGCATTTTAGTCACAGAATATTTATTATTAAACATTTATTTTACTTCATGGTAAGAATAGAAACTATTACTTGGTCTCCTGTTTTTAAGGACAAGAAAAGAAACAGTCTTACCTGCTTCTGTTAGTGAGGGACAATATTATCTATTAATAAAGAAACCAAGAAAGCTTTAGGAAAGTTGTAAAAAAAAATATAGTGGACTACATCCAGACATAATGCAAGGTTTAGACCCATGTGATCCAATCCAGTATGATCCAATTAACTATGGCAGCCCATCAGCTGAAATGTTATTATAGGGAACTGGATGTATGCCTCAATTCCTCATTTAATTGCTCGGTTAATGTATCACAGTTGATCAAGATCAGTAACTTAGGAATATAGTAGTAAGTAATTTACTGATACTCTTTGTAAACAAATGTACATGTGCAAAATAGTGCATTTTTGTATTGAAAAAACCCATTCATTCTTCCTGCATTATCTATTTTATTAGAATTTCATATATATCAGATTTTATGACTCACAGTTATTGACCTGAAAGTATCAGTTTGGTCACTGTGAATTAGTATTGACCTATATTGTGAGTCAATTAATATTCTGATAAAGCCATAGATGTTTTAAATTATAAACAGTAAAGACCAGCTGGATGAATTTACGTGGGCATGTGCCTTTCCCATCTGGGACTAAGTGTTACCAAGAATTTCATCGAGGGGTAGTACAACCAAATTGAATTTGTCTGCTTTACCTTAAGAACGTGAGACCAGTATTTGTCTCCTTGCTTCTTACTGAGACGCTGAACAAGGGGCTTGTTGAGGTGCCCTCTGAGAGACACTCATTTTCTGTCTGCCAGAGTCAGAGGATCTTTGGGGCAAAGTGTGCCAGGGAAGAGAAACTGGAGCATAGGCAGATGTCACAGTGCTGCGGTGCAACACTAACCATCATTTCCTAGGAATACTTTGGCCGGAGATAAAAACACCTCATCACTCTGACAGTCACTGACAACCAAAGTGTTAGGGCTGCTGGAAATCAGTCGTGACAGACCCTGTGGCTACTTGCCCCTGTCCCGACACTGCCAGTCATGGTGCACGGGCAGAGAGCTGGCTAGGTGGCTGCTTCCTGCGGAGATGTTTTAGTGCTTCCAGACTAACCATCTGCCTCAGTCTCCATCAGTTCATCGTGTGATGTGACAGTAAGTGCAGGTATGGGCTGGCACACTTCCCTTGCCGTAAGGTGCTCTCTCTGCTGACCAGAAATCGCCCCTTTTAATTACAGGGGCACTGAGAATAGGAACTCCACGCTGTGAAGGATTTGGGTATTTCAGAGGTTGGCACAATTTCAAACAGGAATGAGAAAACTATTGACTATTCTTTGAGCACGTCTTTTCCACAGCTGACAGGCTTATTTTATGGTGACATAGCTGAGGCTGCGTTCCCTGAGTCTGCTTGTGGAGATTGTCTGATACTGCAACAGCCTCAATAAACTGAACATCCACTTCTCCTACCTTCCTCCACCCAAAAAGCTGAGCTATTCTGAAACGCCAAGTTACTCACTTGGAAAGAAACTAGCCTGGTTTAACACTCTTTATTTTGATAAATACAACCTGGCTGTTTCTTATCATCTTTAAGTCTCCGGATTCCTAGCCGCAGATTGTTTCACATTTTGTTACAGGTATTAAACTTGAGCTGAACAGCCTACAATTTTCCAGCTCCTCCTTTTCCCTTTCTGTAGCACAGCACTATAGTTGTCCTTGTCACTTCTCTTTGTGTCTTAAAGTAGTTCAGCTTGTTTCAATTACTCCTAAATCTTCTAAGGTGAATTTCAGCAGGCTCCCCTGCCACGCATATCTCATCCAAGTATTTACTATCTGCGCTCTCCTAATTCTAGCACTGCTCCAAAGCACTTAAATTTGTTAAGAATCTGGTCACAGCTACTCTTTTTTAAATGAAGGCTTAGGCAGTGAACATTCTGCTCTTTTATATTCTTTATACCATTTTTCATCGTTCCTGCTTAAGACCAGAGCAATACTCTCTTTTATCCTAAATGTATTTCTGAAAGCTTTTCTTACTGTCTTTTATGTCCTTTGCTGGTTGCAGCTGTTTTTATGTCTCAGATTTTCTGATGTTATCTGTAAACCGCTTTAACTTATGTTCAGTCAGTGTCCATGTTTCCATTTTTAAACTCTTCATTTTTGATTTTTAGGTCATTAGCAAGCTCTTGATGTTCTTGATATTGATCATTTGCAATACTTATCTTTCTTCTGCAGAGGGATAACCTGCTATTGTTTCAAAATACAACACCACAGTATTCTACTCCAAAAATGTCAAAAGGATGTTTCGACAGCCTGAACTTTTTTCCAGTTTTATTCCATTAAAAAATAAATAAAGCATAGCAAATCAATCCCATTTCAGAAGAACGTTGATTTTGACAGACTGCATATAAGACTAAAATACAATTCCATGTAACTTTTTTCAGCAAACTATTTTAATAATAGTATTTCAAAAATGGACAACACCCACAGGAACAGGAGAAAAGAAAGAGGAAATAAAACTGGTCTGGCTGTATCTAACATGGCAAGAACATCAGATAATACTCCATTACAGCAGTGCTTTTACAGACTTACTGGCAGTAGAGGTCTGGCAAAGAAAGCCCTTCTTGCCTTCTGTAGGATAAAAGTGCATGTGGAAGATCTGTATCAAGGAACAAGCATTCTGCCCTAAGGCCATCTCCATGGGCAATGCAGACCACTAGGGCTGTGGTACCAGATGGCAGAACTGTAAAAACCTCTATATGCCCTAGTTATCTCTGATAATCTGCCAGGTCAGTGTTAGAGTACTGCATACCTTTTTCCTGGACAACTGTTGTTTTTGTTTTTTTGTTTTTTTTTTTTTTGTTTCTAGCGAAGTGGTAAATTTTCTCAGGTGAAGAAAGTCCAAGTAGGAACGTATGAGATGATGAGAATGAGAACTGTCAAAATAGTGAAAAACGCTTTGCTGGAAGCAGGAAAGCTTAGCCCCACTAGGTGCATGGGAGCCCACAGTCCAGCTGCCCCCAGCCCCAAGAGCAGAGCTGACTCCCCAGGTATCTTAAGGACATCCCTCCTCCTGCAGACCACCTCCATCCCCATAGACACTCTGATTAATAATTGCATCTTTCAAAGACTTAGAAAAGCTTCATGTTTTGCACATCTTTGTGAAAACTCATTTAAATTCAAACCACTTTGCTAGTAGATATAGTGCTTGAGATGCACAGCTCTAAAGGCAGCCCTTTAAAGAACAACAAAAACTGCAACAATCACCTCTAATTTTAGATGTCTTTTATCTGAGAGGGCTTTTAATTGTAATAGGGGTCTTTCACAGTCTTCCTACTCTCTGAGCAACTCCAGAAGTTTATTTCACACTGATTTCCCTGAGGATTTTCTTCTCTCTCCTCTGCCACTTCCAATTCTCTGTGACTGCTAGAGCAGATAAGCATCATTAGCAAACCAGCAGTATTTGCCAGGCTGTCTTCATTCTCCTGCTCTGGCAAAGTTATGCTGTCGTCAACAGCCCTTAAGTCTCCTTAGATTTCACAGCAGACACCGAGTCACAGTGTTCAGCTCTTCTAATCGAATGACGTGATACAGCTGCATCCAGCCCTCCTGGAAGAGCAGCCCCTGTGGCTCAGAGGTGAATGCCATGGCTCGCTCTGCTGACACTGCTGCAGTTCTGGAGGTGACAGAAGGAAACAGATACATACGTGCACTTGTCCTGGGCAGGATGGTGTCAAGGACCCGGGGCAGTAGTGAGCAGACCACACCGTGCAGGCTCAGTTGGGTTAGTTTTCCTTACAGGCTGAACTCAGCCCATGAGCCAAAGGCTGAGCTCTTCTGATGTAATTGGAAGTATAGAGTATCAGACACAATTAAGATTATAGCTGTATGGAGAGTCATCAAGTCAGACTGAGTATATTGGATTATGCAGATAGCCCAGACTGTCATCAGTCAGGGCAGCAAGGTATGACTGATACAAAGCAAAGGGTATTTTTTCATGGAGTCAGTTGTTTGATTAAAAAAATAAATACTTCCAAACTGTGCAACACACCTCACAAGGAAAATATTGTGTTGTTAGCATTTGTTAGAACGAACCTTCCTTAACAAGTGAAAATTCTTGTCCAGCTAAGATGGAAGCAGCAAGTGTTAACGAAGTCCAACTCTGCTAATTCTCAGACAGGTTTATACACTGTGGCTTGTACCTCTGCAAACACAAAATTAGAAGGGAAGACACCTTCTCAGCCAGCTTGTTGGGGAGGTCAGTACATAGCAAACTTCTTGCAATTAGAAGGCATCCTAGGACTCATGTTATGATAGATGTTGTCGCTTCTGAAGGCATTTTTTTATTCAGACACTCAGCTTTGCCTTGTGCTTTGCAAATGCACTTGAGGCAGGCTGACATTCGACATAGCACATGGTCTGGTGTGTCTTAGCCCTGAATTTCAAACCAGCTGTGACTTAGCTCACAGCTCAAAGCAGCTGAGAATATCAGACTGTTTTGTAGTTTAGGCTAGATGGGACACAGATGAGTTTCTTAAAACAGCTGGCATCTCAGTTGAAATAATTCTTGCAGCTAATCAGAAAAAGCTTGAAAGATCAAGTTAAAAAATAAATATAGCAAGAAGTCTGAATTCTCTCACATTCCTCTAACTGGAATATTTGCTTTTCTGAGCTACCTCTAATTGTTTCTTTTTTCTCACACTGCCCTCCAACCCTAACATGTGTTAAAATATTTGCCTTGTGCAGAAGATATAAAAGTTATTATACTGTAAAGGGCTAAGACAAATGCTAAGGCTGCATGCTGAAACATTCTGTCTGCTTGCCAGGGTTATACATTGTGGAAGCAAAGCCAAATTGAGGGTTCATCTGCAAGAAGTTTGGGAATAAAAAGTAAGGCACCAAGGGAAAGAAAAAGGATGTTGACGTGAACTTTGAAAATAGTACATTAGTGGAAACAATCATTGTGCCTAAGCTTTGTCTTAGCTCATTGTCTAGAACTTACACTGAAGGTGGTCAGAGTCATCTGGATCTGTCAGTAATGCTCAGCCTTGGTTTCAGTAATAGAAGATCTCACCGCTCTTGAGCAATTTTTGCTTTTGTAGGTTGCTGACTTTGCTTGTAGTTATGCTTGTTCATTTTTGAGGAGGGTTTAGCTATGGCAGCTAATACTGTTTAGTGAAATGCTGTCAAATTGTTAGCATGCCTCTGTCAAGAACTGCCTTGTGCTGATACTGAAATGCTCTTGCCAAGCTCCAAACAGCCTCCCCTCCCCAGTGGCTCAGCACTTTCAGCTGTTTGTGATGGTACTCTGATTTCACTAGGTTGGCAAAGTGAACACAAGGGTCTTGGGTATGGTTAGATTAAATGCAATGGGCAGAATATGCCACCTAATAATAATTCTAATAAAAACATTGGAGTATCAGTGTCCGCTGGCCATTGAAAATCAGCTGTAGGAAACGTGAGCAATGTGGGTTCCGTCTCTACCTTACTGGAGCCCATTAGGTCTCCATAAATCTGTATTTCTCATCACAGCTGTAGCTCCTCAGGATAAAGTCCCCCATGCTGTGCAATTTGTATGCAATGAAACCACGAACTATTAACCATTGATTTTGTGAGTGAAACGTACTACGTAGCTCTGAAATTTCAAAGTCTGCTTCCACTTAAAAAGGTACACACAATGAGTTTTAATTTTGCTGCTGCTGCTACACAGCTTGGTGACAGTTTCCCTTTCCACCTGTGCTAAATAAGGTAACAAGAAATAGTTACTGACCTCCAAAATAACCTTCATGGTTTGTATACCTACCCTATCTCCCCTTAGACATTTCGTCATTAAATTTCCCAGGCAGAGAAAAGAAAAAAATGTATTTTGTTACTTGAAAAGAACTGGACCTCTTCTTAGCGTTGTCTGACTCGGCTGTTTCTCCCTCACTTCAGAATGTCTAGAGCTGATCTTTTATTTTGTAGCTGTTATTAGCTGATGTGCTTTGATCGTGTTGGAAGGCACTGTGAGATTTTTCACCACAGAGCACGTCTTCAAGTTTTTGTTTCTTTTTAATGTATAACAGAAGCTGATAAGAATGTTAGTTGAAAGGGAGGAAAATGATGAGTGCAGTACAAAAATTTGTTCCTTAGGTTCTCTTTGCAGCACAAGCTGCAATAACTTTGGCAGAGCATTTAAAGAGACATGAAATAGTAATATGGAAAGGTTTCTTTCCTTAAGTTCTTTTTGACACAAAAGCAAAGGCAAGAAAAACAAATAAACAAAAAACACTTGTCTACAGCTTAGAAATTTGTAATTTTTTTTTTCTGCTAAGCTTTTTTTTTTTTTTTAATCAAAAATATCAAGGAAATAAATCTGAAGAACTGAAAGATGAGGACTTGCTTGCCCTGTTTTAAAACAAGTAGCTGGGAAAAAAAAAAAAAAGTCTAATGTCTGTTTCCATTGTTAAAGACCAAACATTCTTTCCTATGAAGGGAGTGCTGAAAAAACCTCCCCCAGTGGGGACAGATAGTACTTGTCATTTTGATATGTTCAAGGTGGAAATAATATCTAATACCTCATTTTTATTAGTTGTGGGCAAATGTTACTCCATGATATTCTGTCCTTCATGCTTAACTTACACATTTGAAAAAAGAATCAAATTTTTTTTTTCCTTTTTGTAAGTCAATATTAAGAGCTTGCAGTATCCTTATCAAAATAACAAGTGTTTACCTGGCTTTTCCAACTCTCCTTTAGCAGGCTTTAAGTGGGCTAGGCCTGGGTTCCTGTTAGCTATCTCTAAGCAAATAGGGGCAGTTGTGAGCAAATCGCCCAGAGCAGGCTATTAAACTGGCTGTTTTCTTCCGTCTTTCTGGGAATAACTTGCTAGATAGGTGAAGCTACATCTGAATTTATACAGTGCTCCAGAATCCTTTGGGAATGTAAAGCTCTCAAACACTATCAATATATTTGCAACATCGCTGGAGTCAAATACATGGAATATCAATATATTTGCAGTGAAAGCACTGCACAGCCTTCCAAATAGCCTGCACAATGTACTGGCCCATCAAGCTTAGGGAAAGCTGGGTCTTTCAGTATTGCCAGCAAATGCCATGCAGTACTTCCTGACTGGGAAAGAGAGTGTTAAGTTGCTCCCCGCCTCTACGGGCTGTTGTAAATACAGTTTCTGACCTGCTGCGGCTCTGAATGGGGAATTCATACCAATGCCAATATAGGTTTAAGTATATGAGCCTAAGAAACAGTATTAAGCCTCATAGGGGATCTTATGTATCTCTAAAATAAACAGAAGTAGCCTACAACATTTTCTGAGGACATATCTTTAACCTAAGGTCTTATCTGTATTAATATTCCTCAGGAGCTGAAGCTATTTTCCTGCAGACTTTGTGCAGCCTGTTAGGGAGGCATAGCCTGTGCAAGCAGCTAGAATGTAGTGAACTACTGGCCATCAAAAAGATTTAAGTTGCTTTAAATAGACTTGTAGGAATCTGAAATACTTTAATCGCCTAGCTTGCAGCAAAGCGTTTGCGGTGTCTGGATTTATTTATATTCTCCTCACATCCTCTGGAGCAAGAGATAATGGCTGATAACATTTCCTTCTACCCCACTAACTTTCCATAATTACTGTACAAAGGTTTCTGCACGTCCCCAGACTTAAGGCACGGTGACAGGGCTGCCTGTGCAGAACAGAGGATCTATTTACTAGATTAAATAGGAAGTGAAGAGTCAGGATTAGATACATATTTTATAAATAAGCAATATGTGGGAAACAATTGTTGTGGTGAAAAAGTAGGTGGTTCACTAAATTTTAAAGCCAAGTAATTTTAAATTATCCACTAGCTACGGAACACTAGGTTTATCCTGGCCTTGGACAAGGGTAATGGTGGGGTGGAAATCTCCTTGCCATGAGGAAGGAAGCAATGTGTATGATAGACATTACATAATAACTACATATTTAGTAGTAGTCTCCTTAAATCTCATTTTGGATATTTTGGTGAACTTTTTGACACCCCCACTCAGTTGCTTTCATCATCGTTACAATCTCAACTTAAACTGCATGCTTGCCAAATACAGGAGCTGTTTGGATGAAGCTCTCAATGACCCAGATTCAGGCTCCTGAAGTCCTCGGTTAAACACAAACTGCCCCGTGTTTCCTGCTCCCCAAACCGAACTGCTGGTTTTAGCAACAGACAGACATGGATGAGCAGTTCTCGTCCGGGCCCTGAGGATGCTGTCAGCCCTTACAGGCCCCAAACCACCAACCTGGGGCCTCCTTCACCCTGCCCAGGCTCCCAAGTCACCATGGGGCCATCAGCCCCTTCCCCAGTGAGGCCGCATTAGGGCTGGGCTCCATCTCCCCACAGCCCTGCCCTGCCCTGCCATGGGCCCCAAGCCAGGCCCACTCACAGGCCCACATCGAGTAATAAAATATGAAACACAACCTGTTTTTTTTTTTTTTTTTTACCAGAAAGGTCAATTTAAAGCTACTTTGGGAATGATCTTTCATGTCTTATATGCAAACAGACCTCCGTGTAGGACAAAACAAAACAAAAAACAGCTTGTCCTTCAGGGCTGAGACCAGTCTTAGCTTGCATTTCTGCATAAAATAAATGAATGGCTCATGTCAGGTTCTCACTCTGGGTTCATCCACATGGTGACACCCACAGCCCAGCTGGCTCCTCCACGTACTTTTCACTCTAGCAGTCTTTAATTTATACTAACTTTTCCCTTAATTTATGCCATCTGTGAAAGTCTGAGCTTTTAATGACCAAGGACATCCTTTGGTGAGACACAATGGGCTGTTGCTGACAGCCAGGAAACAGCTGGAGTTATTGCCTCTCCTGATCTTTGGCTGGTCATTTGGGAGGCCATCCATGCCTGCTAGCTAGCTGACAAGTTGATAGATAAGAGCTGATTTTGCTGCCCGGAAATTTTCTGATGAGACTTTCCTGCTTCTCTGAAGTTAGAAAGCCATGCACGTGATGCTAGACCCTGCTAACTCAGCTCTTGCTGGGCACGTTGAGTCTCTGGTGAATCCGTATTCCCAATATCTGAGTCCTGGTCTTGAGCACCCCAAAATTGTGTGGGCATCTGGAACTGATGTTCAGCAATGGCTTTTCAGTTTAGATTCTTTATTTTGATGGTATTCAGCTCTAAGTGTAAAAAATAAGTAGTCAGAAGACATCTCCTACTCAGTCATAGTCCTACAATTACAGGGACACAGAGAAAATGATATCACCTGACTTGGCAGAATTTTCTTTACTAATTTTCTGTGATGCTTATACACAAACAATCATGCTATTTTTATATACATATATAATCTAAGATCCTACAATCTCTGTTAAAATACTTTAAAGTACTTCTTTTTTGTTTGTTTTAATTTGTGTAAATCTAGTACAATTTTGTACACAGACACAGCTAGAAATTGCACTAAACGTAACTAAAGAAAAAGCAGCTTAAACACAGGATCATGTGCTGTTTGTGGATCAGCTACAGCTTTTCTTCCTTCTGACTTTCTGCAAGAAATAACAGTTTCAACCCAGAGCTTTGGCAATGTCAAAAACTACTCAGAGCTAGCAGGAAAGTAAATTTTTTTTTCATAATGGACAGTGGAGAAAAGGCTGAATTCAGATGACAGACATTTAAAATAGAATATCATAGTTCTGTTCCATGCAGAGTTTTAGATGAAAGAGGCGTGCAGATTTTTTAGGTCCTTTCACTCTTACCAAGACGGCTTGCACTGTTCATGCAGCTAAATTTGTACTCCAGATGTCTGGCTCACTTTCTGTAGTAGGGCTGTCACTGTCTCCTCTACCCCAAGTCATGCTATGGACATTCGTAGTGTCTGTGATTCATCTCTCTCAGTATTGTCTTGTATATTATGTTGTTTCCCCAGATGTTCACAGAATTAATGAAAGCAGTTAACATGCAAGTATTCATCAGTCTGATACAAACTGGGACCAACGAGCCCATCCCACAAGGAAGCAGGCATCCATGTTTCTCCCAGTCCTTGCACAAAGCTCAGACAGCTGGGTCTTTCATTGGCAAGTGAAGGCAGAGTCAGCAGCAGTCACTTGTCTGAACCATTTGTTCTGTTCTCCACATTCAGTGGGAAAATAAAAATAAAATGGCATTGTGAAAGACCCGGTTAACATATTTATTGAGCTCGGGTATTTGGAAGCATTGAAGGCACATGCAGCTTTTGTATTAGTATGAGTCTTCACTGAACTGATCATTCTTCATCTGGAAACTGGCATAGTTGTGGGTTTTGCATGTGTGTGCACATGTGTGTTGAATCTTCAATGTCTTATACATGCAGATGATTAAACATTTGCCAATATCTCTCAATATCGGGAATATTAATTTGGGACTGTGAAGAAGAAAGGTAAATCATGGTTTAAAAGCTTCACAGCATAGAGTGCACTACTTAAAATGTTCCTCTTACTGTTTGTTCATCTGACATAATACTCATAGAAATTCTCAAATGTGATCTGTAATAGAGAGCAGCATTAGCTGTATCATTATAAAGGGAAGCTTTTTATACACTACTTGTTTATTCAAATTTATTAAAAAGGCCCTTAAAATTTCAAATGCTTCTGCATATGCATAAGCATTTAAGAGCCAGATCAGAATTCAGTCTGGCTGTTCTGATTTAGTGTACTGAATGAGTAATGGGATGAAAATCAGGAAATTTGGACTGTTTTCCACATATTGCTGCTTGCTCATCTCATTTTTAAATCTGTTTGTACCTCAGTTTCCCCTTCTCTAAAATAGGAACATTTCATGTGTCCATATTTGTAAAGTGCTTTAAGATTTCAACTAAATTTGGTCTATCAGTGGAAAGTTTTATTTATTGTCTTGTTTAATGCCTGCTGCTCATGGACATTTTGGAAAGGGATTAATCATATGTAGGGGCATTGTTGCATTTGCGAGATTATTTCAGTTCAAGAAAGAATTTAAAACCCAGAATATTTCTGAGGGTTTTGAAAAAAAAAATGAAACAAGATTTAACAAAGGGCTAAAGTCTCAAGAATGTAATGAATGAACAAATCTTGTCAAATTTAACAAAACATGAGAAAGTTGGTCAGTTTTGTCCCTTAGTTTCTCTATTTGCAAAATGGGATTAAGGAAAGGAACAGCTTCCCAACAAAGCAGGGAGAACTCAGTTTGGTCCATACCTACCCAGTGTATCAACGATGCAAATCGGTAATCATTGCTTTGTTTTTGTTTTAAAGCCACAATAACATAAAACTAAGGAACTGAGACATCCTTTGGAGAAAACGAACAAACACCAACCACCAGCAAAAGCCAGGGCTTCAAATGCATGTTTACAGAAAGATTTCTGGCTTCTCCGTGATCTGTTCCCTTTGATAGCCATGGCAGAAATCAGGTAGATGTTTCTGGAAATAGGATGAGATTCTTATTCTGATACATCTAAATCTAATGATGTTGTGTTTTGGAATTCATATGGGTAACAGTTGGCAGCACTCAGACAGATTTATGGACCCTGACAACACCCAGACATATAACAGGAGCAGCAGACAAGCAGCAAAGGCTGTTAGTGAATATATAATGGAAGTCGGAGGATACAGCTCATGAAGGCAATTTCATGAAGAAATATGGATGAAAATCAAGTGATCTTCCTGCTATTGGTTCCTGTAGTCAAGTGGCAGACATCTGTCCTACCCCTCAGGCTGTCTTGCTGGGTGTCTCACAATCACACATGTTGAGCTGTGGGAATGGAGGAGTCAGTGAAATTGAGCCCAATCCACTTAGGAGTGAACTCATAGGCCATGTGCTTTTTCTGCAGTTAGTTTCATGCAGTGATAATGAGCAGCCATGTGGCATTGCAACCTACTCCTTATTTACAGCATAAAACAGCTTTATTCCTGTAAGGGCAGAGCCAAATGTTTTACAAGCAAACAGTCTGCACATTTCAAAGGAGCTGTTTCTATAATTCTAGCACTTGGTAGTAAGAACTGAATAACATAATTATAGGTAAGGAAGTGGTGGTGTAAGGAGATGATGGAAGGTTTTTTTCAGCAAAGAAGCAGAGCTGGGAGAATGCATCCTGCTGCTGTTGAAATACTGCAATGTCCCAAGAAGTCACAGAAGGAACTCTTCAAAATGTAAGAATATACAATGAGCATATCATAAACAAGAGGGTGTAGCCTAAAATGGAGTTCAAGTGTACCTGGCCAACAATTAGCTTGGATGATATGGACAGAAGTCCTTTGATCACAGCTCAAGGCTGGCAGATGGCTGCAGCCACATAAGTAGATCTGAATAGATTACTTTGAAAATGAAATAAAAATTAATAAGAAGCAGGGAGCAACAGTGGGTTTTTTTTGTTTGTTTGGTTGTTTTTTTGTGTGTTTTTTTTGTTTGTTTGTTTGTTTTTGTTTTTCTGCAGTAGCTCTGATTTAGATTAATTAACTAGCTTTACTGACCTATTGTTGTCTTTTCACACTGCACAAAATTTGAGGAGGTCTGGTCTATGGGCCTGCCAATGTAGTAGGTGCTTAGGGGGTCTAGTCCTGTATCCAGTAAGAAACATTTTAACAGTCACACATTTCTGCACAATATATAGGACGGAATTTTATTTCATAATATCTATTTATATGGGCAGCACAAGATAAGAAACTGTTAATATTTGAACATTTCTTGGACATTGCATAAAGCGTTGCTGTGTCTTTGTAATTGTACTGCCTGACTTCATTCCTTTCTAAAATTACTTTGCGTTGTCACTATCTTCTATCTCATAACTAAGGAGTCGATAGGAATATGTTTATAATGTGCAGAAGGGGCTTTTCACTGGTGTGTAGCAATTACACATTGCACTGGGCATTTAGCCAACCAGGGTTGTAGGCAAGTGCCATATGTCACTTCTCAAGTACATGATACATCTTTGCTTGAGACCCAAGCATATTTTGCCACACACATTGCCCATCCGCTTCTTGTTTTTATATGTGGATTCTACATGTTTCTCATTGCAAGCTCTCTGCCTTCTGTTCTCTTTGGAAATCATTTTGTTGGTTATGGATGCTATCAGCACAACCAGAGCAGAAATGATGCCATATATTTGTGTCGTGTAAGACAGGAGGTCATATCTGTAAGATTGATCTGTAAATAAGACACCCAGAGGAACCCTGCAAAACCAAGGAACAGTACATCTCTTTCATTATTAAATTAAAAAAAAAAAAAAGAAAAAAAAAAAGCATGTACTGAAAGTAGTCATTTTTCTCTGCACTCTACTGGCAGGTGTCAGGTGTCTTCTGTAAGTTATAAGGAGATTATAAGGAGATAACAGTGGTTTTTTTTTTGTTTTTGTTTTTAAATGTTCTATTTATTCCTCCTGCAGAATTCCTCTTTAAGAAACATTTTTGGTTTAATTGTAGGCTTATTACATTATGAATGATGAAGTGATTATTTACTTCTTAATCACCAAAGAAATCCTTGAAAATGGACCTGTGTCAAACAAACAGAACAGTGATGAGGACAAAGATATTTTTTAAAGGAAGTTTCACATGGAAATCAAAGTCATATTCCTGCATAGGGTTTCTATTGCCTCTGCAATAAGATACACTTTGTTGGTATGTGACAGTGAAAAAGGGGGTGAGCTAGAGTGGAAAACTTGGAGGCAGAAGACCTTTAGGTGCTAACTGTATGGTAAGGACTTTCTCTAAGGACACAGGACACTCAGATTCAGTTCTGTCCTCCTCAGAGGGATTGATTCCACGTTTTCTGTTTTAACTCCTCCCTGTGCTGGTCAGCCTTCTAGGGAAAGCTGGTGTCAGTGTTTCAGGCTGATACCATTTAATTTTGCATAAATAATTAACAAGCTCCTGGAACTGAGAATCAAGATGCTTGATTAAAAATGTGCTTCATACAGTCTGGGTCCATGGCAAGAAATTCTCCTATCATCACCAGCATTAACCTCCTGGCAGTGCTGTGACTCTAGCCATGGAAATCTAGCCAAAACAGTCCAGCAAATTCACTGTGGGTGTACAGGCAGCCTGGAGAATAACTGAAAGTGTTGTTCAGTTGCAATAATCTTTGCCTTGAAAACTGTATTCTAAAGGACACAAATGAGATTAAGGCAGCTGGAAGACCCCAAACTATCATTAATATGGTTGCACACCTCCTGTGTGGCATTTCTTTGTATTACTTTTCTTGTGTGAAGGAGTCAGCTGAATTTTATGAATAGTTGCTAATATACAGTGGAGGAAGAACTCTGAAGAGCATGAATGAGGAGAAGTCAGAGATGCCAGCTACCATGAGATTACATAGCTGCTTCATGGCACAGGGGCAAAAGTAGCAAAACCACTCCCTTCTGGTTTTTCTCCCATGTTCTGTAGGGACCTGCAATGAGCATGGCACCCTCTCCTGGTTTCCCCTCTCAGTCATCAGCCTTCTGATGCCCTTGGTGCCAGCTTCTGCTTCCCGGTCAGCCGTAAGTGAATGCCATGGCCAAGGGCTGACAGTGACCTATGGAAGTGTACAGCTCTTATTGCCTCATCAGCAGGTGTAGTCCTCGAAGAAACCAGCACTACCTCCGGTACCACTTCTTGCAGATTAATTTAAGATGGCTACAAAATTGCCCAAGCCATAAACCCCTGAAAAAATGTGTTTATTACAGTTTATTTTATATATATGTGTGTGGGTGTGTGGGGGTGTGTGTTGAGAAGACCTTCAATGGAATCTCAGGGAGAACAGTTCTCTGGAATTGTTTAGTATCTGGATATCTTAAGTCACAGCACACTCTCCTTTGTAGGTAATTTGTCCAGATTGTTGTGAGCAGGGAGGTACCTGTGTTTGAAATTGTTGGTGACACTGCAGATGCTGCCTGTTGGCATGGTACAAATTACTGAATAGATGAAAGAAATGTTAATGAAGTCTTATTTTGCAGTTTTGAATGGGCTTTCTGTTAATCAAAACGTTGACTTTATAATCCCTGTCTGCTAAAATTACCCTGTATAATTTTAAAATCAGGCTCAAGGAAAATGCAGAAATACTTGGATAAAGAGTGTTATAATTAAAAATACAGTTTCAAAGCAATTAAAAGTGGCTGGGTTTCTGGATCAGTTTTACTTTGATCCTGAAATCCCATATAATCCGAGTATGACTACCTTTTTGGAGGATGCTAATTGAATAGACCTCTGCTTGTCTCTTCCTTTTAAGCCACTGTGCTGTGCTTTGGAATAGGCACAATATATTTGATGAAGCTTTAAAACTGGGATTTCAAACAACTGCCCCTACTCCTAGTTTTGTCAGAGGATAAATATTTGCACTTTAGGGAAAAAATAAAATAAAAATAAAAAAATAAAAAGAGCTAACTGCTAGTTGCTGGTCTCTTTTTGCACCACACTCCCATCAGCACCCTCTGGGCTCGGTGATTCAGCCAGTTTTCAATCTGTCTCATTGTCTGTCTAACAGGGAGTGTCATCCTGAAAGGGCAGACGTGTTTTCAATTCCAATCTCCATGAATTTCCATTGATTAAGTAAAACTTTCAGAGGTTTGGCTGCATGATTAAGTTACTGTGAGGCAAGCTGCAGAGGGTCTTCGAGTGGAAAACCTAGTCCTCAGTAACTACCTATGTGAGCACAAATCTCCTGTAATAACATGACAGGTGCTTAATCCCCAGTGAAAGCAGGGCAAGACACCATGCATAAACTACACCAAAAGGGAAATCATGAAGGCAGTTACAGAAACAGTTGTGACGTGCCAGAAAGCCAGATTTCAGACCATCTTTAGGGGCACTATTTATGAAGCCATGCCCTTTGAGAGTCCATAAATAACCAGACACTAGAGGTTGCTCAATGTATGTAGTACCCTTTGTGGCCATACCTCCGTTGCTAATATTAACCTCATTCATTTTGAAGGCTGTAATAGTGAGTTTAAGTTCTTTGGAGAAGTTAGAGGAAACAGAGAACTCTTAACGTGTGAAACCCTCAACTGTGAGGCTTTTCGCACAGACCAAGATAATTTTATCAGGATCCATACTTCCTTCTGTTCTTGCATAGAGCAGAGAATGTACATGAGAGGTTTTGTGCCGCCTTAGGCAGGCCATGGTTCAGGATGAGTAGGCTTCGCTATTCTTCCTCCCGTCCCTTCCTTTGATGGTGCTTGGTTGTGAATCCTAGTCTTAGGTCATGGTCTCTATCCCCATTTGCAGGAAAGGACATTTAGCATCATGAACTCCATTCACGAGTCAAAACTACTTCACCGAGTGTGCCAGTACGTGCCTACCAATACACTAGGTATCATCTGCTCCTCCTTTGGCATATTGTGCCATGACTTGAGGAGGGAAGTTACAAATATGTGAGACAATATCAGACAAAGATCCAAAAATGTGTTGAGCTTTTTGCTACTCAAAAGTCTTATTTTAGTCAGCAACAGTATCTTGCAGATGGAAATTCAAAGCTGATGATAATCTGGGTTTTTATCCTTAGCTGAATTTTAAATACATAAGCTGACATGTCAAAATGTAAGTATACGCAAGATCTGAGATCTCTGTTAACTTTTTTTTTTTTTTTTTTTTTTTAAGTCTTGTCACCCAAGTTTGAGCCCAGTGCAGGACAAAAGATATCTGAATTTAAACACATTACTGTTTTAACTGTCATCAATATAATTGTTAGATGCCTTCTTTTGAGAACATGGGACAGTGCGCCAGTACAAGTCATTAGCTGTAACCCCCTTTATTTTATGCAGAGTCATTTGCTGCTGGATTTGCATACATTTTTCTAATGACTCCACCTGTCAGCTGTCATGGTTTCTGCAGGATTTTAGTATTTCACTGTTCAGAGTTAAGAAGGCTTATGAAATCTTGAATCATTTATCAGTATTCAGCGTGGAGTTTCATTATTCCTGCATGGATTACGGAGGCATAAACTGATATTCTAATGGCTTCTTTGAAAGTGACTAACAATGTCTTATCAGGGGAATTTTTGGTAGCTATACAGTGTGTTTAAAATAGTATGATGCGGGGTGTGCAGTGGACAAGATACCAACATTTGTTTTATTTGTATTCTAGGACACAAGGGTATTAAGGAGAAATGAAATGGCAGCTGCAGCTGTTGTAGGCATCCCCCAAAGGGATAGTGCTAATAGGATATATATCTTCATCCAAGGCTGAGTTAATTTTGAAAGCAGAGGATGAAAAATGAAACTAACCACATACAACAAAATCTTAGATAACAGAGGTGGGGAAGAAATAGCCACCGTCACTGATCTCTGACCTCATTGTGATAAAAAAAGGAGATCCTTCCACTAGAAATGCTAAACGACAAGGTTTTGCTATGCAGCTGAAGTATTAGTCTGTCTGAGAAACAGAACACTTTGTGGAACTGTATGTCTAATGGACGGTGTTTAAAATATTCTGCAAATACTGTATGTATATAGAGAGTGCTGGAAATGCATTGCTCAATGAGGGAATAGCTTTAAATCTTTTTTAGGTCTGGCATGAAAGACTGTATTTTCTATTTATGCTGTATATCAAATATGGTAATATAAATACAAAGCCACAAGATCTGCAAGAGAAATTTTGCTTTTAGTGAGGCCCTAACTTCGTTCCGACTAGATTTATATTCTGCATTTCTTCTAAATTGGTATAATTTTTTTATTGGAGCCAAAAGTAGCTTTTCATTTTGTCTTTGAGAAGCTTTCAGTTTGTCTCCTAGATCTCGGGGATTATTTCTCTCTGGAAATTTGCCAGGTGCAACACTGTGGAGAAAAATGCCTCAAACCTTTATTTAATCTTTGCTTGACTCTCCTACCCAAGGAGTGTGATTCACAGTAAAATTTCCTCATTTAAAATGATTTCTCCTCTACACAGTGATAGGCTTCAATATGTTAAAGCTGCATTTTTGCTGGCAGTTCTCAAAAAAAAAAATAGAAAAAAAAATCTCCCAGTGAGGCAGATTCACCAGCAGTGATGATGGTATGGGTGTTATGCAGGCAAGACATTATTTTACCACTTGGTAAGCTAATATTACACAGAGTAGGGCCAGAAAAAACACATCCATCTACAGCCTGGCTCCTCACGGCATAATCTGCCTGACACACCGCTCTGTTCCTTGAGGAATTCTTTTTTTAGACAGACTGGTAGGGAAGAAGCACAGCAACCTTGTCTTTAAGGTTTCTTGCTAACAGATTTCTTTTTTCTCTCTGTGTTCTCTTACAGATCAGTGGAGGAGGTGATTTCCCAATCTGTACGCACACACATATTTTTCTCTTTACCCTCTGTACAGCCATGGAAATGCCATGTCCTGCAATATTTGGGCTTTTATGTAGAGCTCTCAAAGAAATCATGGGTAGAATCTAAGCAACAAATGTGTTTCCAGAATCAAATACTACATGATTATGTCAAGTATCATGCTGAGCTGTGTGGCTGTCTCCAACCCTATGAGAGCTTTTTGAGAAGCTCATGCAGAAACAACGAGTATGTATCTGACCTCTGTCCACCTCTAGGTATGGCTGAGCAGAACACATTTGCCATTGATAGTAAGCAATGGGAAACTACTGCTCGTTTGCTATGATGAAGAAGAAATGTTTACTCGTGCTCACTTCATCAAACTATTGCGTTTTAGTTTCTAAATTCCTTTCTTGTTGAAACATCAAGACTAGGTTGCATTGATTCCAATAGCTTTTTGGGTTGTTTTTGCTTTTGCTGTTTATTTCCCTCTGGAAATAGTGTAGAAGCTGTTGCTAAGAGCTTATGGAAACAGAAGTGATGATGAAGTGTTTACTACTTTCCAGGAAGCTCGTATTGTCCTTGTGTCAATTTGGGAGACCTGTCATATCTGTTAATAGGAAAGTCTTCCACTGATACAAACATTTCTCATTTGTTTTAGTCTCTCCATCACTACCACTTTTCCTGTCAGTATAACTAGTTATACTGATTACAGATTACTTAGTTATACCAAGTTACATATTAAACATATTACAGTTAGTAACGTGTATTACTAACTGTTCTGCAGAGAAAGAAAGAGACGCACCTTAGGAGTAATGTCTGAAAAATTGCTAGTGAGATCTGAGGCGATATCCTAATGGATCATCAGCCACAGCTACGTAGTGGGACTTACCCAGTAGCGAGAAGAGGGTTTTGTTTCCCATTTCACTGAGGCATGCGTAGTGCTGCTCTGCACCATGGAAACGCTCGTCTCAGTCCCTGCAGTGGGAGCGGTGAAGGATGAGGCTGTTGAAGTGACACAAATTATCTCTCCATCAGGGTGTGAGGTTGAGTTTTTCATGCCCAGTGCTCAGAGGTTGCAGTAGCTCGGTGTCAGCACTGGCTCCTGCAGCAGTGCTTGGCATTGCTAAGGGGACAAAGCCTCCCCCACCTACACACTTCCCAAGGTAACCACTTGTCTTTCTGCAGCTAAATCAAAGCTCCTCACAGGGCAAACTGAGAGAAACAACGAAGTAAAGAGAGGGAAAGCAATCGGCAGTCCCATAATCCATTCTTGGACTTTGTGGTAAATTGCATTCTGAGTTTCTTGGGGCCAAGCCTAGGTTCTGGGAAGCAAGGGAACTGTGTCTGGGTATCTGGATGTAAAACTCATGGTACATGTGACATTAATTTTACTCATGGTACATGTTTCTCAGCAGGCTGCAGCCCCTTTTCTGAAGCCTGCCGGTAACCTGGACCATCACACTGCTATTTAAAAAGAATAGTGTATCAGGAGCAATCATTGATATAGCACCCTACTTGGTTCAAGCTATTGTTTTATTAATTCACTGTAAGGAGATAATGGGAGCTCATACAAAACCTAGCCACTTTTAGCACCTCAAGCACTTTTGCCAGTCCTGGCAGCGCTTCGCAGGTAATCAATAGTGACAGGGCAGTGCCTTTGAACAGGGAGCTGCTCGTTCGGGTTACAAACACCTTGTGGAGAAGATGTCCTTTGATAAAACCCACCAGCCACGCAATTAGTAGTTTTTGGCTTAAGAATGCATTATTTTCCCGTCAGGGAGAACAGAGGAGCTGCCCTGCTACACCCACCTCGCGTAAGGCCCAGTGCCATGCTGCCTGCACTGGGGTGCCGGGGAACTCGGTCAAGGCATCGAGCCTGTAGGACTGGAGCCGGAGCCACCGTCTGCCTAACTCAGGTGTAGTGCTGCAGAGATGACGTGAATCCTGCTGAAATTCATATGACTCTGCGGGATATAGAAAGAAAACCAATGGGGCAGAGGGTGATTTGGGCTGAAATACAACCCAGTGTGATCAGTCCTCTTTGCCTCACTAATTCCTGAATAATTTTGAGTAAAGGTTTTAAAGTGTGAGGGATAGTTTTGTCCTTAGCTGGTGGCTTTGTAAAATAACATTTACGGTTAAAGCAGTCAAGAACCACCGTGGCCAAAATCCCTTTTTTCTCAAATATATTTGATTGTAACATAATAAATTACTTCTACCTATAACTTTTGTAAGGAGAATTGCCTTTGAGCTCATGGCAGGGAGAAACAGGAATTGGTAAGCAAATCAGCTGCCAGAATAAACAAATGTTTTTTCAGTGATTTTTTTTTTTCAAATGACAATGACCTAGCATTACAGAATTTTAGGAAATGATTGCCTTAAACTATGTCTACATTACCAAATACTGCAGCATGATGAGAATGGATGGCTAGAACAGAACTGCGGTTGCTGCAGATCAGTCATCCACACTGTGATCCTTTCGAGGGGTTTCACTCCAGACTATTTCTGCTCTAAGGAGCCTGCTTTGGCAGGGGGGTTGGACCCGATGATCTTTCGAGGTCCCTTCCAACCCCTTCGATTCTGTGATTCTGTGATTTCTAGTTTGGTCCTGAGAACTGGGTTTCCATTACTGGTTCACCCAGTGATCTTCCAGTTTAGTTTCACTTGAAAAGAGCCCAGGCTGTGTGTGCCAGGACAGCTTTCTGGTGCAATCCAAAGCGCAGTAAAGTGAGCTTTACAGAGAGTGCACTTCCAGAGTGCCCACCTGATCCAGACTTAGACACTAATGTACATCACCCCTGGGCTGATGCTGAATTAGCAATAAGTATTTGTGGTGTCTATCCATTAGAAGACTGCACCTTCTGTGCTAAGTACAGAAGGAGTATCTCCAAAAACAGCCACTGTACTTTAAACCTCCCCTAAGGACTATGAAGTAGAGGAAATCTGTGTTTTTTCTGTGATCTCAGTTAATTCAAATAGCAGCTATTTGGAACAAATCACAATCACTCCTTCCTGTAACAAATGCAAATTTTCAGATTGCCAGATGGATTTGAATGAGCAACGGACTAATTTTGGCTTGCAGGAATAATAATAAAACTGAAATATTTCTGCTCCTCATCTACAGTTACAGTTAAAAATGGACAACGTATGGAAATATTTTGAGGAATGAAAGACCTCAGAACACTATGGAGTATTTGGGCCATGGTTTCCACAACATGGAGCCTTAATAGGATGCAGTAGAAAAATCTGGCATTTGCATAGCTGGTGTATGCTATAGAATTATCAATCACGCACATGTACATTCAGTGCTTAAGCAGTCTGCCCCAAAAACCTTTAACTTGAGTAGTCTTGATCAAAAGTACCTGCGAGTTTTCTAGGATCTGGTATTTGTATTCAAAACTCATCAGTTCTCTAAGTGATAAATAATGAGGATTATTGATCTTTGAGTGTTAATGCTGACCATTTCCTAGTGACTGGAGCTAAATTTGTAATAAGCAAAATGTCTTGGGATCAGTTGGAAATCTGCACAAGTCCAGTGATACTTAGTGGCTTTATTTGTATGTTTAGACTATGAGTTTATTTTCATTGCAGAGATATTGTTTATTAGTTTATCCTATTGCTGTTGAAAAAAAAAAACACAGCTATTTTTGCTGCTAATTATTTTCTGTGAGAATTTTCACACTCAGTGGCACCAAGAACAAGGGAAACCTTCATATTCACTATGGTCCATCTTTTCTGCTGAAGGTCTTGTGTCAGAAGATGACACATAGGGAAAACCACTACAGACAACAGGCTTCAAAAATCCTCTGTGTATTGTTGCACTGCACAGAAGCCAGTGGGGAATTCAGGGAAGCACAGATATAGATGCATCATTTTATGCATACAGTCCAAAGGAACAAAATACTGGCTGAAGAGGTCTACTTTTGACTGCACTGTAGCAGGGAACCAGCACACAGAAAACAAAGGCTGAGTCCCTGCTCTAAATGTCTCAGCTGACATTGCTCTAGTCAGTGTGGTGTGAGGTGCGGCAATGGATTTATCCTATCTCGTAGGACAGGGGTAAATATTAAAATAGGAGTGTGTGTACAAATTACCTTCCCTCAAAGGGTAAGGCAGACATCCCAACATCCTATTGCCATATGAATTTTTTCTGAGTTTGGCACCCTTTAGGCTACTTTGGATATCTAAATACTCATGTGCTGTATAGTTCTTGAGCCCTGTCCTCCACGTTGTCTTTATTAAGCAGTAGTAATTACACAATTTTGAGAAGCTCTTCTCATGCCCTTGGTAATTTATGGATTTGGTTTTGTTTCTTCCACAGGAAGAAACTGGTCTAAGACAGAATAAAAGGAATAACAAGCCATTTTTTATCTCTTCTACTGAATGGAAATTAAAGAAGCCCTCAGTGCCAGTGGACTTCTGGTTGTGGGGAGAAAAACAGTCAAAAGCCTAGGATTTTTCCCTCTTTTTTTTTTTTTTTTTTTTAAAATCTATTTCTGACTTGTCCTTTTTATCTTACTTGCATGACAACCCCTTCATGCCTCAGGCTTCTTCATGTCTCCAAAACATCTATAAAGGGATTGCAGTATAACTTCTCTTGTCAACAAAAATTCTCCTCATCAGACAAATTGCTACCTAGAACAGTCCTCTGAATGACAGTCAGCATCCTTGGAGCAAGGGGAGGGGTGAGAAAGGTGAGACTGCCAGGACATTTTCAGACATAAGGAAGAGTCATATCATCTACCACTCACCCTCCTGTGCTTAAATTGCCCTCTCCATACGGCACCAGCCAGCTCTCCTGCAGTTTACCCAACATGTGTCTCGAGGTCACAACAGTGATGGACACAAACCAAGGGCTTGTTGTATGCCTGTGCTGTGCTTCTCAGGGATGGAAACTTTTGCTACAAGAACTTTTCTGTGATATATTGATATTCCAACATCCTCGGGGCAGTCCAAGGAAAACTGAAACTGCATTGCCTGAGGCCAAAACCAAAACCCAGATCTCAGAGGAATCACTGAAATTTATGCATTTCGGTAAATTATATATCTCCACCTCAGAATGCCTTGAGGTGAGGAAACAAGGGATGTTCCTCTTGCAGCTCTCCCCAGTTCACCAGCCCTCGGGCCCAGCCCTCATCCATGCCACTCCATGCCCCGAACCTGGAGAAAGAGCAAAGAGGGCAAACAGACTCAGCAACTCTGCTTGTCAGAGCACTTCTTAGCTTCTGCTTGGGAGGTAATAAAAGGGCAGAGGAAGGGTCTCTTATAACTGGGTTGTAGTTGGCTGCACTTGTGCTGCTGCACAGAGAAGGTTCTGCCAGCTCTTCTGGGCTTCATACCTCAGCCATGAAAAATTGCTATAGGTTGAAATGTGTCATGCGAAAGCCAAGCCTGTGAGGGTCAAGTTTCAGTTGTGAGGGTGCAAAGTGTTACTTGTCCATCTGTACTTTGTGGATTGCGTTTTAAAAGACCCTTAATTTTGAAAAGCCATGGGTCTGGTTCCTTCTGATACTGGACATCTTCCTCCATATCAAAATAACTCTGGTGGAGAAGTGAAGTAATGCCTAATGACTCATGGTCCAAGCTTAGGGCAGCTTGGCCCTGACTAATCATTTTCAGTTTTAGCAGTGTTTGCAAAGTGTTCTGTGAGACCAGTTCAGGTTCACAAGATGTTTCTCACCTAATGAACTGTGAGTTTCCTGGTGTGGAAACATCTGTACTTTTGTCTAATAGGAATCCCATAATAGGCAAGGCACACTCTTGGGAAGGCATTTAGTGCCAACCCTGGAAGGAGGAGAAATACTGAGAAAAGTATTCTTACAGCTAAGACTTCTTAGTCACACAGCCTTTAATGATGAGGAATTTCTACTCCCTTCATCTCCCTACAACATATCATAAATTGAAAATGAGAATGCAGTAACAATTATTGACTATTTCACTGCATAACTTAATGTAACTGAAAAAAAAAAGAAGTACTTCAGACACTTGGCATAATAAAAAATGCATGTCATTTATTAGGTATTCTAATGAATGATGTTTCTATGAGAGTTCTGGAAAGGCAGAGTATCTCTTCTGATTTAAATTAAGTGTATTATCATATACGAGGGCTCGTTAGTATCCACCAGCACAGGATTTCAAAACGTTTTATGAAAAGGAGATGTTGAACCCTCATAATATATCTGCAAGGTAGGTGATATTGTCAGTTACTCCGACAATAAGAGAATAAGGAGGGAAGCTGAGGAGCAAGGGGGCCCTGCCACCTGCTCATTTGCTGAAGCCCGAAGAGAAAGCCAGCACATCCGCTTGCCAGTTTTGTGCTGTGACCACAGGCAACCCCAGCCACTTTAAAGAATTACTGTTCATGCTATGTCCCAGTAGCATTAAGGCCTTGACCTGACGGGCATGGAAATGCACTCTCCAGGTTTACCTGTGGCTGAAAACTTGTGAAACAGCTGTGGGTCAGCTCCCACACTGCTGGTGATCCCAGCTCTAGACGGGGTGAAACCTTCTCTGCCTTGTGCTCATACCTGACAGTCCTAGCCCCCTGAAATGGCCATGCCCTTTCCCCCTGAAGTATGGATGGGTAGGGAAGTGAGAGAAAGGAAGGGGCATAAAAGTAATCATCTCTGTGTTACCAAACGATCTTTTTATTCTAGGCTGATCATAGAATCACAAAATCATAGAATATCCCGAGTTGGAAGGGACCCATAAGGATCATCAAGTCCAACTCCTGGCACCGCTCAGGTCTACCCAAAAGTTTAGACCGTGTGACTAAGTGCACAGTCCAATCACTTCTTAAATTCAGACAGGCTTGGTGCAGTGACTACTTCACTGGGAGCCTGTTCCAGTGTGCAACCACCCTCTCAGTGAAGAACCTCTTCCTGATGTCCAGCCTAAACTTCCCCTGCCTCAGCTTGACACCGTTCCCGTGAGTCCTGTCACTGGTGTTTACGGAGAACAGGTCATTTGCCCCTCCACTCCCCCTCATGAGGAAGCTGCAGACCGTGACGAGGTCTCCCCTCAGCCTTCTCTTCTCCAGGCTGAACAGGCCAAGTGATCTCAGCCGCTCCTCATATGTCATCCCCTCTAAGGAATAGTTTTACAGTAAGATGGAGCCAGGGCAGCAACCGTATTCAGCTGGAGAATCCAGGCCAGTATGTATGGGAAGAAGGCAAGCATGCTAATGGGGTCAGGTCCTGGGGTCTTATCTTACCCAGTCTGTACATCGCTAAGTGCTAGAGTAAACAACTCAAAGAGGCTGAAACACTGCTGCTCATTCTCGGATGATGGACTCAAGAGTGTTTCCAAGCTGCCAAGCCTGGGCGTGCACCCTGACTGTGCCTCAGCACCATCTCAGGGTGATCTTTCCTGGCCATCTGCCAGCGGCGTTCCTCGGGGTTCCTGGGCAGCACCGGCTGTAGCTGAGCCTCACCACCCTGGGCTAGAGGCCAAGTGAGGATTCTTCGGATTGCACCTACTGCTCTTTTTAAGGCTTTCCTCTTAATTATCCGAGTTTCCTGCTGAAGCAAGTGGAAGGTGCGAAGGATCAAGCTATCTGCACATCAAGCCATAGAGCTGGAGCCGGTGCTAAGAATTGTGTTCTTGGCATTTGTGTTTCGCTCCAGACAAGTAAAAGCTGCAGCTCAAATGATGTTAATAAGGTCACCGTTTCTCCAGAAGGATTCCTGCAGAGACGATTCCATTGAGGTAGGTTTCTCACCCGTGGAGACCGGGTACTAT
Organism: Anser cygnoides; assembly: GCF_040182565.1. Taxonomy (NCBI): domain Eukaryota; kingdom Metazoa; phylum Chordata; class Aves; order Anseriformes; family Anatidae; genus Anser; species Anser cygnoides. Next base: position 48,568,064 of record NC_089877.1, on the reverse strand, counting down.
TATCCTGTAATTAAGAGGACACCTGCCGACCCAATGCATATGAAATAAAGAAACCTTCCGTAACAAAATCAACATTCAGGCAGGTGATTTTCCCACTCACTCTGATTGGCAATAGACATGTTGACAAGTGTTGTTGCACTGCAGATTATTTCTGGGCTAAGATTTCTTTTTCTACATATAACTGGGAACTAATGGCAGATACACTCATAGGACTAAGGATAAAATTAGAGCTTGAGACTATTTCACTTGAATAGACCCAGATCATGAGCCAAATTCTCAGCTAATTTATGGAAGGTTAATGTTAGGTTTAGTCCTGACAATAACTGTTCAACTCTATTCTCACTTAAACTGAAGTAATTGATGTTATCCTGTCATAAAAATAAAATAAGAATCATTTCATTGGATCTTTTAGTCATTGCTAGTCTTTGAGAAGTATCACATCCGAGACAGGCCTGTCTCTCACACAGACTTGCACCATATCCATTTGATTCCACCTTCAGCTTTTCTCCATCCTCTCTGATGGGTCTGCTGCATGTATCTGAATATATCTGACAATATCTTTTCCATTTATTTTTGTTTGTTTTATAAATGAAAAGCCAGTTATTGCCCCACCCCACCCCCAGAAAAATGTTTTGGGAAATATTTTGCTTGTTTTAAAAAAATATATATATAAAGGAAACGTCACAATTTTATAATGAAGTATCATTTCTGTGGAGATTTCAGTCTCATTATTCAATTACGTGTTCCTATAACTGCGCTAATGTGGATATGACATATGCATAAATAGAAATAAATTAGGTAGAACTGTCAGGGCATCCATTTCATCTACAGATTTCTAATCTATTCAAAGACTTTCCCTTTGGGTTTTTGTCTTCTCCAACTTTAACTGCTGCCAAAGAGGTGGTGGAGCCTACCTGTCACATATAAATAGAGGAAGCTTTACAGCAAGTGCCTTGTCAGGATCTATATGTCTGTGGGTAGGACTCAGTTCCTTAAATTTAGATTTCTATGCCATTTAAAATTTTTAAGACATGCTAACGGTCCTTCATGTTTCACTGCAGACATGGTGCATGTTTCCCACAGTCTCTAGATGTTCAGGCAACTAAATCCAGTGCGTTGGATATAGCACATGGAGGACAGCTATACATACTAGAGGCCATGATGGATGGGTCCTGATGAAGGTATTGGAAAAAATAAAAAAAGAAGAAACTTTGAAGTGGCATCCTACGAAATTATTCTGAAATATCAAGGACAATGAAAACAGTCTTGTTGGAACCACACCTGAAATTGTCAGGTGTGAGTCAAATTAAGAAATTAGGTGGGGTACAAGTCTGGCAACCCTGCATGAAACTTCATAGTTTGCAAAATTGTCCTGTGTGGTGTTCATGCCCTGGGGGGCATGTGATTGTCCAGTGACAGCAAGAGCATCAACATGCCATTAAAACAGGACTGATCACTTTTCTGTTGTTACCTACAGGGAGCAGCTTTTTGCAAGGTACCAGGGAGGAGAAAGAGAATTTGATATCATCCTGTGTAATTTCCATGCTATGAAATTGTAGGCAGTGAACAAGATCTGAATTGGTTTAATCCCTGTTCTGGATGTAACTGTTATTTGATTTAGGAGAAACACAAACTCTGATTTGTAAAACACTGGTTGGGAAACCCAAACAACTAATTTTTATGTTTCATGAACAGATATATGCTCTCTGGAGTCTGGACCAAATCTTTGTCTCTCAGAAAGTGCTTATTCACTGTTTGTCATCACAACCAGCACTACACACCTTGAAAATCACATTTTCTGCTCTGTTTGTCATCCTGAGATATCATGGAAGGGAACTATGGAACTATTAACAGATAGTGAATGACTGGGTAGGAAATGCATAATGGGCAAACATATAAAATATACTTTTTGTCTTTAAACACAAGACATGCTAAGAATGTCATTCAGATCCCTGTAAGTGAGGAACACTCAGACATACTACTTACTGCTTATGTCATCACTTATTGCTCCCAGTACAGAAATGATCCTGATTAAGCATTATGCTTCACATTCTAGTTAGTTCTTATCCTTTACTTACCTGTATTGAAGCAGTGTCAACTAACATTATGGATGAATGAATAATGTTAAACTTAAACTATGCCTTCTGGCAAACAAACAAACAAACAAACAAACAAAAAAACAGCTTTCCAAGGCACGTAGGATGAATCATAGATAAAAATGTTTTAAAGTATGCCTGAAACCACCCCTGCGTAAGCTTACTTTAGCAAATCAGAACCTATGGTAGGGTTATGAAATGGCCTACTTTATGAAAGCTAGGCCATGTGTGTTGATTTTTGAAAGTCAGTTATTACTGCTATTTGAGTAGTTGATATCAAAATGACTTGTCAAAAAGGTGAAGGAAGAAACTAGGGAAAAGCTGGCATTAATTTATATCTTTGTGACAACAGACTTGATCCAGGATAGAGAGATAAACATCATGGCAACTTGGTGGCTAGTGTTTCTGGCAGCATTTTGATGGCCATGGGCATTGCATAAGAATCCTAGTGCCCCAGTAAACCTGTATTGCATGTGCACATTTCTAAATGTGAGTCCTGGCGATAAGGGATTAATTCTTTCAGGAATTAGACATCCCCCTGAAAGCTGTATGTGCTTAATACATTTCTTTGATATTGCCTTGCCTACCATCCTTGCAGCACCGAAAAAGCTGTAATGTTGTGGGTATCTGTAGGAGGAGGAAGTGAGACTACATGACCAGAAAGGTCTTTTTGAGCACTGTGTTTCTGAAAAGCCAGAAAAGCAGCAAATCCCTTCTGCTTTTTGTACTGCGCACATTTCTGCCTTTGGGAGAAGAAGGAAAGAAAAGTCAACACAGCATCCGCTTTAATATCTAACCTTTATTCACTGTAGAAAATATTACAGTCATGACAATGTTATGCAATCACACTGAGAAAAATATCTTTGCTATTTCAAAGACTGTCTCATGAGACTGTCTCATGATGCTATTTCATGACTGTCTCAATTGTAGAGTCCGGCCTGTGCTGTTTCAAGGAAAACTGTCCCAAAAGAAGGATGAAGCAGAGAGTTAGCTGCATTTATAGCTGGACACATGTGTTTTTCAGTCCTGTTGCTCTCTAGGGAAAGGAGCACTTGGCAGTGGGGACTGTGGCTTTGCCCTGCTCTGCAGGGACTGTGAGCATGATGTGCCAGCATAGAGAATCCTTACCAGCTTATATATGTACCATATGCCTGAATTTCCTATGAGAGGTCCTCCTTTTCACCAGGAAAATTTGAGCTGGTTGGCTGTTGTCTAAAGGTCAGGGAGAAAATGCCTTGCTCATCCTGAATGTATGAGACTTGCACAATAATACACATGTGTTGGGCAAGTCTGTGGGATGCCTACACTAAAGCTTCCTCTTCCCTTTGCAATTATCACTGCACAAATAAACTTCAGGTGAACCCAGATGAAGTATGATGGTATTTAGCATGAATAAAGGCATCAGAAAATGATCATATAAAGGCTGTTTGTCTCCTTCCTGGAGATCAACAATAAACATGGCTATACCTGCTCCCATAGCCATCTCTACAAACGATACCAAAAATACTGCATTTGTAACTGCATTTGTCTTTCTGTTGTGTATCACAGACTACCGATGTTGAAAACAGAGGTAGTTTGAATGTACTTCTAGTGGTAAATATGATCTTGGATATATGCCAAGCAATAGCTGTATTATTGGAATTTTCTGGCTGTTATATTGATTTTGAGAGTCTCCGTCTTATGTCGGTGACTGAAGCTGTTGTCAGGCTCCCTAGCATGTCTCTGACATAGGGGAAGGAGATAACAGTACTTATTATTGACTGTGCCACCAAAAACATTGAAGTTTTCTACATATTTTGACAGCCTCTTTGTATCTCTTTGGTGATGGTTGGAAAAAAGCATTGATGTAGATGGAGGTTCCAGTAATAAATATTGAATGTTCTTTATACTTTGCCCAGAAGAGAAGGTGAGCTTGAATGTATTTCTTGAAGCATGCAGAAAACATTTCTGTACATCACCAGTACCCATCATCATAAAGCTGCAGCTTTAGGCAGTGCTTTATTCCTGATGATTATAATTCAAAGCTACAAAGAATATTTTGGACTCTCTGAGAACAGCAGCAAAAGCTTAGCAGGAGCAGGAGGCTCTAGATGCCTTAGAGCTTTATTTTGAGCTGGAAATCAAGAAAGGTGTCATGTCCTGAGCTCCCCGTTTTCGGTGATTTTCCTGACCTTGCACACAGTCCAAGGGAAGAAGTAACAGCAGTGTCCATCTGCAAGACGGCATTTAAGGAAATACTGGGGATAAATTGCCTACCAATGCCATATCTAGTATGCATATTATTCTGACATCTATCAGTAGCAATGCTGTGTTGCAGTGAATCCACAATCATTCATCTGCCTAAGTAAATATGTATAATTTCTGGAAGCACCTGCATGCAGTGACTAATCTCCGTGATGAGGGATGGGCCATGTACCTTATCTGGAAAGATATGCATTTTTTTTCTTGAGTTGATTTGATGGGATCTACATCAACATGAGGCACAGTGCTTGTGCGGTGGGACTGAAGCACTGAAGCAGGACTGTCCACGCTGATGCCCTCCCACTCTGGCCTCGGGGTCTGGGAACAAATTAATGCATCTAGGCAGCTAGGAGGGATGTTGGGCAAGAGTATTCTGGGAGGAAATGCAGCTGCTCTGGAGCTAATTTCTTGTGAGATTTGCTGAATCTGTGAACTGTTTAAAGTGCTAAGAGTGTCTTGGCAGTTGAGGAGACCCCCTGGAGTTACTGTGCTGGAAGCAATGATTTCATCACTTCACTGGACTTCATCTAAGCAGAAGTTGTTCTTTTTCTTGTGTATCTGGGGACAGAAGCTGTTCCATTTTTGCTATGTTCGAAAGGGCTCAAAGCCAAAAGATTGGGAACTGCGCTACACATTTAGCACGTCAGGGTGCGTGTGGCTGCATTCTTAACGTGACCACATCGTATTCACACCCTGAATACTCCTTCTGCCTACAGCCAGCCAGAAGCAAGCTTTTCCTCAGGTAGTGGCTTTGTTTCTACTACTGAAGTTACAACGACAGTTACTGAAAATGGCTTATTAACTGTATTGCAGTGGGGCAGAGAAGGTGCTCAGTGTCAGTGAGGTAACGTGCATACAGTGCCAGCATGGTTCAGCGGTGGAAGAGCTTCCCAAAAGCTGGAAGCCCGGGTACTCTGTGCTCCCCAGAATTCATCTGTACTCCAGACAACTATACCGAAGAAAGTGTTAGCAATCAGGTAGGATGTAAGTCCACATTTACCTTTTCAAGGACATTACAGGTGTCTGTTCTGCAATCCAAGCTCAAAAGCAAGAAGTGTGTATGGGCCATACGGACAGTGAGAGCTTCCATCCCCTGGCTGTGCTCTAGCAGATGGTTCCTTGGTTCCTCTGAGATTCTCATCCACAAAATGCAACTGAATATTCTGGGACTCCTATCTCACGTCTCCAACCGATACACAGCTTAGGGATCAAGGAAGAAGAGGTTATTATGGGGTTGTCTCATTACAGCTCTCTCTGCCTAGTGGTTCACCTGTGGTGCTCATGAGGTCTTTCTTTGTGGCACAGTTCTGATCTAAGGATTCCAGGCAGAACTGTAAATATTAGCCTTTGGGCATCTGACCTTATGAAAATGCAGGTGAATGTGTGATGGTGGTAATTGCTGGCTACTTCCCTCTCTCTCTCTCTCTCTTTTTTTTTTTTTTTGAAATGAAGCACATGTATGTAGAAGGCATTCATAATTTATTTGGCTACAAAAGCCTTCAGAAATATGTTCAACATGACAGCAGTACCCAATGTGTTAAAATGGTCTGTAAGATAAAGGCTATTTTCCTTCTTTTCAGTAACTTGGCTCACATCCCACTACCTACTGCATTAGGTCACATCAGTGTGTGCTGCATGACATGATGTGATGTAGCTGGAGAGCAACTGACACAGCATTGCTTCTCCCTGTTGCAGTGAGGTATGTTGGATGCTTGGGCAGCAAGTGCTGCAATATTAAATTGTCCCTGTTACCTGCACGTAGGCAAGTGCCCCACGCTCGGAAGCGTTTAGATATGATAGCAAGTTGTTCTCTATGTAGCAAGGGGAATGGGTTTTCTTACAGGACACCTCTGTTGCCATCCCTGGAAACTCATGCTGGGCTGTCTGCTGATGGTTGCCACTCAGAGGAGTGCTTTAGAGAAAACACAGTAGTGAGCGTGGGAGGTCTGAGCCTATTAGATCATGTGCAGGCCCTCCCCACTGCATTAGGCAGTTATAATCCTCCACAGGAATATCCAAATGGCAAATATAAAAGCAGAAGCCTCATGGCTATCCACAGGTATTGAGAATGCTGTGCTAACTTGTTAAACTGTAATGTTAAACCGTTGTGGGAGTTACATTTTGTGAAAACTCTCTGCTAAGTGAGCACCTTTCAAATCCAAAAAGGTTGTGAAACTGTTTGGAATAATGAACATCAGGCGATTAACACAATCATCTTTGAGGTCACCAGCAGTATAACAGCCATGCTCCCATTGACTTAGATCATCGTCAAAAAAAATTTTGTAGTTCAATGCCTTTTAGACTGTATGTTTTTTTCTGTTATATCTTGGTCTTGTCTGACGGTGTGCATAACATTGGCAAAAATCAAGGGCAAATGCTGTTTAACTAGGTCACAGAAAGGATTGTACCTGCCCTGATCATTATGAAGGTATCTCCAGACTGCAGAATTTATTATTCTCTGGTCATAATATGGATGTTGAAGTGGAAAAAGTACCAGGGCCTGATCCAAATCGTTTTTGACTTCATTGATGTTAGTGGATTTCAAGCAAAGATACTAGTTTGCAATTGTTGCCAGTATTTTATTTCATTTAAGAATAAAAATATGTCTAGCTTTAGATATTTTGCAGATGTCTTTTAGGTTACAGAGGAAACAAATACATCAGGAGTAGCAAACATCAGATATTGTTATGAGTATTATGTGGTCAAGCTAGTGGCCTTCCCAAACCTGTTCACTGAATTAAACCCCTTAGTTACTTGGTCCAGACATTTTTATTCCTTTAGTTTTTCAAAAGTCTTGATGTTGTCATCTCAGTTCAAACAGAGCCCCCTCAGTGTAGTTGCCTGACAGCTTCAATTGCAAGTCTTGCTTTACATGCTTTGTACTGCTCAGAAGTATATTGCAGAGGAGATCGTATGGCTGCTGCTCACTGGGACCAGCATGACAACAACACGCATATTTCATGAGGCTACTTTATGAATAACCGCATCAATAATATTCTGCTGTAATGACGACTCAGGCAATAAATGAACAAAAGGAAGCACATTACAGCAGTCAAATGAAATTCAAGGTGGAAAGCACAGACACATCTTTTACTGGGCCACAGGCTGCATATTTCCTCATTGTATTTAACCCTTTGCTAGAAATGGTCTAGTGCTCTGTCCTAACTCTCCCACATCCCCTGAGAAAGACCCATCTTGCCAGGTAGGTGCAGACCAGGGGACAGAGTTGTAGCATGGATAAAAGTGGGCTATGTCAGAACATACAAAAAGGTTGTTCTTGCTGTCCTCAGGCCCCATGCACGACTTGTGGTGCAGCTCCCTGCTCCCAGCCCAGGTTTTGTGCTCTGACTGGGATGAGAAAATGCCAGCGTTATCCTAATCATGAGCCTCATCCACCAGGCGTGGAGCAGAGAGAAGGCAGAGGCAGGGAGCCACTCTGTGCCAGGAAGAGCTAGCGTCGGGCTGCTTTGTCAGTTTTAGCCAGTATTTTGCACTGAAAAGCAAATCGGAGCATTATAGTAGGAAATTGGAAGTGGACTGTGGCAAGAGAGAGACAGAAGTGAACCGAGGAGCCTGGCTTGGAGGTTATGGGCTGACAGCTGCGTATGAGCATCCTTCTGTGGGTCACTGGGAGCCAAGCCAGAGGGCTTAAAGGAAGATTAAGGTGAAGTCCCAGGTGCAATGTCTCCTCTATTAAATTCGTGAACTGGCTGTTCTTATAAGTGTTTTTTAAGTAACTGAGTGCCCACAATTGCTCCTGGAGTCAGAGGGGACATGTGAGGCCAGACCCCTTTCCTTCTTGCCACAAGCAGCTGCAATTGCAGCACTTGGGATTGCACCGGTAGTGCCAGGGCTCAGAAAGTGTCTAGGTCTGTGCTCCCCTGACAGGGATTAGCAAATATTTGAGCCACCAGACAGACAAGTTGCAACAAGAAGGGGAAAAAAACCATCAGGATACTGAATTGCTCTGAAAGCCTGGGGAGACCTAGTGACTGAATGCGCATGTAAAGCAGGGTGATACTGCAGTCTCCATGGCAGCATCTCCAAATCGTACAGTAATATTTTGAAATGTAATATAAATTCTAATTTTTTAGTCTTAACCCATCAAATCCATTTTACTATAAATATCCACGCTATCCAGTCTCTGACAGAACTAAGGCTGACAGATATTTTAAGACTGTCCAACCAAAGAGCTAAAAAATGCAATTTATATTCCCTGCCAAAACACACTCCCTCAATTAGGAGGAGGAGGCCAGGATTTTAGGCAGGCAAAAGCAAGGAAATACAGAGTTACAGCAGGAACTGTGTCCTTACTCTCTCATATTCCCTGGGAAAGATCTGCCCTTCCTCATATGTCTGGATTATGTCAGTCTTCATTTGCCTAGCATCCGAAAGCACCAGGGCTTTACAGACAGGTGCACAGAGGTCCTTACGAGGACTAGTTCACACTGTGGATCAGCTACCCCTCTAATGGAAAGGAACAAATACATACGACAGTCTGGATCACAGCGAAGGGTTAGGTTCCCCTGGTAAACTTTCATTCAGAGGCTCTAAGCACTACCCTTTGCTGCCACTGGGTATGTGTGCTATCTGCACACATAAAGGTGCAGATGAAGCCTGCAATTTAAATTTGCTCATTTGTCAAAACCAACCCAGAGATGTTACCCTTGTGTTGTAATGAGCTTGCAGAGCCTCCAGGAATTTCACCCCGTTTTGCTGTCTCTGTTCCGCTGTCTGACGGATGCAGATGTGCAGACGCCAGCTAGCCTCTGAGGTGGTCATCTCTGGCCCCAAAGCTTTGTAACTGCAGTTCTGGCTGAGCTAGAACCAAGGCACCCAATGAGGCTGGGTTAGCTGGATTTCCTCCTCCAGACAAGGATGTCTGGTTCTAGACTTCAGCGTATATACAAGAGGGAGAAACCAAGGGTTTTTAATTTTGGGTCCTTGCTTTCTTTATCATGTCCTAGAAGCCACTTATCCATGAGTCTGTGGTAATGGCCTCTCTGGTGCCCATTCATATGGATGGAGAAATAGTTTCCAGAAAACAAGAGGCTGAAAAGAAGCAAGTTCACGCTGAGAGGTAACATGGGAAAGACTCCCGAGAGCTGATAAGCTCCAGAGACTTACAATACTGTTGAATCCACAAGAAATCACAAATTCAGGACATAAAAAGGCTGCTGAATCTGTCCAATGCCACCGGCACACATCAGCATCCACCACAGCCTATAAATCCAACCACACCTGAGAAGGCAGGGCCTGCTATATGCAGACAACTACAGGCTTAAAAACATGCCTAGTGAAACAAGGGACCCCGAGGGCTCTGCTGAACCCACGAGTACATTGGTATGAACTTCTGCTTCTGAGAACCAGCTGGGCTCAGCCCCCCCAGCTGTTGCTCCAAGGTGGTAACTGGGAGCGTGGGCATGTGTCCGCTCAAGGGAGTAATTGAATGTGCTCCACGATAGTTATCTGGTCCCCACAACAACAGCTGGATCCTATTGAGGGTAACAGCTTAGTTCAGAAAAGGTGCTCTAAGAAATATCAGCTGTGATCTCTGTCTCCACCTGACTGGATCCTCCGTTGGGGAAATTTACAGTAATCGTATGTGTGCTGCTGAAAAGTTATCAGCGGAAAACATGCCCTTATTCCTCAATGTGCAAATGTAATTATTATGCAAAATGCTGTAACTCTTCTTGAAATTATTTGCATTTTTGGTGCAACTTTATATACAGATGCTGTTAGGTCTGAAATACTCACTTAATCATTGTAGACCAGATTTCCTAACTCCAATTCTATTTTTACCACTGCACACAGGCCATTGTATATCTGAATCCTTGAATGCTCTTGCAGACTGGTTGCTTCGAAGCCCAGATAAGAAAAGTTTTGGGCAGACAAAATAGACTCTCTCATAAACACCAGAATCTCAGTCTTACCATCTGACAGAAAGCAATGGGCAACAATCTGCCCATCAGGCACGACAACTCTGACCCACACTAGAATTACTAATTAAAAAAAAAATAGTTACTCATGCTCTTGGCAAGTTATATATTGCCATCTGTAGTAGCAGATACATCACAGCCAGCATTTCTTTAGAAAATGAGAGTATTTTATTCTTTCAAATGTCTGCAGAAATATTCAGGTGTTGCTAGCAGCTTTGCTGCTAATTACACTTAAACTTAAGTGAAATGTAATAAATAAATAGACAGATCATGAGATAATTACAAGGTGCTTAGAATGTCAGATAAATAAGAGAATAATCAATAAACAAATATTTCTAACAACTGTTTCTGTGGAAACTGGAGACTGATTAAATAGAGATACAGACAGAGTGACTCAGGTGCTGGGCCTGAGCCAAGGATCTGCTGAGTACTCGTCGCTCTTTCCCAGCGCAGTTGGTGCTTTCTGCCTTGTAGGATTAGACCCATTTGCGAAGTGATGCATTGTAATGTTTGCAATTAAATGAGCAAGAAGGATTTGGCAAATGCTCGTCTGTAAGAGATGTTGGAAGTCGGTCCATCCAGTACGAGGCTGCAGCCATCTCTGGCGAAAACATGGTGCCTGAATAAGAAAAAGCAGGACATTACACAGCAGTTTTGAAGACGGTGTTGGACTCAGTTGCCCAAAGACATGAATATGGTGTCAGCCATGCCCAGGGAGATATGCCTTGGCCTCCAGTCGCTGTCACAAATATTGAGGGTCTCCCAGAGGTCCTATCATATCTGCCAGCCCCCTGCAGATGCTCCAGCTGCCCCGTATAGTAAACATATGAATATAAATGCTACTGGTCATGTTTTTGATCATATAGCTTCCCATTGCACTCCTAGTCCTGCTGGTTTGCATGGTTTGCAAGTCCTTTGTCCTTGGGTGTCAATGTCCTTCAGCACTCAGGTGCTCACTGCCAGTCTAAATGCTGGCTGACATTGCTCCATCATTGCAGGTGGTGTTCTCATCTGTCCTCCCAATGGGTGACTGGGACCCAGAAAGAAGGAGGAGAATGGGACAGGTAAATGACTAGCTGAGGGGGTGGTATCTAGACCAAGGCTCTAGGTATTTTGAGCTTGGGCAGGCCTTTGAAAAGCTGGGTATGTGGGCTTCTGATGGACTCCAACTCAGTAGGTGGGGCACAAGTGTATTGGGGAGCAAGTTCTCTGGATTGATTACCAGGCCTTTAAACTAGGTTAGACGGGGAAAGGGAGTTAGATGTGACACAGAAGAGCTGGGGGAATTTGTCACTGCTGTCACTGCTGAAGATAGTAGAGAAAAACCTCTGAGTTGTCCCATAGGATTGTCCGAGGGCTCCTCAGAGAATACCCCACCCGGAATCTTCTTGCGTCCCCCTAGGGGCAACTGCGCCTGTTGCTTCCCTAAACTGCCTGTATACCAATGCGCATGGCATGGGAAATAAACAAACAAACAAAACAGAAACAGTAGACAAAATGAACAAAAATAAACAAAATAAAAATAACAACAATATAAAACAGTAAACAAAAATAAACACGGGAAATAAACAGGCAGAAACAACACTTCCGAAGCCCTGGAATGCAGCTGTGAAGGTACTTGCACACCGAGGATGTTGTGCCCCAAGACTCACGCCACCACAACCCTTTCCAGAGAAATCCTTCAGCATCGTCAACCACGGCCAAAAAGGCAAAGGCAAAACTAGAGCAATAAGCCACCGGTCAAGCAACTGCCATAAACTCAGCAGAACCTCCCAGCCGTGGCCAGGAAAAGCAGCGCTATCAAAGTCAGGAGCAGGTATTGCCAGGCAGAGAGGTGCTTCAGTTTGAGGAAGTGTTTGAAACTACTGCCCTGAGGCTCCTGGAAGCTTCAGGCCGGTGAAACGCACTGCTTCCTCGGTCTTACTGCCCTCTCCTGACAGCTACGAACGGCCCTCCCCAGCCAGCAGGGCCTGGCCTACCCCAGCCTCCTGCCCAGGGGCTCCCTGCAGAGCCCCCAGCCCCTGGCCCTGCTGGGTGCCCCTCTCTGGTCCTGCGTCTGCGCCCTCCGCCTGGGCTCTCTGATGCGCTCAGCGGTGTCACAGAGCTGGCGGTGACCTCACAGTCTCACTCCTGCCCTTATCCCCCGGTGGCAGCAGCCACCGAGGCCTGTGTCGCACGGAGAAGCGTCTCCAGAGGATGGCACAGACACTCGTCTCTGGTCCCAGCATGCTGGATACCCTGGGGCTGGCACTTCACGGCTGCCTCTGCCTCGGCCCCGGCCTCGTCCTGCTCCTGGTGGCCTGGGCCACCCTGCGCTGCTGCCGCAGCACTTCAGGCAAACGCCACCAGGTAGGAGGGAGGCTCCAGGCCAGCCTTTCTCAGGAAGCCTGGCAGGGCAGGGGGGCTGGGGATTCGGGGGGGTCCCACTGCACCGGGGGATGGGACACGAGGCCTCTCGGGGGGCTCAGCTGGGGCCAGGCTCACTGGGGTTCTGCTCTCTGCCAGCAGGTCTGTGACGGGAGCCGAGGCAGGGGAAGGCGCAGCAAGGTTCATGAAACAGGTAGAGCTCTCCTCGGCCCTGGCGCTGGCTCCTGCAGGCGCCGGGGTCCCCTAGGGCCCCGCTGCCGCCCAGGGCTGGGCCACATCCAAGCCGCGGGCAGCCGGGCCCCACCTTCAGAGGCCAGCCGGCCACCTGGGCCAGGCGCAGGGCCCGTCCCAGCAGACACTTGCTCACGGCGCTCCGTGTGCCCCATCTCTTGCAGATGCTGAGGCGCGCGCTCACGGCTGCGGGAGCAGCCCGATCTGGATCGGCAGCAGACCCTTAGGCCAGCTTCTGTGTTACGATCTCGACTGTGAACGCTGCAGCCAGGCTGTCAGGGAGAGGCAGCAGCGGCTCCTTGCCAGGCAGGCCAGAGCCTCCTGCTATCCACGCTCCTCTTCCTCTTCGGACGCCAGCGACTCCAGCCAGCACAGGGCCCCGGCCAGATCATTCCACCCGGCCAAGCTAACATCCGTCAGATCCTGGTGGCAGCCAGTGCTGCGGAACAGGAAGCGGAGGAGACCCTCTCCCCAGCGTGCAGCGATGTCCCAGACAACACTGAAAATCTATGGGGCAACCACACTTCACTGCGATGCTGGGCCTCTCAGACAGGCCGAGGAGCTTGCCCAGATGGCTCCCAGGCACCACGAGGCTGGCTTGCCTCTCACCACAGGCTCTGACGCAGCTGACAAGGACGGCAACCTGCCCGCTGGTGTGGATCCTCGTCCCATGAAAAGGCTGGAGCAAGGACTGGGCTTCTGGAAGCTGCTGCGGATGCACACCCTGAGGAAGTCCATAGAGATGCAGCTGGGAGCCCTCCCCACCACGGTGCAGCAGTCCCACAGGAGGTACACATACAGGATGGCACGCCGCACAGCTCCCGCGCCGCTGCACTCCCGTCCTGCCCCCTCCTACTTCTGCTCAGCGGAGGCCCTGTTCCTGCCGGAGGACGTGCGGGAGTTCCTGGAGATGCACATCCGTGAGAAGAAGCTGTGCCACCAATGGGGCTTGCCTGCAGGGTCGCTGGGAGGACCCCAGGCACTGCCATCAGTCCCCTAACAGCAGCGCGCAGGGCTCCACGTTCAGCGCCACCCTCAAGATCCAGGGCTGGGCACCAGGAAAGCGGGTGTCCCATGGAAAACATCCCCTGCTGCCTGTGCTGCGAGGGACAGAAGCTGCGAGGGAACGTGGAAGCCTCCCCGTCACTACCTCTTCCTACCCCTGTTAAATCCATTAAACCCATTCCTATTAAATCTCCACCTGTTCTGGGCTGCACTGATATGAGCACAGATGTCTGGGAAGGCTCTGAGGCTCCCCATGGCGCCAACGAACCAGGGCTGCGGGATGAGGAACATGGTGCCTCTAACCATGCCGCCCACCTCAGCAGACTGGGACTTCCAGAGAGCAGCCCCTACGCAGGGCTCATGGTGTTGGCATTCATGAAAACACATAATCCACAAAGTGATTATATGAAGGTGCTTTATTAGGCGCCGGAAGTTAGGGGCATGCCTGCCCAAATCTAACCTCGTCCGATTTGTTCACTCAGTTCTCTTTTATCTCCTAAAATATTACATATGCATTAAGTTTCATAACACATCTACGCATACTCATTTCCTAGCTCCGCCTAGCCCCACTTCGTATGCTAATTATCTTATCAGTCCTTCTGCGCTTGCGTATCACTCTCTGGTGGTCGTCCGGGTGGTCGTCAGGATGAAGTAAGATGTCTTCATCAGAGTTGAACCTTTTAACCTTTTCTTCTTACGCATGCTCTCTGAGCCCTTGGTCTCAGTCCAAACCGCAAGGTTGGTTTGATCCAGTTCTCGGGGTCCGAGAGGCCCCAGTTATCTAGATGTCTTGCAAATTTGGCATTCTTTTAGTCCTCCTTATTCCTCATCATGAACTGGTGCGTTCCCTCATGCTATCTTTGCACATATATTTTGTGTCTTCCAAGCGCAGCCCCGGAACAGTACATCGCAAATGTAACACATATTAAGCAATATTGTATATTTCATCTTCTATTACCAACAATGGGACCATTTTGATGTCCCTCTTTGGGCTCTTGCACTGTTGCGAGGGCCTGGGAGCGCCAGCAGGGAAGTGAAAGCAGGCGCAGGATGGCTCTGGGAGAGCAAAGTCTTAGCTGTCCCCATCCTCATTAGGTGAGGCCACCTCAGGGTGCCAAAGGGGCGGGGAAGTCCTGATGGGGGCAAGCAAATGAAGGGGGGATCACACTCACATTGGACGTGCCTCTCGTGGTCAATGTCCACCCTGGGCCATATCACACCGTTCCCTCATGCCTTGATGCGGCACAGGCCAGTCATAAAGGGGCTAAAAAAAAGTGCCAGGAGCACCGCGAACACGACGCACAAACAGGACCGGCTTGGCAGTTAGCACAGGCAGTTTGTGCGGGACAGTTCAAGCGGGGCAGGGAGGAGTGCGGGGAGGATCCTCTCCTCTCTTTCCCACTTCACTTGCTCTTCCTCTCCTCTCCTTTGGGAACTCTGCCTCTTATGACTTATAATTCACCCTGGTGGGCACCCGGCATAGCCGCCGGGCTGAGGCAGCAACCCAAACTGAGGGGACACGGCCTCTCTGGGCTCATGTGGGCACCCAGCTGGATCCCCTGGGAGGTGAAGTGGCAGTCCAGAGTGGTGACTGTGGGGAGCTCCGGAATCTGGAGGCTCCCCTGGGTCCTGAGGGAAGAGAGGGCTGTCGTGGGTGCAGGTGTGCCCTGCTCAAGGAGCTGCTTGAGCAGATGGGTGGGCTGCAGCGAGAAATCGGCAGCCTGAGGGGCTCCTGGGAGTCTCTGAGGGAGACGGGTAGGAGGTGTGAACCTACCCCTACTGAAGCCCAGCAGCCCCCTCCTAAGTCCCTGCAAAGGGTAGCAGCTGAGCCAGCTGGTCACCTGCAGGACAGGGAGCTTGACAGCCCGCGAGAGGAAAGGGGCCGGACCCTCGTCTCTGCTCAAAGCAGAAGGAGGCGTCTGCCCCCAACACCCATGGTGCCACCAACCCCCACGGTGTCCCTGGGTAATAGGTTCGAGGCTCTCGGGCAGGAAAGGGATGAGGGTCTGGAGAGTAGTTGGAACTCAGGCCCCAAGAAGCACATCGAGGTAGAGGGAAGTAGCAAGCACAGGGAGCGGGACCGGTCAGGGCACTGCATCAAAAGGATCCCATCGGATT
Source organism: Anser cygnoides (assembly GCF_040182565.1). NCBI lineage: Eukaryota > Metazoa > Chordata > Aves > Anseriformes > Anatidae > Anser > Anser cygnoides. Next base: position 48,552,067 of record NC_089877.1, on the reverse strand, counting down.
GTCCGAGGGCTCCTCAGAGAAGGTAATGTTTCCGATACCCCACCCGGAATCTTCTTGCGTCCCCCTAGGGGCAACTGCGCCTGCTGCTTCCCTAAACTGCCTGTATACCAATGCGCATGGCATGGGAAATAAACAAACAAACAAAACAGAAACAGTAGACAAAATGAACAAAAATAAACAAAATAAAAATAACAACAATATAAAACAGTAAACAAAAATAAACACGGGAAATAAACAGGCAGAAACAACACTTCCGAAGCCCTGGAATGCAGCTGTGAAGGTACTTGCACACCGAGGATGTTGTGCCCCAAGACTCACGCCACCACAACCCTTTCCAGAGAAATCCTTCAGCATTGTCAACCACGGCCAAAAAGGCAAAGGCAAAACTAGAGCAATAAGCCACCGGTCAAGCAACTGCCATAAACTCAGCAGAACCTCCCAGCCGTGGCCAGGAAAAGCAGCGCTATCAAAGTCAGGAGTATCACACAGTATCACAGATTTCTAGGTTGGAAGAGACCTCAAGATCATCGAGTCCAACCTCCGACCTAACACTAAGTACTCCACTAAACCATATCGCTAAGCTCTACATCTAAACGTCTTTTAAAGACCTCCAGGGATGGTGACTCCACCACCTCCCTGGGCAGCCCGTTCCAATGCTTAATAACCCTTTCGGTAAAGAAGTACTTCCTAACATCCAACCTAAAACTCCCCTGTCGCAACTTTCGCCCATTCCCCCTCGTCCTGTCACCAGGCACGCGGGAGAACAGACCAACCCCCACCTCTCTACAGCCTCCTTTAAGGTAACTGTAGAGAGCGATGAGGTCGCCCCTGAGCCTCCTCTTCTCCAGGCTGAACAAGCCCAGCTCCCTCAGCCGCTCCTCGTAAGACTTGTTCTCCAGACCCCTCACCAGCTTGGTCGCCCTTCTCTGGACTCGCTCGAGCACGTCCGTGTCCTTCCTGTAGCGAGGGGCCCAAAACTGAACACAGTACTCAAGGTGCGGCCTCACCAGAGCCGAGTACAGGGGCACAATCACTTCCCTAGACCTGCTGGCCACACTGCTTCTTATACAGGCCAGGATGCTGTTGGTCTTCTTGGCCACCTGAGCACACTGCTGGCTCATATTCAGCCGACTATCAACCAATACTCCCAGGTCCCTCTCGGCCAGGCAGCTTTCCAGCCACTCATCTCCCAGCCTGTAGCTCTGCTTGGGGTTGTTGCGCCCCAGGTGCAGGACCCGGCACTTGGCCTTGTTGAACTTCATGCAGTTGACCTCAGCCCATCGCTCCAGCCTATCCAGATCCTCCTGCAGAGCCTTCCTGCCCTCGAGCAGATCGACACACGCACTTAGCTTGGTGTCACCTGCAAACTTACTGAGGGTGCACTGGACGCCCTCATCCAGATCATCAATAAAGATATTAAAGAGGACCGGCCCCAGTACCGAGCCCTGGGGGACACCACTAGTGACCAGCCTCCAACCAGATTTGACTCCATTCACCACAACTCTCTGGGCCCGGCTATCCAGCCAGTTTCTAACCCAGCGAAGCGTACGCCAGTCCAAGCCCCGAGCAGCCAGTTTCTTGAGGAGAATGTTGTGGGGAACGGTGTCAAAAGCCTTACTGAGGTCAAGGTAAACCACATCCACAGCCTTTCCCTCATCCACCAAGCGCGTCACTTGGTCATAGAAGGAGATCAGGTTCGTCAAGCAGGACCTGCCTTTCATAAACCCATGCTGACTGGGCCTGATCGCCTGCTTGCCCTGCAAGTGCCGCGTGATGACCCTCAAGATAATCTGCTCCATGAGCTTTCCTGGCACTGAGGTCAAACTGACAGGCCTATAGTTCCCCGGGTCTGCCCTGCGGCCCTTCTTATAGATGGGCGTCACATTGGCTAGCCGCCAGTCACCTGGGACCTCCCCCGATAGCCAGGACTGCCGATAAATGATGGAAAGCGGCTCGGCCAGCTCCTCCGCCAGTTCTTTCAGTACCCTCGGGTGCATCCCATCCGGCCCCATCGACTTGCGCTCATCCAAGCTCCGTAGCAGGTCGCCAACCATTTCCTCATGGGTAGCGAAGGCCACATCCTGCTCCCCATCCCCTTCCACCAGCTCAGGGCACTGGGTATCCAGAGAACAACCGGTATTGCCGCTAAAGACTGAGGCAAAGGCAGCATTAAGCACCTCAGCCTTTTCCTCATCCTTAGTAACTAGGTTTCCCCTCGCATCCAGTAAAGGATGGAGATTCTCCTTAGTCCTCCGTTTCGTGTTGATATATTTGTAAAAGGATTTTTTGTTGTCTTTAACGGCAGTAGCCAGGTTGAGCTCCAGATGAGCTTTGGCCTTTCTAATTTTCTCCCTGCACAGCCTCGCTACATCCTTGTAGTCCTCCTCAGTGGCCCGCCCTTTTTTCCAAAGATTATAAACCCTCTTTTTTCTGCTAAGCACAAGCCGCAACTCTCTGTTGAGCCAGGCCGGTCTTCTTCCACGCCGGCTCGTCTTTGGGCACGTGGGGACGGACTGCTCCTGTGCCATCACGATTTCCTTCTTGAGGAGCGCCCAGCCTTCCTGGACTCCTCTGCCCTTCAGAACCGCCTCCCAAGGGACTCGGCCAACCAGCGTCCTGAGCAGCTCAAAGTCAGCCCTCCGGAAGTCCAATACAGCAGTTTTACTGGTCCCCTTCCTGGCCTCGCCAAGAATAGAGAACTCTACCATTTCGTGGTCACTCTGCCCAAGACAGCTTCCGACCACCACATCTCCCACCAGTCCTTCTCTGTTTGTGAAGAGAAGGTCTAGCGGGGCACCACCCCTGGTAGGTTCACTGACCAGCTGTGTCAGGAAGCTATCTCCCACGCTCTCCAGAAACCTCCTAGACTACTTTCTCTGTGCCGTGTTGTGTTTCCAGGATATGTCCGGGAAGTTGAAGTCCCCCACGAGGACAAGCGCCGACGATTTTGCAACTTCTGTCAGTTGCCTATAAAACTCCTCATCCGTCTCCTCATCCTGGTTCGGCGGTCTATAACAGACCCCGACCAGGATGCTAGCCTTGCCGGCCTTCCCGCGGATCCTAACCCACAGGGATTCAACCTTATCATTCCCAGCCTGGAGTTCCACAACATCAAAAGATTCTCTAACGTAGAGAGCCACGCCACCACCCCCTCTGTGCTGCCTGTCCCTCCTGAAGAGCCGATAGCCAGGCATTGCAGCACTCCAGTCATGGGAGCGGTCCCACCACGTCTCCGTGATGGCAACCAAGTCGTAGCCTGCCTGCTGCACGATGGCTTCCAGCTCCTCCTGTTTGTTACCCATGCTGCGTGCATTAGTGTAGATGCACTTCAGCTGGGCCATCGCCTTCTTCCCCGGCCTAGCCATTGTTTCCCCCGGCACAGCTCCAACAAGCCTTGTTTGAGCCCCGTCCCCCTTCTTACCTAGTTTAAAGCGCTCTCTATGAGCCCCGCCAGCTCCTGGCCTAGGATCCGTTTTCCCCTTGGAGATAGGGACCCGTCTGGGGCCATCAGGCCGGGTGCCGAGTAAAGCTCCCCATGGTGAAAAAACCCAAAATTTCTGTGCTGGCACCAGCCTCTGAGCCACCTATTAACCACGCGAGCTTTCCGTGTCCTCTCCATGCCTCTCCCTTCCCCCGCAGGGATAGACGAAAACACCACCTGCACTCCCGCTCCCTCCACCAATTGTCCCAGCCCCCTATAGTCCTGTTTGATAGCCTTGAGGCTTCTCTTTTCAACATCGTCACTGCCAGCCTGGACTATCAAAAACGGGTAATAGTCAGAGGGGCGAACCAGGTTTGGAAGCTTCCTGGTAACGTCTCTGACCCTGGCCCCAGGGAGGCAGCAGACTTCCCTATGTGTGGGGTCAGGCCGACAAATAGGGCCCTCCGTTCCCCTGAGGAGGGAGTCGCCCACAACAATCACCCTTCTCTCTTTCTTGGTGGAGGCAGTCCTGAGGCGTGGAGTCAACTTCCTCACCTCAGGCATCCTCCTGGGTAGGCTTCCTACCTCATCCTCACCCACCGGTCTCTCCAGCTCCAGGGCCTCAAACCTATTGTTCAAGGGCACCTGGGAAGGCGGCGCTGGAAGGGGAGGGCATCTCCTGCGAGGTCGAGCAGGGACATATCTCCATTCCTCCTCAACTCGCAGGTCCCCTCCCTCTGCCCGATGGCGACAGGGCAGGGGGTCCACCCCCCTTTGGGGCGTCTCACCCTGGTCCCTCTCCCTCCGGTCCTGCAGGGAGTCGCTCCACCAGTCCATCTCCCGCTCGCACTCCCTGATATCCCTCAACCTCTGCACCTCCTCCTTGAGCTCCGCCACCATGCGGACCAGGTCGTCCACCTGCTCGCACCTCACGCAAGCAGTCTCCCTGCCTCCCGCCGATGGCAGCAAGAGGCTCAGACACTCCCCGCATCCGGAGACCTGAACTGCCGCGTGTTTGGACGGGCAGTCGGTCTGGGTGTGTACTGACTTCCTAGAGAAAGCACCGTGCCTGGTGGAGACCATTGTAGCCCAGCTGACAGGAGAGTGCCGTTAGAGGAGTTGTCCCTATGGGCGGGTGTGAGCGTCCGCCCTTCCTGCCCGCCCTGCCCGCGCTCACTGCCTCGCTAACTGCCGCGTCACTCCCACCGCGTCACTCCCTGTTTGCCGGCCCTGGTCGCTGCGCTCCTGGTCGCTCGCGCTCCCTGAGGGCTGCCTTTGAACGGCCAGGGGGAGGAGCTGTCGCTGACGCTACTGGCTCCGCCTACGCCTCGTCAGCCTCCCTCACGAGGGCTGCCGGTGCCTGGCGGCTCCCTCACGTAGGCTGGATGCCCGAAAAATAGCCCTGCCTGTCCCGATCCTGCGCTCCGCTGCAGCTCACGTCTGCCCCGGAGCCGGTCGCCTCGGCAAGTGGCTCTGAAATGGCGGTGGTGCCCGATTTAAAAGGCCCGCCGCCGACGCTGTCGCTGACGCTGCTGGCTCCGCCTACGCCCCGTCAGCCTCCCTCACGAGGGCTGCCGGTGCCTGGCGGCTCCCTCACGTAGGCTCGATGCCCGAAAAATAGCCCTGCCTGTCCCGATCCCGCGCTCCGCTGCAGCACGCGTCTGCCCCGGAGCCGGTCGCCTCGGCAAGTCAAGTAGGTATTGCCAGGCAGAGAGGTGCTTCACTTTGAGGAAGTGTTTGAAACTAGTGCCTTGAGGCTCCTGGAACCTTCAGGCCGGTGAAACGCACTGCTCCCTCCGTCTTACTGCCCTCTCCTGACAGCTACGAACGGCCCTCCCCAGCCAGCAGGGCCTGGCCTACCCCAGCCTCCTGCCCAGGGGCTCCCTGCAGAGCCCCCAGCCCCTGGCCCTGCTGGGTGCCCCTCTCTGGTCCTGCGTCTGCGCCCTCCGCCTGGGCTCTCTGATGCGCTCAGCGGTGTCACAGAGCTGGCGGTGACCTCACAGTCTCACTCCTGCCCTTATCCCCCGGTGGCAGCAGCCACCGAGGCCTGTGTCGCACGGAGAAGCGTCTCCAGAGGATGGCACAGACACTCGTCTCTGGTCCCAGCATGCTGGATACCCTGGGGCTGGCACTTCACGGCTGCCTCTGCCTCGGCCCCGGCCTCGTCCTGCTCCTGGTGGCCTGGGCCACCCTGCGCTGCTGCCGCAGCACTTCAGGCAAACGCCACCAGGTAGGAGGGAGGCTCCAGGCCAGCCTTTCTCAGGAAGCCTGGCAGGGCAGGGGGGCTGGGGATTCGGGGGGGTCCCACTGCACCGGGGGATGGGACACGAGGCCTCTCAGGGGGCTCAGCTGGGGCCAGGCTCACTGGGGTTCTGCTCTCTGCCAACAGGTCTGTGACGGGAGCCGAGGCAGGGGAAGGCGCAGCAAGGTTCATGAAACAGGTAGAGCTCTCCTCGGCCCTGGCGCTGGCTCCTGCAGGCGCCGGGGTCCCCTAGGGCCCCGCTGCCGCCCAGGGCTGGGCCACATCCAAGCCGCGGGCAGCCGGGCCCCACCTTCAGAGGCCAGCCGGCCACCTGGGCCAGGCGCAGGGCCCGTCCCAGCAGACACTTGCTCACGGCGCTCCGTGTGCCCCATCTCTTGCAGATGCTGAGGCGCGCGCTCACGGCTGCGGGAGCAGCCCGATCTGGATCGGCAGCAGACCCTTAGGCCAGCTTCTGTGTTACGACCTCGACTGTGAACGCTGCAGCCAGGCTGTCAGGGAGAGGCAGCAGCGGCTCCTTGCCAGGCAGGCCAGAGCCTCCTGCTATCCACGCTCCTCTTCCTCTTCGGACGCCAGCGACTCCAGCCAGCACAGGGCCCCGGCCAGATCATTCCACCCGGCCAAGCTAACATCCGTCAGATCCTGGTGGCAGCCAGTGCTGCGGAACAGGAAGCGGAGGAGACCCTCTCCCCAGCGTGCAGCGATGTCCCAGACAACACTGAAAATCTATGGGGCAACCACACTTCACTGCGATGCTGGGCCTCTCAGACAGGCCGAGGAGCTTGCCCAGATGGCTCCCAGGCACCACGAGGCTGGCTTGCCTCTCACCACAGGCTCTGACGCAGCTGACAAGGACGGCAACCTGCCCGCTGGTGTGGATCCTCGTCCCATGAAAAGGCTGGAGCAAGGACTGGGCTTCTGGAAGCTGCTGCGGATGCACACCCTGAGGAAGTCCATAGAGATGCAGCTGGGAGCCCTCCCCACCACGGTGCAGCAGTCCCACAGGAGGTACACATACAGGATGGCACGCCGCACAGCTCCCGCGCCGCTGCACTCCCGTCCTGCCCCCTCCTACTTCTGCTCAGCGGAGGCCCTGTTCCTGCCGGAGGACGTGCGGGAGTTCCTGGAGATGCACATCCGTGAGAAGAAGCTGTGCCACCAATGGGGCTTGCCTGCAGGGTCGCTGGGAGGACCCCAGGCACTGCCATCAGTCCCCTAACAGCAGCGCGCAGGGCTCCACGTTCAGCGCCACCCTCAAGATCCAGGGCTGGGCACCAGGAAAGCGGGTGTCCCATGGAAAACATCCCCTGCTGCCTGTGCTGCGAGGGACAGAAGCTGCGAGGGAACGTGGAAGCCTCCCCGTCACTACCTCTTCCTACCCCTGTTAAATCCATTAAACCCATTCCTATTAAATCTCCACCTGTTCTGGGCTGCACTGATATGAGCACAGATGTCTGGGAAGGCTCTGAGGCTCCCCATGGCGCCAACGAACCAGGGCTGCGGGATGAGGAACATGGTACCTCTAACCATGCCGCCCACCTCAGCAGACTGGGACTTCCAGAGAGCAGCCCCTACGCAGGGCTCATGGTGTTGGCATTCATGAAAACACATAATCCACAAAGTGATTATATGAAGGTGCTTTATTAGGCGCCGGAAGTTAGGGGCATGCCTGCCCAAATCTAACCTCGTCCGATTTGTTCACTCAGTTCTCTTTTATCTCCTAAAATATTACATATGCATTAAGTTTCATAACACATCTACGCATACTCATTTCCTAGCTCCGCCTAGCCCCACTTCGTATGCTAATTATCTTATCAGTCCTTCTGCGCTTGCGTATCACTCTCTGGTGGTCGTCCGGGTGGTCGTCAGGATGAAGTAAGATGTCTTCATCAGAGTTGAACCTTTTAACCTTTTCTTCTTACGCATGCTCTCTGAGCCCTTGGTCTCAGTCCAAACCGCAAGGTTGGTTTGATCCAGTTCTCGGGGTCCGAGAGGCCCCAGTTATCTAGATGTCTTGCAAATTTGGCATTCTTTTAGTCCTCCTTATTCCTCATCATGAACTGGTGCGTTCCCTCATGCTATCTTTGCACATATATTTTGTGTCTTCCAAGCGCAGCCCCGGAACAGTACATCGCAAATGTAACACATATTAAGCAATATTGTATATTTCATCTTCTATTACCAACAATGGGACCATTTTGATGTCCCTCTTTGGGCTCTTGCACTGTTGCGAGGGCCTGGGAGCGCCAGCAGGGAAGTGAAAGCAGGCGCAGGATGGCTCTGGGAGAGCAAAGTCTTAGCTGTCCCCATCCTCATTAGGTGAGGCCACCTCAGGGTGCCAAAGGGGCGGGGAAGTCCTGATGGGGGCAAGCAAATGAAGGGGGGATCACACTCACATTGGACGTGCCTCTCGTGGTCAATGTCCACCCTGGGCCATATCACACCGTTCCCTCATGCCTTGATGCGGCACAGGCCAGTCATAAAGGGGCTAAAAAAAAGTGCCAGGAGCACCGCGAACACGACGCACAAACAGGACCGGCTTGGCAGTTAGCACAGGCAGTTTGTGCGGGACAGTTCAAGCGGGGCAGGGAGGAGTGCGGGGAGGATCCTCTCCTCTCTTTCCCACTTCACTTGCTCTTCCTCTCCTCTCCTTTGGGAACTCTGCCTCTTATGACTTATAATTCACCCTGGTGGGCACCCGGCATAGCCGCCGGGCTGAGGCAGCAACCCAAACTGAGGGGACACGGCCTCTCTGGGCTCATGTGGGCACCCAGCTGGATCCCCTGGGAGGTGAAGTGGCAGTCCAGAGTGGTGACTGTGGGGAGCTCCGGAATCTGGAGGCTCCCCTGGGTCCTGAGGGAAGAGAGGGCTGTCGTGGGTGCAGGTGTGCCCTGCTCAAGGAGCTGCTTGAGCAGATGGGTGGGCTGCAGCGAGAAATCGGCAGCCTGAGGGGCTCCTGGGAGTCTCTGAGGGAGACGGGTAGGAGGTGTGAACCTACCCCTACTGAAGCCCAGCAGCCCCCTCCTAAGTCCCTGCAAAGGGTAGCAGCTGAGCCAGCTGGTCACCTGCAGGACAGGGAGCTTGACAGCCCGCGAGAGGAAAGGGGCCGGACCCTCGTCTCTGCTCAAAGCAGAAGGAGGCGTCTGCCCCCAACACCCATGGTGCCACCAACCCCCACGGTGTCCCTGGGTAATAGGTTCGAGGCTCTCGGGCAGGAAAGGGATGAGGGTCTGGAGAGTAGTTGGAACTCAGGCCCCAAGAAGCACATCGAGGTAGAGGGAAGTAGCAAGCACAGGGAGCGGGACCGGTCAGGGCACTGCATCAAAAGGATCCCATCGGATTGTCCGAGGGCTCCTCAGAGAAGGTAATGTTTCCGATACCCCACCCGGAATCTTCTTGCGTCCCCCTAGGGGCAACTGCGCCTGCTGCTTCCCTAAACTGCCTGTATACCAATGCGCATGGCATGGGAAATAAACAAACAAACAAAACAGAAACAGTAGACAAAATGAACAAAAATAAACAAAATAAAAATAACAACAATATAAAACAGTAAACAAAAATAAACACGGGAAATAAACAGGCAGAAACAACACTTCCGAAGCCCTGGAATGCAGCTGTGAAGGTACTTGCACACCGAGGATGTTGTGCCCCAAGACTCACGCCACCACAACCCTTTCCAGAGAAATCCTTCAGCATTGTCAACCACGGCCAAAAAGGCAAAGGCAAAACTAGAGCAATAAGCCACCGGTCAAGCAACTGCCATAAACTCAGCAGAACCTCCCAGCCGTGGCCAGGAAAAGCAGCGCTATCAAAGTCAGGAGTATCACACAGTATCACAGATTTCTAGGTTGGAAGAGACCTCAAGATCATCGAGTCCAACCTCCGACCTAACACTAAGTACTCCACTAAACCATATCGCTAAGCTCTACATCTAAACGTCTTTTAAAGACCTCCAGGGATGGTGACTCCACCACCTCCCTGGGCAGCCCGTTCCAATGCTTAATAACCCTTTCGGTAAAGAAGTACTTCCTAACATCCAACCTAAAACTCCCCTGTCGCAACTTTCGCCCATTCCCCCTCGTCCTGTCACCAGGCACGCGGGAGAACAGACCAACCCCCACCTCTCTACAGCCTCCTTTAAGGTAACTGTAGAGAGCGATGAGGTCGCCCCTGAGCCTCCTCTTCTCCAGGCTGAACAAGCCCAGCTCCCTCAGCCGCTCCTCGTAAGACTTGTTCTCCAGACCCCTCACCAGCTTGGTCGCCCTTCTCTGGACTCGCTCGAGCACGTCCGTGTCCTTCCTGTAGCGAGGGGCCCAAAACTGAACACAGTACTCAAGGTGCGGCCTCACCAGAGCCGAGTACAGGGGCACAATCACTTCCCTAGACCTGCTGGCCACACTGCTTCTTATACAGGCCAGGATGCTGTTGGTCTTCTTGGCCACCTGAGCACACTGCTGGCTCATATTCAGCCGACTATCAACCAATACTCCCAGGTCCCTCTCGGCCAGGCAGCTTTCCAGCCACTCATCTCCCAGCCTGTAGCTCTGCTTGGGGTTGTTGCGCCCCAGGTGCAGGACCCGGCACTTGGCCTTGTTGAACTTCATGCAGTTGACCTCAGCCCATCGCTCCAGCCTATCCAGATCCTCCTGCAGAGCCTTCCTGCCCTCGAGCAGATCGACACACGCACTTAGCTTGGTGTCACCTGCAAACTTACTGAGGGTGCACTGGACGCCCTCATCCAGATCATCAATAAAGATATTAAAGAGGACCGGCCCCAGTACCGAGCCCTGGGGGACACCACTAGTGACCAGCCTCCAACCAGATTTGACTCCATTCACCACAACTCTCTGGGCCCGGCTATCCAGCCAGTTTCTAACCCAGCGAAGCGTACGCCAGTCCAAGCCCCGAGCAGCCAGTTTCTTGAGGAGAATGTTGTGGGGAACGGTGTCAAAAGCCTTACTGAGGTCAAGGTAAACCACATCCACAGCCTTTCCCTCATCCACCAAGCGCGTCACTTGGTCATAGAAGGAGATCAGGTTCGTCAAGCAGGACCTGCCTTTCATAAACCCATGCTGACTGGGCCTGATCGCCTGCTTGCCCTGCAAGTGCCGCGTGATGACCCTCAAGATAATCTGCTCCATGAGCTTTCCTGGCACTGAGGTCAAACTGACAGGCCTATAGTTCCCCGGGTCTGCCCTGCGGCCCTTCTTATAGATGGGCGTCACATTGGCTAGCCGCCAGTCACCTGGGACCTCCCCCGATAGCCAGGACTGCCGATAAATGATGGAAAGCGGCTCGGCCAGCTCCTCCGCCAGTTCTTTCAGTACCCTCGGGTGCATCCCATCCGGCCCCATCGACTTGCGCTCATCCAAGCTCCGTAGCAGGTCGCCAACCATTTCCTCATGGGTAGCGAAGGCCACATCCTGCTCCCCATCCCCTTCCACCAGCTCAGGGCACTGGGTATCCAGAGAACAACCGGTATTGCCGCTAAAGACTGAGGCAAAGGCAGCATTAAGCACCTCAGCCTTTTCCTCATCCTTAGTAACTAGGTTTCCCCTCGCATCCAGTAAAGGATGGAGATTCTCCTTAGTCCTCCGTTTCGTGTTGATATATTTGTAAAAGGATTTTTTGTTGTCTTTAACGGCAGTAGCCAGGTTGAGCTCCAGATGAGCTTTGGCCTTTCTAATTTTCTCCCTGCACAGCCTCGCTACATCCTTGTAGTCCTCCTCAGTGGCCCGCCCTTTTTTCCAAAGATTATAAACCCTCTTTTTTCTGCTAAGCACAAGCCGCAACTCTCTGTTGAGCCAGGCCGGTCTTCTTCCACGCCGGCTCGTCTTTGGGCACGTGGGGACGGACTGCTCCTGTGCCATCACGATTTCCTTCTTGAGGAGCGCCCAGCCTTCCTGGACTCCTCTGCCCTTCAGAACCGCCTCCCAAGGGACTCGGCCAACCAGCGTCCTGAGCAGCTCAAAGTCAGCCCTCCGGAAGTCCAATACAGCAGTTTTACTGGTCCCCTTCCTGGCCTCGCCAAGAATAGAGAACTCTACCATTTCGTGGTCACTCTGCCCAAGACAGCTTCCGACCACCACATCTCCCACCAGTCCTTCTCTGTTTGTGAAGAGAAGGTCTAGCGGGGCACCACCCCTGGTAGGTTCACTGACCAGCTGTGTCAGGAAGCTATCTCCCACGCTCTCCAGAAACCTCCTAGACTACTTTCTCTGTGCCGTGTTGTGTTTCCAGGATATGTCCGGGAAGTTGAAGTCCCCCACGAGGACAAGCGCCGACGATTTTGCAACTTCTGTCAGTTGCCTATAAAACTCCTCATCCGTCTCCTCATCCTGGTTCGGCGGTCTATAACAGACCCCGACCAGGATGCTAGCCTTGCCGGCCTTCCCGCGGATCCTAACCCACAGGGATTCAACCTTATCATTCCCAGCCTGGAGTTCCACAACATCAAAAGATTCTCTAACGTAGAGAGCCACGCCACCACCCCCTCTGTGCTGCCTGTCCCTCCTGAAGAGCCGATAGCCAGGCATTGCAGCACTCCAGTCATGGGAGCGGTCCCACCACGTCTCCGTGATGGCAACCAAGTCGTAGCCTGCCTGCTGCACGATGGCTTCCAGCTCCTCCTGTTTGTTACCCATGCTGCGTGCATTAGTGTAGATGCACTTCAGCTGGGCCATCGCCTTCTTCCCCGGCCTAGCCATTGTTTCCCCCGGCACAGCTCCAACAAGCCTTGTTTGAGCCCCGTCCCCCTTCTTACCTAGTTTAAAGCGCTCTCTATGAGCCCCGCCAGCTCCTGGCCTAGGATCCGTTTTCCCCTTGGAGATAGGGACCCGTCTGGGGCCATCAGGCCGGGTGCTGAGTAAAGCTCCCCATGGTGAAAAAACCCAAAATTTCTGTGCTGGCACCAGCCTCTGAGCCACCTATTAACCACGCGAGCTTTCCGTGTCCTCTCCATGCCTCTCCCTTCCCCCGCAGGGATAGACGAAAACACCACCTGCACTCCCGCTCCCTCCACCAATTGTCCCAGCCCCCTATAGTCCTGTTTGATAGCCTTGAGGCTTCTCTTTTCAACATCGTCACTGCCAGCCTGGACTATCAAAAACGGGTAATAGTCAGAGGGGCGAACCAGGTTTGGAAGCTTCCTGGTAACGTCTCTGACCCTGGCCCCAGGGAGGCAGCAGACTTCCCTATGTGTGGGGTCAGGCCGACAAATAGGGCCCTCCGTTCCCCTGAGGAGGGAGTCGCCCACAACAATCACCCTTCTCTCTTTCTTGGTGGAGGCAGTCCTGAGGCGTGGAGTCAACTTCCTCACCTCAGGCATCCTCCTGGGTAGGCTTCCTACCTCATCCTCACCCACCGGTCTCTCCAGCTCCAGGGCCTCAAACCTATTGTTCAAGGGCACCTGGGAAGGCGGCGCCGGAAGGGGAGGGCATCTCCTGCGAGGTCGAGCAGGGACATGTCTCCATTCCTCCTCAACTCGCAGGTCCCCTCCCTCTGCCCGATGGCGACAGGGCAGGGGGTCCACCCCCCTTTGGGGCGTCTCACCCTGGTCCCTCTCCCTCCGGTCCTGCAGGGAGTCGCTCCACCAGTCCATCTCCCGCTCGCACTCCCTGATATCCCTCAACCTCTGCACCTCCTCCTTGAGCTCCGCCACCATGCGGACCAGGTCGTCCACCTGCTCGCACCTCACGCAAGCAGTCTCCCTGCCTCCCGCCGATGGCAGCAAGAGGCTCAGACACTCCCCGCATCCGGAGACCTGAACTGCCGCGTGTTTGGACGGGCAGTCGGTCTGGGTGTGTACTGACTTCCTAGAGAAAGCACCGTGCCTGGTGGAGACCATTGTAGCCCAGCTGACAGGAGAGTGCCGTTAGAGGAGTTGTCCCTATGGGCGGGTGTGAGCGTCCGCCCTTCCTGCCCGCCCTGCCCGCGCTCACTGCCTCGCTAACTGCCGCGTCACTCCCACCGCGTCACTCCCTGTTTGCCGGCCCTGGTCGCTGCGCTCCTGGTCGCTCGCGCTCCCTGAGGGCTGCCTTTGAACGGCCAGGGGGAGGAGCTGTCGCTGACGCTACTGGCTCCGCCTACGCCTCGTCAGCCTCCCTCACGAGGGCTGCCGGTGCCTGGCGGCTCCCTCACGTAGGCTGGATGCCCGAAAAATAGCCCTGCCTGTCCCGATCCTGCGCTCCGCTGCAGCTCACGTCTGCCCCGGAGCCGGTCGCCTCGGCAAGTGGCTCTGAAATGGCGGTGGTGCCCAATTTAAAAGGCCCGCCGCCGACGCTGTCGCTGACGCTGCTGGCTCCGCCTACGCCCCGTCAGCCTCCCTCACGAGGGCTGCCGGTGCCTGGCGGCTCCCTCACGTAGGCTCGATGCCCGAAAAATAGCCCTGCCTGTCCCGATCCCGCGCTCCGCTGCAGCACGCGTCTGCCCCGGAGCCGGTCGCCTCGGCAAGTCAAGTAGGTATTGCCAGGCAGAGAGGTGCTTCACTTTGAGGAAGTGTTTGAAACTAGTGCCTTGAGGCTCCTGGAACCTTCAGGCCGGTGAAACGCACTGCTCCCTCCGTCTTACTGCCCTCTCCTGACAGCTACGAACGGCCCTCCCCAGCCAGCAGGGCCTGGCCTACCCCAGCCTCCTGCCCAGGGGCTCCCTGCAGAGCCCCCAGCCCCTGGCCCTGCTGGGTGCCCCTCTCTGGTCCTGCGTCTGCGCCCTCCGCCTGGGCTCTCTGATGCGCTCAGCGGTGTCACAGAGCTGGCGGTGACCTCACAGTCTCACTCCTGCCCTTATCCCCCGGTGGCAGCAGCCACCGAGGCCTGTGTCGCACGGAGAAGCGTCTCCAGAGGATGGCACAGACACTCGTCTCTGGTCCCAGCATGCTGGATACCCTGGGGCTGGCACTTCACGGCTGCCTCTGCCTCGGCCCCGGCCTCGTCCTGCTCCTGGTGGCCTGGGCCACCCTGCGCTGCTGCCGCAGCACTTCAGGCAAACGCCACCAGGTAGGAGGGAGGCTCCAGGCCAGCCTTTCTCAGGAAGCCTGGCAGGGCAGGGGGGCTGGGGATTCGGGGGGGTCCCACTGCACCGGGGGATGGGACACGAGGCCTCTCAGGGGGCTCAGCTGGGGCCAGGCTCACTGGGGTTCTGCTCTCTGCCAACAGGTCTGTGACGGGAGCCGAGGCAGGGGAAGGCGCAGCAAGGTTCATGAAACAGGTAGAGCTCTCCTCGGCCCTGGCGCTGGCTCCTGCAGGCGCCGGGGTCCCCTAGGGCCCCGCTGCCGCCCAGGGCTGGGCCACATCCAAGCCGCGGGCAGCCGGGCCCCACCTTCAGAGGCCAGCCGGCCACCTGGGCCAGGCGCAGGGCCCGTCCCAGCAGACACTTGCTCACGGCGCTCCGTGTGCCCCATCTCTTGCAGATGCTGAGGCGCGCGCTCACGGCTGCGGGAGCAGCCCGATCTGGATCGGCAGCAGACCCTTAGGCCAGCTTCTGTGTTACGACCTCGACTGTGAACGCTGCAGCCAGGCTGTCAGGGAGAGGCAGCAGCGGCTCCTTGCCAGGCAGGCCAGAGCCTCCTGCTATCCACGCTCCTCTTCCTCTTCGGACGCCAGCGACTCCAGCCAGCACAGGGCCCCGGCCAGATCATTCCACCCGGCCAAGCTAACATCCGTCAGATCCTGGTGGCAGCCAGTGCTGCGGAACAGGAAGCGGAGGAGACCCTCTCCCCAGCGTGCAGCGATGTCCCAGACAACACTGAAAATCTATGGGGCAACCACACTTCACTGCGATGCTGGGCCTCTCAGACAGGCCGAGGAGCTTGCCCAGATGGCTCCCAGGCACCACGAGGCTGGCTTGCCTCTCACCACAGGCTCTGACGCAGCTGACAAGGACGGCAACCTGCCCGCTGGTGTGGATCCTCGTCCCATGAAAAGGCTGGAGCAAGGACTGGGCTTCTGGAAGCTGCTGCGGATGCACACCCTGAGGAAGTCCATAGAGATGCAGCTGGGAGCCCTCCCCACCACGGTGCAGCAGTCCCACAGGAGGTACACATACAGGATGGCACGCCGCACAGCTCCCGCGCCGCTGCACTCCCGTCCTGCCCCCTCCTACTTCTGCTCAGCGGAGGCCCTGTTCCTGCCGGAGGACGTGCGGGAGTTCCTGGAGATGCACATCCGTGAGAAGAAGCTGTGCCACCAATGGGGCTTGCCTGCAGGGTCGCTGGGAGGACCCCAGGCACTGCCATCAGTCCCCTAACAGCAGCGCGCAGGGCTCCACGTTCAGCGCCACCCTCAAGATCCAGGGCTGGGCACCAGGAAAGCGGGTGTCCCATGGAAAACATCCCCTGCTGCCTGTGCTGCGAGGGACAGAAGCTGCGAGGGAACGTGGAAGCCTCCCCGTCACTACCTCTTCCTACCCCTGTTAAATCCATTAAACCCATTCCTATTAAATCTCCACCTGTTCTGGGCTGCACTGATATGAGCACAGATGTCTGGGAAGGCTCTGAGGCTCCCCATGGCGCCAACGAACCAGGGCTGCGGGATGAGGAACATGGTACCTCTAACCATGCCGCCCACCTCAGCAGACTGGGACTTCCAGAGAGCAGCCCCTACGCAGGGCTCATGGTGTTGGCATTCATGAAAACACATAATCCACAAAGTGATTATATGAAGGTGCTTTATTAGGCGCCGGAAGTTAGGGGCATGCCTGCCCAAATCTAACCTCGTCCGATTTGTTCACTCAGTTCTCTTTTATCTCCTAAAATATTACATATGCATTAAGTTTCATAACACATCTACGCATACTCATTTCCTAGCTCCGCCTAGCCCCACTTCGTATGCTAATTATCTTATCAGTCCTTCTGCGCTTGCGTATCACTCTCTGGTGGTCGTCCGGGTGGTCGTCAGGATGAAGTAAGATGTCTTCATCAGAGTTGAACCTTTTAACCTTTTCTTCTTACGCATGCTCTCTGAGCCCTTGGTCTCAGTCCAAACCGCAAGGTTGGTTTGATCCAGTTCTCGGGGTCCGAGAGGCCCCAGTTATCTAGATGTCTTGCAAATTTGGCATTCTTTTAGTCCTCCTTATTCCTCATCATGAACTGGTGCGTTCCCTCATGCTATCTTTGCACATATATTTTGTGTCTTCCAAGCGCAGCCCCGGAACAGTACATCGCAAATGTAACACATATTAAGCAATATTGTATATTTCATCTTCTATTACCAACAATGGGACCATTTTGATGTCCCTCTTTGGGCTCTTGCACTGTTGCGAGGGCCTGGGAGCGCCAGCAGGGAAGTGAAAGCAGGCGCAGGATGGCTCTGGGAGAGCAAAGTCTTAGCTGTCCCCATCCTCATTAGGTGAGGCCACCTCAGGGTGCCAAAGGGGCGGGGAAGTCCTGATGGGGGCAAGCAAATGAAGGGGGGATCACACTCACATTGGACGTGCCTCTCGTGGTCAATGTCCACCCTGGGCCATATCACACCGTTCCCTCATGCCTTGATGCGGCACAGGCCAGTCATAAAGGGGCTAAAAAAAAGTGCCAGGAGCACCGCGAACACGACGCACAAACAGGACCGGCTTGGCAGTTAGCACAGGCAGTTTGTGCGGGACAGTTCAAGCGGGGCAGGGAGGAGTGCGGGGAGGATCCTCTCCTCTCTTTCCCACTTCACTTGCTCTTCCTCTCCTCTCCTTTGGGAACTCTGCCTCTTATGACTTATAATTCACCCTGGTGGGCACCCGGCATAGCCGCCGGGCTGAGGCAGCAACCCAAACTGAGGGGACACGGCCTCTCTGGGCTCATGTGGGCACCCAGCTGGATCCCCTGGGAGGTGAAGTGGCAGTCCAGAGTGGTGACTGTGGGGAGCTCCGGAATCTGGAGGCTCCCCTGGGTCCTGAGGGAAGAGAGGGCTGTCGTGGGTGCAGGTGTGCCCTGCTCAAGGAGCTGCTTGAGCAGATGGGTGGGCTGCAGCGAGAAATCGGCAGCCTGAGGGGCTCCTGGGAGTCTCTGAGGGAGACGGGTAGGAGGTGTGAACCTACCCCTACTGAAGCCCAGCAGCCCCCTCCTAAGTCCCTGCAAAGGGTAGCAGCTGAGCCAGCTGGTCACCTGCAGGACAGGGAGCTTGACAGCCCGCGAGAGGAAAGGGGCCGGACCCTCGTCTCTGCTCAAAGCAGAAGGAGGCGTCTGCCCCCAACACCCATGGTGCCACCAACCCCCACGGTGTCCCTGGGTAATAGGTTCGAGGCTCTCGGGCAGGAAAGGGATGAGGGTCTGGAGAGTAGTTGGAACTCAGGCCCCAAGAAGCACATCGAGGTAGAGGGAAGTAGCAAGCACAGGGAGCGGGACCGGTCAGGGCACTGCATCAAAAGGATCCCATCGGATTGTCCGAGGGCTCCTCAGAGAAGGTAATGTTTCCGATACCCCACCCGGAATCTTCTTGCGTCCCCCTAGGGGCAACTGCGCCTGCTGCTTCCCTAAACTGCCTGTATACCAATGCGCATGGCATGGGAAATAAACAAACAAACAAAACAGAAACAGTAGACAAAATGAACAAAAATAAACAAAATAAAAATAACAACAATATAAAACAGTAAACAAAAATAAACACGGGAAATAAACAGGCAGAAACAACACTTCCGAAGCCCTGGAATGCAGCTGTGAAGGTACTTGCACACCGAGGATGTTGTGCCCCAAGACTCACGCCACCACAACCCTTTCCAGAGAAATCCTTCAGCATTGTCAACCACGGCCAAAAAGGCAAAGGCAAAACTAGAGCAATAAGCCACCGGTCAAGCAACTGCCATAAACTCAGCAGAACCTCCCAGCCGTGGCCAGGAAAAGCAGCGCTATCAAAGTCAGGAGTATCACACAGTATCACAGATTTCTAGGTTGGAAGAGACCTCAAGATCATCGAGTCCAACCTCCGACCTAACACTAAGTACTCCACTAAACCATATCGCTAAGCTCTACATCTAAACGTCTTTTAAAGACCTCCAGGGATGGTGACTCCACCACCTCCCTGGGCAGCCCGTTCCAATGCTTAATAACCCTTTCGGTAAAGAAGTACTTCCTAACATCCAACCTAAAACTCCCCTGTCGCAACTTTCGCCCATTCCCCCTCGTCCTGTCACCAGGCACGCGGGAGAACAGACCAACCCCCACCTCTCTACAGCCTCCTTTAAGGTAACTGTAGAGAGCGATGAGGTCGCCCCTGAGCCTCCTCTTCTCCAGGCTGAACAAGCCCAGCTCCCTCAGCCGCTCCTCGTAAGACTTGTTCTCCAGACCCCTCACCAGCTTGGTCGCCCTTCTCTGGACTCGCTCGAGCACGTCCGTGTCCTTCCTGTAGCGAGGGGCCCAAAACTGAACACAGTACTCAAGGTGCGGCCTCACCAGAGCCGAGTACAGGGGCACAATCACTTCCCTAGACCTGCTGGCCACACTGCTTCTTATACAGGCCAGGATGCTGTTGGTCTTCTTGGCCACCTGAGCACACTGCTGGCTCATATCCAGCCGACTATCAACCAATACTCCCAGGTCCCTCTCGGCCAGGCAGCTTTCCAGCCACTCATCTCCCAGCCTGTAGCTCTGCTTGGGGTTGTTGCGCCCCAGGTGCAGGACCCGGCACTTGGCCTTGTTGAACTTCATGCAGTTGACCTCAGCCCATCGCTCCAGCCTATCCAGATCCTCCTGCAGAGCCTTCCTGCCCTCGAGCAGATCGACACACGCACTTAGCTTGGTGTCACCTGCAAACTTACTGAGGGTGCACTGGACGCCCTCATCCAGATCATCAATAAAGATATTAAAGAGGACCGGCCCCAGTACCGAGCCCTGGGGGACACCACTAGTGACCAGCCTCCAACCAGATTTGACTCCATTCACCACAACTCTCTGGGCCCGGCTATCCAGCCAGTTTCTAACCCAGCGAAGCGTACGCCAGTCCAAGCCCCGAGCAGCCAGTTTCTTGAGGAGAATGTTGTGGGGAACGGTGTCAAAAGCCTTACTGAGGTCAAGGTAAACCACATCCACAGCCTTTCCCTCATCCACCAAGCGCGTCACTTGGTCATAGAAGGAGATCAGGTTCGTCAAGCAGGACCTGCCTTTCATAAACCCATGCTGACTGGGCCTGATCGCCTGCTTGCCCTGCAAGTGCCGCGTGATGACCCTCAAGATAATCTGCTCCATGAGCTTTCCTGGCACTGAGGTCAAACTGACAGGCCTATAGTTCCCCGGGTCTGCCCTGCGGCCCTTCTTATAGATGGGCGTCACATTGGCTAGCCGCCAGTCACCTGGGACCTCCCCCGATAGCCAGGACTGCCGATAAATGATGGAAAGCGGCTCGGCCAGCTCCTCCGCCAGTTCTTTCAGTACCCTCGGGTGCATCCCATCCGGCCCCATCGACTTGCGCTCATCCAAGCTCCGTAGCAGGTCGCCAACCATTTCCTCATGGGTAGCGAAGGCCACATCCTGCTCCCCATCCCCTTCCACCAGCTCAGGGCACTGGGTATCCAGAGAACAACCGGTATTGCCGCTAAAGACTGAGGCAAAGGCAGCATTAAGCACCTCAGCCTTTTCCTCATCCTTAGTAACTAGGTTTCCCCTCGCATCCAGTAAAGGATGGAGATTCTCCTTAGTCCTCCGTTTCGTGTTGATATATTTGTAAAAGGATTTTTTGTTGTCTTTAACGGCAGTAGCCAGGTTGAGCTCCAGATGAGCTTTGGCCTTTCTAATTTTCTCCCTGCACAGCCTCGCTACATCCTTGTAGTCCTCCTCAGTGGCCCGCCCTTTTTTCCAAAGATTATAAACCCTCTTTTTTCTGCTAAGCACAAGCCGCAACTCTCTGTTGAGCCAGGCCGGTCTTCTTCCACGCCGGCTCGTCTTTGGGCACGTGGGGACGGACTGCTCCTGTGCCATCACGATTTCCTTCTTGAGGAGCGCCCAGCCTTCCTGGACTCCTCTGCCCTTCAGAACCGCCTCCCAAGGGACTCGGCCAACCAGCGTCCTGAGCAGCTCAAAGTCAGCCCTCCGGAAGTCCAATACAGCAGTTTTACTGGTCCCCTTCCTGGCCTCGCCAAGAATAGAGAACTCTACCATTTCGTGGTCACTCTGCCCAAGACAGCTTCCGACCACCACATCTCCCACCAGTCCTTCTCTGTTTGTGAAGAGAAGGTCTAGCGGGGCACCACCCCTGGTAGGTTCACTGACCAGCTGTGTCAGGAAGCTATCTCCCACGCTCTCCAGAAACCTCCTAGACTACTTTCTCTGTGCCGTGTTGTGTTTCCAGGATATGTCCGGGAAGTTGAAGTCCCCCACGAGGACAAGCGCCGACGATTTTGCAACTTCTGTCAGTTGCCTATAAAACTCCTCATCCGTCTCCTCATCCTGGTTCGGCGGTCTATAACAGACCCCGACCAGGATGCTAGCCTTGCCGGCCTTCCCGCGGATCCTAACCCACAGGGATTCAACCTTATCATTCCCAGCCTGGAGTTCCACAACATCAAAAGATTCTCTAACGTAGAGAGCCACGCCACCACCCCCTCTGTGCTGCCTGTCCCTCCTGAAGAGCCGATAGCCAGGCATTGCAGCACTCCAGTCATGGGAGCGGTCCCACCACGTCTCCGTGATGGCAACCAAGTCGTAGCCTGCCTGCTGCACGATGGCTTCCAGCTCCTCCTGTTTGTTACCCATGCTGCGTGCATTAGTGTAGATGCACTTCAGCTGGGCCATCGCCTTCTTCCCCGGCCTAGCCATTGTTTCCCCCGGCACAGCTCCAACAAGCCTTGTTTGAGCCCCGTCCCCCTTCTTACCTAGTTTAAAGCGCTCTCTATGAGCCCCGCCAGCTCCTGGCCTAGGATCCGTTTTCCCCTTGGAGATAGGGACCCGTCTGGGGCCATCAGGCCGGGTGCTGAGTAAAGCTCCCCATGGTGAAAAAACCCAAAATTTCTGTGCTGGCACCAGCCTCTGAGCCACCTATTAACCACGCGAGCTTTCCGTGTCCTCTCCATGCCTCTCCCTTCCCCCGCAGGGATAGACGAAAACACCACCTGCACTCCCGCTCCCTCCACCAATTGTCCCAGCCCCCTATAGTCCTGTTTGATAGCCTTGAGGCTTCTCTTTTCAACATCGTCACTGCCAGCCTGGACTATCAAAAACGGGTAATAGTCAGAGGGGCGAACCAGGTTTGGAAGCTTCCTGGTAACGTCTCTGACCCTGGCCCCAGGGAGGCAGCAGACTTCCCTATGTGTGGGGTCAGGCCGACAAATAGGGCCCTCCGTTCCCCTGAGGAGGGAGTCGCCCACAACAATCACCCTTCTCTCTTTCTTGGTGGAGGCAGTCCTGAGGCGTGGAGTCAACTTCCTCACCTCAGGCATCCTCCTGGGTAGGCTTCCTACCTCATCCTCACCCACCGGTCTCTCCAGCTCCAGGGCCTCAAACCTATTGTTCAAGGGCACCTGGGAAGGCGGCGCCGGAAGGGGAGGGCATCTCCTGCGAGGTCGAGCAGGGACATGTCTCCATTCCTCCTCAACTCGCAGGTCCCCTCCCTCTGCCCGATGGCGACAGGGCAGGGGGTCCACCCCCCTTTGGGGCGTCTCACCCTGGTCCCTCTCCCTCCGGTCCTGCAGGGAGTCGCTCCACCAGTCCATCTCCCGCTCGCACTCCCTGATATCCCTCAACCTCTGCACCTCCTCCTTGAGCTCCGCCACCATGCGGACCAGGTCGTCCACCTGCTCGCACCTCACGCAAGCAGTCTCCCTGCCTCCCGCCGATGGCAGCAAGAGGCTCAGACACTCCCCGCATCCGGAGACCTGAACTGCCGCGTGTTTGGACGGGCAGTCGGTCTGGGTGTGTACTGACTTCCTAGAGAAAGCACCGTGCCTGGTGGAGACCATTGTAGCCCAGCTGACAGGAGAGTGCCGTTAGAGGAGTTGTCCCTATGGGCGGGTGTGAGCGTCCGCCCTTCCTGCCCGCCCTGCCCGCGCTCACTGCCTCGCTAACTGCCGCGTCACTCCCACCGCGTCACTCCCTGTTTGCCGGCCCTGGTCGCTGCGCTCCTGGTCGCTCGCGCTCCCTGAGGGCTGCCTTTGAACGGCCAGGGGGAGGAGCTGTCGCTGACGCTACTGGCTCCGCCTACGCCTCGTCAGCCTCCCTCACGAGGGCTGCCGGTGCCTGGCGGCTCCCTCACGTAGGCTGGATGCCCGAAAAATAGCCCTGCCTGTCCCGATCCTGCGCTCCGCTGCAGCTCACGTCTGCCCCGGAGCCGGTCGCCTCGGCAAGTGGCTCTGAAATGGCGGTGGTGCCCGATTTAAAAGGCCCGCCGCCGACGCTGTCGCTGACGCTGCTGGCTCCGCCTACGCCCCGTCAGCCTCCCTCACGAGGGCTGCCGGTGCCTGGCGGCTCCCTCACGTAGGCTCGATGCCCGAAAAATAGCCCTGCCTGTCCCGATCCCGCGCTCCGCTGCAGCACGCGTCTGCCCCGGAGCCGGTCGCCTCGGCAAGTCAAGTAGGTATTGCCAGGCAGAGAGGTGCTTCACTTTGAGGAAGTGTTTGAAACTAGTGCCTTGAGGCTCCTGGAACCTTCAGGCCGGTGAAACGCACTGCTCCCTCCGTCTTACTGCCCTCTCCTGACAGCTACGAACGGCCCTCCCCAGCCAGCAGGGCCTGGCCTACCCCAGCCTCCTGCCCAGGGGCTCCCTGCAGAGCCCCCAGCCCCTGGCCCTGCTGGGTGCCCCTCTCTGGTCCTGCGTCTGCGCCCTCCGCCTGGGCTCTCTGATGCGCTCAGCGGTGTCACAGAGCTGGCGGTGACCTCACAGTCTCACTCCTGCCCTTATCCCCCGGTGGCAGCAGCCACCGAGGCCTGTGTCGCACGGAGAAGCGTCTCCAGAGGATGGCACAGACACTCGTCTCTGGTCCCAGCATGCTGGATACCCTGGGGCTGGCACTTCACGGCTGCCTCTGCCTCGGCCCCGGCCTCGTCCTGCTCCTGGTGGCCTGGGCCACCCTGCGCTGCTGCCGCAGCACTTCAGGCAAACGCCACCAGGTAGGAGGGAGGCTCCAGGCCAGCCTTTCTCAGGAAGCCTGGCAGGGCAGGGGGGCTGGGGATTCGGGGGGGTCCCACTGCACCGGGGGATGGGACACGAGGCCTCTCAGGGGGCTCAGCTGGGGCCAGGCTCACTGGGGTTCTGCTCTCTGCCAACAGGTCTGTGACGGGAGCCGAGGCAGGGGAAGGCGCAGCAAGGTTCATGAAACAGGTAGAGCTCTCCTCGGCCCTGGCGCTGGCTCCTGCAGGCGCCGGGGTCCCCTAGGGCCCCGCTGCCGCCCAGGGCTGGGCCACATCCAAGCCGCGGGCAGCCGGGCCCCACCTTCAGAGGCCAGCCGGCCACCTGGGCCAGGCGCAGGGCCCGTCCCAGCAGACACTTGCTCACGGCGCTCCGTGTGCCCCATCTCTTGCAGATGCTGAGGCGCGCGCTCACGGCTGCGGGAGCAGCCCGATCTGGATCGGCAGCAGACCCTTAGGCCAGCTTCTGTGTTACGACCTCGACTGTGAACGCTGCAGCCAGGCTGTCAGGGAGAGGCAGCAGCGGCTCCTTGCCAGGCAGGCCAGAGCCTCCTGCTATCCACGCTCCTCTTCCTCTTCGGACGCCAGCGACTCCAGCCAGCACAGGGCCCCGGCCAGATCATTCCACCCGGCCAAGCTAACATCCGTCAGATCCTGGTGGCAGCCAGTGCTGCGGAACAGGAAGCGGAGGAGACCCTCTCCCCAGCGTGCAGCGATGTCCCAGACAACACTGAAAATCTATGGGGCAACCACACTTCACTGCGATGCTGGGCCTCTCAGACAGGCCGAGGAGCTTGCCCAGATGGCTCCCAGGCACCACGAGGCTGGCTTGCCTCTCACCACAGGCTCTGACGCAGCTGACAAGGACGGCAACCTGCCCGCTGGTGTGGATCCTCGTCCCATGAAAAGGCTGGAGCAAGGACTGGGCTTCTGGAAGCTGCTGCGGATGCACACCCTGAGGAAGTCCATAGAGATGCAGCTGGGAGCCCTCCCCACCACGGTGCAGCAGTCCCACAGGAGGTACACATACAGGATGGCACGCCGCACAGCTCCCGCGCCGCTGCACTCCCGTCCTGCCCCCTCCTACTTCTGCTCAGCGGAGGCCCTGTTCCTGCCGGAGGACGTGCGGGAGTTCCTGGAGATGCACATCCGTGAGAAGAAGCTGTGCCACCAATGGGGCTTGCCTGCAGGGTCGCTGGGAGGACCCCAGGCACTGCCATCAGTCCCCTAACAGCAGCGCGCAGGGCTCCACGTTCAGCGCCACCCTCAAGATCCAGGGCTGGGCACCAGGAAAGCGGGTGTCCCATGGAAAACATCCCCTGCTGCCTGTGCTGCGAGGGACAGAAGCTGCGAGGGAACGTGGAAGCCTCCCCGTCACTACCTCTTCCTACCCCTGTTAAATCCATTAAACCCATTCCTATTAAATCTCCACCTGTTCTGGGCTGCACTGATATGAGCACAGATGTCTGGGAAGGCTCTGAGGCTCCCCATGGCGCCAACGAACCAGGGCTGCGGGATGAGGAACATGGTACCTCTAACCATGCCGCCCACCTCAGCAGACTGGGACTTCCAGAGAGCAGCCCCTACGCAGGGCTCATGGTGTTGGCATTCATGAAAACACATAATCCACAAAGTGATTATATGAAGGTGCTTTATTAGGCGCCGGAAGTTAGGGGCATGCCTGCCCAAATCTAACCTCGTCCGATTTGTTCACTCAGTTCTCTTTTATCTCCTAAAATATTACATATGCATTAAGTTTCATAACACATCTACGCATACTCATTTCCTAGCTCCGCCTAGCCCCACTTCGTATGCTAATTATCTTATCAGTCCTTCTGCGCTTGCGTATCACTCTCTGGTGGTCGTCCGGGTGGTCGTCAGGATGAAGTAAGATGTCTTCATCAGAGTTGAACCTTTTAACCTTTTCTTCTTACGCATGCTCTCTGAGCCCTTGGTCTCAGTCCAAACCGCAAGGTTGGTTTGATCCAGTTCTCGGGGTCCGAGAGGCCCCAGTTATCTAGATGTCTTGCAAATTTGGCATTCTTTTAGTCCTCCTTATTCCTCATCATGAACTGGTGCGTTCCCTCATGCTATCTTTGCACATATATTTTGTGTCTTCCAAGCGCAGCCCCGGAACAGTACATCGCAAATGTAACACATATTAAGCAATATTGTATATTTCATCTTCTATTACCAACAATGGGACCATTTTGATGTCCCTCTTTGGGCTCTTGCACTGTTGCGAGGGCCTGGGAGCGCCAGCAGGGAAGTGAAAGCAGGCGCAGGATGGCTCTGGGAGAGCAAAGTCTTAGCTGTCCCCATCCTCATTAGGTGAGGCCACCTCAGGGTGCCAAAGGGGCGGGGAAGTCCTGATGGGGGCAAGCAAATGAAGGGGGGATCACACTCACATTGGACGTGCCTCTCGTGGTCAATGTCCACCCTGGGCCATATCACACCGTTCCCTCATGCCTTGATGCGGCACAGGCCAGTCATAAAGGGGCTAAAAAAAAGTGCCAGGAGCACCGCGAACACGACGCACAAACAGGACCGGCTTGGCAGTTAGCACAGGCAGTTTGTGCGGGACAGTTCAAGCGGGGCAGGGAGGAGTGCGGGGAGGATCCTCTCCTCTCTTTCCCACTTCACTTGCTCTTCCTCTCCTCTCCTTTGGGAACTCTGCCTCTTATGACTTATAATTCACCCTGGTGGGCACCCGGCATAGCCGCCGGGCTGAGGCAGCAACCCAAACTGAGGGGACACGGCCTCTCTGGGCTCATGTGGGCACCCAGCTGGATCCCCTGGGAGGTGAAGTGGCAGTCCAGAGTGGTGACTGTGGGGAGCTCCGGAATCTGGAGGCTCCCCTGGGTCCTGAGGGAAGAGAGGGCTGTCGTGGGTGCAGGTGTGCCCTGCTCAAGGAGCTGCTTGAGCAGATGGGTGGGCTGCAGCGAGAAATCGGCAGCCTGAGGGGCTCCTGGGAGTCTCTGAGGGAGACGGGTAGGAGGTGTGAACCTACCCCTACTGAAGCCCAGCAGCCCCCTCCTAAGTCCCTGCAAAGGGTAGCAGCTGAGCCAGCTGGTCACCTGCAGGACAGGGAGCTTGACAGCCCGCGAGAGGAAAGGGGCCGGACCCTCGTCTCTGCTCAAAGCAGAAGGAGGCGTCTGCCCCCAACACCCATGGTGCCACCAACCCCCACGGTGTCCCTGGGTAATAGGTTCGAGGCTCTCGGGCAGGAAAGGGATGAGGGTCTGGAGAGTAGTTGGAACTCAGGCCCCAAGAAGCACATCGAGGTAGAGGGAAGTAGCAAGCACAGGGAGCGGGACCGGTCAGGGCACTGCATCAAAAGGATCCCATCGGATTGTCCGAGGGCTCCTCAGAGAAGGTAATGTTTCCGATACCCCACCCGGAATCTTCTTGCGTCCCCCTAGGGGCAACTGCGCCTGCTGCTTCCCTAAACTGCCTGTATACCAATGCGCATGGCATGGGAAATAAACAAACAAACAAAACAGAAACAGTAGACAAAATGAACAAAAATAAACAAAATAAAAATAACAACAATATAAAACAGTAAACAAAAATAAACACGGGAAATAAACAGGCAGAAACAACACTTCCGAAGCCCTGGAATGCAGCTGTGAAGGTACTTGCACACCGAGGATGTTGTGCCCCAAGACTCACGCCACCACAACCCTTTCCAGAGAAATCCTTCAGCATTGTCAACCACGGCCAAAAAGGCAAAGGCAAAACTAGAGCAATAAGCCACCGGTCAAGCAACTGCCATAAACTCAGCAGAACCTCCCAGCCGTGGCCAGGAAAAGCAGCGCTATCAAAGTCAGGAGTATCACACAGTATCACAGATTTCTAGGTTGGAAGAGACCTCAAGATCATCGAGTCCAACCTCCGACCTAACACTAAGTACTCCACTAAACCATATCGCTAAGCTCTACATCTAAACGTCTTTTAAAGACCTCCAGGGATGGTGACTCCACCACCTCCCTGGGCAGCCCGTTCCAATGCTTAATAACCCTTTCGGTAAAGAAGTACTTCCTAACATCCAACCTAAAACTCCCCTGTCGCAACTTTCGCCCATTCCCCCTCGTCCTGTCACCAGGCACGCGGGAGAACAGACCAACCCCCACCTCTCTACAGCCTCCTTTAAGGTAACTGTAGAGAGCGATGAGGTCGCCCCTGAGCCTCCTCTTCTCCAGGCTGAACAAGCCCAGCTCCCTCAGCCGCTCCTCGTAAGACTTGTTCTCCAGACCCCTCACCAGCTTGGTCGCCCTTCTCTGGACTCGCTCGAGCACGTCCGTGTCCTTCCTGTAGCGAGGGGCCCAAAACTGAACACAGTACTCAAGGTGCGGCCTCACCAGAGCCGAGTACAGGGGCACAATCACTTCCCTAGACCTGCTGGCCACACTGCTTCTTATACAGGCCAGGATGCTGTTGGTCTTCTTGGCCACCTGAGCACACTGCTGGCTCATATCCAGCCGACTATCAACCAATACTCCCAGGTCCCTCTCGGCCAGGCAGCTTTCCAGCCACTCATCTCCCAGCCTGTAGCTCTGCTTGGGGTTGTTGCGCCCCAGGTGCAGGACCCGGCACTTGGCCTTGTTGAACTTCATGCAGTTGACCTCAGCCCATCGCTCCAGCCTATCCAGATCCTCCTGCAGAGCCTTCCTGCCCTCGAGCAGATCGACACACGCACTTAGCTTGGTGTCACCTGCAAACTTACTGAGGGTGCACTGGACGCCCTCATCCAGATCATCAATAAAGATATTAAAGAGGACCGGCCCCAGTACCGAGCCCTGGGGGACACCACTAGTGACCAGCCTCCAACCAGATTTGACTCCATTCACCACAACTCTCTGGGCCCGGCTATCCAGCCAGTTTCTAACCCAGCGAAGCGTACGCCAGTCCAAGCCCCGAGCAGCCAGTTTCTTGAGGAGAATGTTGTGGGGAACGGTGTCAAAAGCCTTACTGAGGTCAAGGTAAACCACATCCACAGCCTTTCCCTCATCCACCAAGCGCGTCACTTGGTCATAGAAGGAGATCAGGTTCGTCAAGCAGGACCTGCCTTTCATAAACCCATGCTGACTGGGCCTGATCGCCTGCTTGCCCTGCAAGTGCCGCGTGATGACCCTCAAGATAATCTGCTCCATGAGCTTTCCTGGCACTGAGGTCAAACTGACAGGCCTATAGTTCCCCGGGTCTGCCCTGCGGCCCTTCTTATAGATGGGCGTCACATTGGCTAGCCGCCAGTCACCTGGGACCTCCCCCGATAGCCAGGACTGCCGATAAATGATGGAAAGCGGCTCGGCCAGCTCCTCCGCCAGTTCTTTCAGTACCCTCGGGTGCATCCCATCCGGCCCCATCGACTTGCGCTCATCCAAGCTCCGTAGCAGGTCGCCAACCATTTCCTCATGGGTAGCGAAGGCCACATCCTGCTCCCCATCCCCTTCCACCAGCTCAGGGCACTGGGTATCCAGAGAACAACCGGTATTGCCGCTAAAGACTGAGGCAAAGGCAGCATTAAGCACCTCAGCCTTTTCCTCATCCTTAGTAACTAGGTTTCCCCTCGCATCCAGTAAAGGATGGAGATTCTCCTTAGTCCTCCGTTTCGTGTTGATATATTTGTAAAAGGATTTTTTGTTGTCTTTAACGGCAGTAGCCAGGTTGAGCTCCAGATGAGCTTTGGCCTTTCTAATTTTCTCCCTGCACAGCCTCGCTACATCCTTGTAGTCCTCCTCAGTGGCCCGCCCTTTTTTCCAAAGATTATAAACCCTCTTTTTTCTGCTAAGCACAAGCCGCAACTCTCTGTTGAGCCAGGCCGGTCTTCTTCCACGCCGGCTCGTCTTTGGGCACGTGGGGACGGACTGCTCCTGTGCCATCACGATTTCCTTCTTGAGGAGCGCCCAGCCTTCCTGGACTCCTCTGCCCTTCAGAACCGCCTCCCAAGGGACTCGGCCAACCAGCGTCCTGAGCAGCTCAAAGTCAGCCCTCCGGAAGTCCAATACAGCAGTTTTACTGGTCCCCTTCCTGGCCTCGCCAAGAATAGAGAACTCTACCATTTCGTGGTCACTCTGCCCAAGACAGCTTCCGACCACCACATCTCCCACCAGTCCTTCTCTGTTTGTGAAGAGAAGGTCTAGCGGGGCACCACCCCTGGTAGGTTCACTGACCAGCTGTGTCAGGAAGCTATCTCCCACGCTCTCCAGAAACCTCCTAGACTACTTTCTCTGTGCCGTGTTGTGTTTCCAGGATATGTCCGGGAAGTTGAAGTCCCCCACGAGGACAAGCGCCGACGATTTTGCAACTTCTGTCAGTTGCCTATAAAACTCCTCATCCGTCTCCTCATCCTGGTTCGGCGGTCTATAACAGACCCCGACCAGGATGCTAGCCTTGCCGGCCTTCCCGCGGATCCTAACCCACAGGGATTCAACCTTATCATTCCCAGCCTGGAGTTCCACAACATCAAAAGATTCTCTAACGTAGAGAGCCACGCCACCACCCCCTCTGTGCTGCCTGTCCCTCCTGAAGAGCCGATAGCCAGGCATTGCAGCACTCCAGTCATGGGAGCGGTCCCACCACGTCTCCGTGATGGCAACCAAGTCGTAGCCTGCCTGCTGCACGATGGCTTCCAGCTCCTCCTGTTTGTTACCCATGCTGCGTGCATTAGTGTAGATGCACTTCAGCTGGGCCATCGCCTTCTTCCCCGGCCTAGCCATTGTTTCCCCCGGCACAGCTCCAACAAGCCTTGTTTGAGCCCCGTCCCCCTTCTTACCTAGTTTAAAGCGCTCTCTATGAGCCCCGCCAGCTCCTGGCCTAGGATCCGTTTTCCCCTTGGAGATAGGGACCCGTCTGGGGCCATCAGGCCGGGTGCCGAGTAAAGCTCCCCATGGTGAAAAAACCCAAAATTTCTGTGCTGGCACCAGCCTCTGAGCCACCTATTAACCACGCGAGCTTTCCGTGTCCTCTCCATGCCTCTCCCTTCCCCCGCAGGGATAGACGAAAACACCACCTGCACTCCCGCTCCCTCCACCAATTGTCCCAGCCCCCTATAGTCCTGTTTGATAGCCTTGAGGCTTCTCTTTTCAACATCGTCACTGCCAGCCTGGACTATCAAAAACGGGTAATAGTCAGAGGGGCGAACCAGGTTTGGAAGCTTCCTGGTAACGTCTCTGACCCTGGCCCCAGGGAGGCAGCAGACTTCCCTATGTGTGGGGTCAGGCCGACAAATAGGGCCCTCCGTTCCCCTGAGGAGGGAGTCGCCCACAACAATCACCCTTCTCTCTTTCTTGGTGGAGGCAGTCCTGAGGCGTGGAGTCAACTTCCTCACCTCAGGCATCCTCCTGGGTAGGCTTCCTACCTCATCCTCACCCACCGGTCTCTCCAGCTCCAGGGCCTCAAACCTATTGTTCAAGGGCACCTGGGAAGGCGGCGCCGGAAGGGGAGGGCATCTCCTGCGAGGTCGAGCAGGGACATGTCTCCATTCCTCCTCAACTCGCAGGTCCCCTCCCTCTGCCCGATGGCGACAGGGCAGGGGGTCCACCCCCCTTTGGGGCGTCTCACCCTGGTCCCTCTCCCTCCGGTCCTGCAGGGAGTCGCTCCACCAGTCCATCTCCCGCTCGCACTCCCTGATATCCCTCAACCTCTGCACCTCCTCCTTGAGCTCCGCCACCATGCGGACCAGGTCGTCCACCTGCTCGCACCTCACGCAAGCAGTCTCCCTGCCTCCCGCCGATGGCAGCAAGAGGCTCAGACACTCCCCGCATCCGGAGACCTGAACTGCCGCGTGTTTGGACGGGCAGTCGGTCTGGGTGTGTACTGACTTCCTAGAGAAAGCACCGTGCCTGGTGGAGACCATTGTAGCCCAGCTGACAGGAGAGTGCCGTTAGAGGAGTTGTCCCTATGGGCGGGTGTGAGCGTCCGCCCTTCCTGCCCGCCCTGCCCGCGCTCACTGCCTCGCTAACTGCCGCGTCACTCCCACCGCGTCACTCCCTGTTTGCCGGCCCTGGTCGCTGCGCTCCTGGTCGCTCGCGCTCCCTGAGGGCTGCCTTTGAACGGCCAGGGGGAGGAGCTGTCGCTGACGCTACTGGCTCCGCCTACGCCTCGTCAGCCTCCCTCACGAGGGCTGCCGGTGCCTGGCGGCTCCCTCACGTAGGCTGGATGCCCGAAAAATAGCCCTGCCTGTCCCGATCCTGCGCTCCGCTGCAGCTCACGTCTGCCCCGGAGCCGGTCGCCTCGGCAAGTGGCTCTGAAATGGCGGTGGTGCCCGATTTAAAAGGCCCGCCGCCGACGCTGTCGCTGACGCTGCTGGCTCCGCCTACGCCCCGTCAGCCTCCCTCACGAGGGCTGCCGGTGCCTGGCGGCTCCCTCACGTAGGCTCGATGCCCGAAAAATAGCCCTGCCTGTCCCGATCCCGCGCTCCGCTGCAGCACGCGTCTGCCCCGGAGCCGGTCGCCTCGGCAAGTCAAGTAGGTATTGCCAGGCAGAGAGGTGCTTCACTTTGAGGAAGTGTTTGAAACTAGTGCCTTGAGGCTCCTGGAACCTTCAGGCCGGTGAAACGCACTGCTCCCTCCGTCTTACTGCCCTCTCCTGACAGCTACGAACGGCCCTCCCCAGCCAGCAGGGCCTGGCCTACCCCAGCCTCCTGCCCAGGGGCTCCCTGCAGAGCCCCCAGCCCCTGGCCCTGCTGGGTGCCCCTCTCTGGTCCTGCGTCTGCGCCCTCCGCCTGGGCTCTCTGATGCGCTCAGCGGTGTCACAGAGCTGGCGGTGACCTCACAGTCTCACTCCTGCCCTTATCCCCCGGTGGCAGCAGCCACCGAGGCCTGTGTCGCACGGAGAAGCGTCTCCAGAGGATGGCACAGACACTCGTCTCTGGTCCCAGCATGCTGGATACCCTGGGGCTGGCACTTCACGGCTGCCTCTGCCTCGGCCCCGGCCTCGTCCTGCTCCTGGTGGCCTGGGCCACCCTGCGCTGCTGCCGCAGCACTTCAGGCAAATGCCACCAGGTAGGAGGGAGGCTCCAGGCCAGCCTTTCTCAGGAAGCCTGGCAGGGCAGGGGGGCTGGGGATTCGGGGGGGTCCCACTGCACCGGGGGATGGGACACGAGGCCTCTCAGGGGGCTCAGCTGGGGCCAGGCTCACTGGGGTTCTGCTCTCTGCCAGCAGGTCTGTGACGGGAGCCGAGGCAGGGGAAGGCGCAGCAAGGTTCATGAAACAGGTAGAGCTCTCCTCGGCCCTGGCGCTGGCTCCTGCAGGCGCCGGGGTCCCCTAGGGCCCCGCTGCCGCCCAGGGCTGGGCCACATCCAAGCCGCGGGCAGCCGGGCCCCACCTTCAGAGGCCAGCCGGCCACCTGGGCCAGGCGCAGGGCCCGTCCCAGCAGACACTTGCTCACGGCGCTCCGTGTGCCCCATCTCTTGCAGATGCTGAGGCGCGCGCTCACGGCTGCGGGAGCAGCCCGATCTGGATCGGCAGCAGACCCTTAGGCCAGCTTCTGTGTTACGACCTCGACTGTGAACGCTGCAGCCAGGCTGTCAGGGAGAGGCAGCAGCGGCTCCTTGCCAGGCAGGCCAGAGCCTCCTGCTATCCACGCTCCTCTTCCTCTTCGGACGCCAGCGACTCCAGCCAGCACAGGGCCCCGGCCAGATCATTCCACCCGGCCAAGCTAACATCCGTCAGATCCTGGTGGCAGCCAGTGCTGCGGAACAGGAAGCGGAGGAGACCCTCTCCCCAGCGTGCAGCGATGTCCCAGACAACACTGAAAATCTATGGGGCAACCACACTTCACTGCGATGCTGGGCCTCTCAGACAGGCCGAGGAGCTTGCCCAGATGGCTCCCAGGCACCACGAGGCTGGCTTGCCTCTCACCACAGGCTCTGACGCAGCTGACAAGGACGGCAACCTGCCCGCTGGTGTGGATCCTCGTCCCATGAAAAGGCTGGAGCAAGGACTGGGCTTCTGGAAGCTGCTGCGGATGCACACCCTGAGGAAGTCCATAGAGATGCAGCTGGGAGCCCTCCCCACCACGGTGCAGCAGTCCCACAGGAGGTACACATACAGGATGGCACGCCGCACAGCTCCCGCGCCGCTGCACTCCCGTCCTGCCCCCTCCTACTTCTGCTCAGCGGAGGCCCTGTTCCTGCCGGAGGACGTGCGGGAGTTCCTGGAGATGCACATCCGTGAGAAGAAGCTGTGCCACCAATGGGGCTTGCCTGCAGGGTCGCTGGGAGGACCCCAGGCACTGCCATCAGTCCCCTAACAGCAGTGCGCAGGGCTCCACGTTCAGCGCCACCCTCAAGATCCAGGGCTGGGCACCAGGAAAGCGGGTGTCCCATGGAAAACATCCCCTGCTGCCTGTGCTGCGAGGGACAGAAGCTGCGAGGGAACGTGGAAGCCTCCCCGTCACTACCTCTTCCTACCCCTGTTAAATCCATTAAACCCATTCCTATTAAATCTCCACCTGTTCTGGGCTGCACTGATATGAGCACAGATGTCTGGGAAGGCTCTGAGGCTCCCCATGGCGCCAACGAACCAGGGCTGCGGGATGAGGAACATGGTACCTCTAACCATGCCGCCCACCTCAGCAGACTGGGACTTCCAGAGAGCAGCCCCTACGCAGGGCTCATGGTGTTGGCATTCATGAAAACACATAATCCACAAAGTGATTATATGAAGGTGCTTTATTAGGCGCCGGAAGTTAGGGGCATGCCTGCCCAAATCTAACCTCGTCCGATTTGTTCACTCAGTTCTCTTTTATCTCCTAAAATATTACATATGCATTAAGTTTCATAACACATCTACGCATACTCATTTCCTAGCTCCGCCTAGCCCCACTTCGTATGCTAATTATCTTATCAGTCCTTCTGCGCTTGCGTATCACTCTCTGGTGGTCGTCCGGGTGGTCGTCAGGATGAAGTAAGATGTCTTCATCAGAGTTGAACCTTTTAACCTTTTCTTCTTACGCATGCTCTCTGAGCCCTTGGTCTCAGTCCAAACCGCAAGGTTGGTTTGATCCAGTTCTCGGGGTCCGAGAGGCCCCAGTTATCTAGATGTCTTGCAAATTTGGCATTCTTTTAGTCCTCCTTATTCCTCATCATGAACTGGTGCGTTCCCTCATGCTATCTTTGCACATATATTTTGTGTCTTCCAAGCGCAGCCCCGGAACAGTACATCGCAAATGTAACACATATTAAGCAATATTGTATATTTCATCTTCTATTACCAACAATGGGACCATTTTGATGTCCCTCTTTGGGCTCTTGCACTGTTGCGAGGGCCTGGGAGCGCCAGCAGGGAAGTGAAAGCAGGCGCAGGATGGCTCTGGGAGAGCAAAGTCTTAGCTGTCCCCATCCTCATTAGGTGAGGCCACCTCAGGGTGCCAAAGGGGCGGGGAAGTCCTGATGGGGGCAAGCAAATGAAGGGGGGATCACACTCACATTGGACGTGCCTCTCGTGGTCAATGTCCACCCTGGGCCATATCACACCGTTCCCTCATGCCTTGATGCGGCACAGGCCAGTCATAAAGGGGCTAAAAAAAAGTGCCAGGAGCACCGCGAACACGACGCACAAACAGGACCGGCTTGGCAGTTAGCACAGGCAGTTTGTGCGGGACAGTTCAAGCGGGGCAGGGAGGAGTGCGGGGAGGATCCTCTCCTCTCTTTCCCACTTCACTTGCTCTTCCTCTCCTCTCCTTTGGGAACTCTGCCTCTTATGACTTATAATTCACCCTGGTGGGCACCCGGCATAGCCGCCGGGCTGAGGCAGCAACCCAAACTGAGGGGACACGGCCTCTCTGGGCTCATGTGGGCACCCAGCTGGATCCCCTGGGAGGTGAAGTGGCAGTCCAGAGTGGTGACTGTGGGGAGCTCCGGAATCTGGAGGCTCCCCTGGGTCCTGAGGGAAGAGAGGGCTGTCGTGGGTGCAGGTGTGCCCTGCTCAAGGAGCTGCTTGAGCAGATGGGTGGGCTGCAGTGAGAAATCGGCAGCCTGAGGGGCTCCTGGGAGTCTCTGAGGGAGACGGGTAGGAGGTGTGAACCTACCCCTACTGAAGCCCAGCAGCCCCCTCCTAAGTCCCTGCAAAGGGTAGCAGCTGAGCCAGCTGGTCACCTGCAGGACAGGGAGCTTGACAGCCCGCGAGAGGAAAGGGGCCGGACCCTCGTCTCTGCTCAAAGCAGAAGGAGGCGTCTGCCCCCAACACCCATGGTGCCACCAACCCCCACGGTGTCCCTGGGTAATAGGTTCGAGGCTCTCGGGCAGGAAAGGGATGAGGGTCTGGAGAGTAGTTGGAACTCAGGCCCCAAGAAGCACATCGAGGTAGAGGGAAGTAGCAAGCACAGGGAGCGGGACCGGTCAGGGCACTGCATCAAAAGGATCCCATCGGATTGTCCGAGGGCTCCTCAGAGAAGGTAATGTTTCCGATACCCCACCCGGAATCTTCTTGCGTCCCCCTAGGGGCAACTGCGCCTGCTGCTTCCCTAAACTGCCTGTATACCAATGCGCATGGCATGGGAAATAAACAAACAAACAAAACAGAAACAGTAGACAAAATGAACAAAAATAAACAAAATAAAAATAACAACAATATAAAACAGTAAACAAAAATAAACACGGGAAATAAACAGGCAGAAACAACACTTCCGAAGCCCTGGAATGCAGCTGTGAAGGTACTTGCACACCGAGGATGTTGTGCCCCAAGACTCACGCCACCACAACCCTTTCCAGAGAAATCCTTCAGCATTGTCAACCACGGCCAAAAAGGCAAAGGCAAAACTAGAGCAATAAGCCACCGGTCAAGCAACTGCCATAAACTCAGCAGAACCTCCCAGCCGTGGCCAGGAAAAGCAGCGCTATCAAAGTCAGGAGTATCACACAGTATCACAGATTTCTAGGTTGGAAGAGACCTCAAGATCATCGAGTCCAACCTCCGACCTAACACTAAGTACTCCACTAAACCATATCGCTAAGCTCTACATCTAAACGTCTTTTAAAGACCTCCAGGGATGGTGACTCCACCACCTCCCTGGGCAGCCCGTTCCAATGCTTAATAACCCTTTCGGTAAAGAAGTACTTCCTAACATCCAACCTAAAACTCCCCTGTCGCAACTTTCGCCCATTCCCCCTCGTCCTGTCACCAGGCACGCGGGAGAACAGACCAACCCCCACCTCTCTACAGCCTCCTTTAAGGTAACTGTAGAGAGCGATGAGGTCGCCCCTGAGCCTCCTCTTCTCCAGGCTGAACAAGCCCAGCTCCCTCAGCCGCTCCTCGTAAGACTTGTTCTCCAGACCCCTCACCAGCTTGGTCGCCCTTCTCTGGACTCGCTCGAGCACGTCCGTGTCCTTCCTGTAGCGAGGGGCCCAAAACTGAACACAGTACTCAAGGTGCGGCCTCACCAGAGCCGAGTACAGGGGCACAATCACTTCCCTAGACCTGCTGGCCACACTGCTTCTTATACAGGCCAGGATGCTGTTGGTCTTCTTGGCCACCTGAGCACACTGCTGGCTCATATTCAGCCGACTATCAACCAATACTCCCAGGTCCCTCTCGGCCAGGCAGCTTTCCAGCCACTCATCTCCCAGCCTGTAGCTCTGCTTGGGGTTGTTGCGCCCCAGGTGCAGGACCCGGCACTTGGCCTTGTTGAACTTCATGCAGTTGACCTCAGCCCATCGCTCCAGCCTATCCAGATCCTCCTGCAGAGCCTTCCTGCCCTCGAGCAGATCGACACACGCACTTAGCTTGGTGTCACCTGCAAACTTACTGAGGGTGCACTGGACGCCCTCATCCAGATCATCAATAAAGATATTAAAGAGGACCGGCCCCAGTACCGAGCCCTGGGGGACACCACTAGTGACCAGCCTCCAACCAGATTTGACTCCATTCACCACAACTCTCTGGGCCCGGCTATCCAGCCAGTTTCTAACCCAGCGAAGCGTACGCCAGTCCAAGCCCCGAGCAGCCAGTTTCTTGAGGAGAATGTTGTGGGGAACGGTGTCAAAAGCCTTACTGAGGTCAAGGTAAACCACATCCACAGCCTTTCCCTCATCCACCAAGCGCGTCACTTGGTCATAGAAGGAGATCAGGTTCGTCAAGCAGGACCTGCCTTTCATAAACCCATGCTGACTGGGCCTGATCGCCTGCTTGCCCTGCAAGTGCCGCGTGATGACCCTCAAGATAATCTGCTCCATGAGCTTTCCTGGCACTGAGGTCAAACTGACAGGCCTATAGTTCCCCGGGTCTGCCCTGCGGCCCTTCTTATAGATGGGCGTCACATTGGCTAGCCGCCAGTCACCTGGGACCTCCCCCGATAGCCAGGACTGCCAATAAATGATGGAAAGCGGCTCGGCCAGCTCCTCCGCCAGTTCTTTCAGTACCCTCGGGTGCATCCCATCCGGCCCCATCGACTTGCGCTCATCCAAGCTCCGTAGCAGGTCGCCAACCATTTCCTCATGGGTAGCGAAGGCCACATCCTGCTCCCCATCCCCTTCCACCAGCTCAGGGCACTGGGTATCCAGAGAACAACCGGTATTGCCGCTAAAGACTGAGGCAAAGGCAGCATTAAGCACCTCAGCCTTTTCCTCATCCTTAGTAACTAGGTTTCCCCTCGCATCCAGTAAAGGATGGAGATTCTCCTTAGTCCTCCGTTTCGTGTTGATATATTTGTAAAAGGATTTTTTGTTGTCTTTAACGGCAGTAGCCAGGTTGAGCTCCAGATGAGCTTTGGCCTTTCTAATTTTCTCCCTGCACAGCCTCGCTACATCCTTGTAGTCCTCCTCAGTGGCCCGCCCTTTTTTCCAAAGATTATAAACCCTCTTTTTTCTGCTAAGCACAAGCCGCAACTCTCTGTTGAGCCAGGCCGGTCTTCTTCCACGCCGGCTCGTCTTTGGGCACGTGGGGACGGACTGCTCCTGTGCCATCACGATTTCCTTCTTGAGGAGCGCCCAGCCTTCCTGGACTCCTCTGCCCTTCAGAACCGCCTCCCAAGGGACTCGGCCAACCAGCGTCCTGAGCAGCTCAAAGTCAGCCCTCCGGAAGTCCAATACAGCAGTTTTACTGGTCCCCTTCCTGGCCTCGCCAAGAATAGAGAACTCTACCATTTCGTGGTCACTCTGCCCAAGACAGCTTCCGACCACCACATCTCCCACCAGTCCTTCTCTGTTTGTGAAGAGAAGGTCTAGCGGGGCACCACCCCTGGTAGGTTCACTGACCAGCTGTGTCAGGAAGCTATCTCCCACGCTCTCCAGAAACCTCCTAGACTACTTTCTCTGTGCCGTGTTGTGTTTCCAGGATATGTCCGGGAAGTTGAAGTCCCCCACGAGGACAAGCGCCGACGATTTTGCAACTTCTGTCAGTTGCCTATAAAACTCCTCATCCGTCTCCTCATCCTGGTTCGGCGGTCTATAACAGACCCCGACCAGGATGCTAGCCTTGCCGGCCTTCCCGCGGATCCTAACCCACAGGGATTCAACCTTATCATTCCCAGCCTGGAGTTCCACAACATCAAAAGATTCTCTAACGTAGAGAGCCACGCCACCACCCCCTCTGTGCTGCCTGTCCCTCCTGAAGAGCCGATAGCCAGGCATTGCAGCACTCCAGTCATGGGAGCGGTCCCACCACGTCTCCGTGATGGCAACCAAGTCGTAGCCTGCCTGCTGCACGATGGCTTCCAGCTCCTCCTGTTTGTTACCCATGCTGCGTGCATTAGTGTAGATGCACTTCAGCTGGGCCATCGCCTTCTTCCCCGGCCTAGCCATTGTTTCCCCCGGCACAGCTCCAACAAGCCTTGTTTGAGCCCCGTCCCCCTTCTTACCTAGTTTAAAGCGCTCTCTATGAGCCCCGCCAGCTCCTGGCCTAGGATCCGTTTTCCCCTTGGAGATAGGGACCCGTCTGGGGCCATCAGGCCGGGTGCCGAGTAAAGCTCCCCATGGTGAAAAAACCCAAAATTTCTGTGCTGGCACCAGCCTCTGAGCCACCTATTAACCACGCGAGCTTTCCGTGTCCTCTCCATGCCTCTCCCTTCCCCCGCAGGGATAGACGAAAACACCACCTGCACTCCCGCTCCCTCCACCAATTGTCCCAGCCCCCTATAGTCCTGTTTGATAGCCTTGAGGCTTCTCTTTTCAACATCGTCACTGCCAGCCTGGACTATCAAAAACGGGTAATAGTCAGAGGGGCGAACCAGGTTTGGAAGCTTCCTGGTAACGTCTCTGACCCTGGCCCCAGGGAGGCAGCAGACTTCCCTATGTGTGGGGTCAGGCCGACAAATAGGGCCCTCCGTTCCCCTGAGGAGGGAGTCGCCCACAACAATCACCCTTCTCTCTTTCTTGGTGGAGGCAGTCCTGAGGCGTGGAGTCAACTTCCTCACCTCAGGCATCCTCCTGGGTAGGCTTCCTACCTCATCCTCACCCACCGGTCTCTCCAGCTCCAGGGCCTCAAACCTATTGTTCAAGGGCACCTGGGAAGGCGGCGCCGGAAGGGGAGGGCATCTCCTGCGAGGTCGAGCAGGGACATGTCTCCATTCCTCCTCAACTCGCAGGTCCCCTCCCTCTGCCCGATGGCGACAGGGCAGGGGGTCCACCCCCCTTTGGGGCGTCTCACCCTGGTCCCTCTCCCTCCGGTCCTGCAGGGAGTCGCTCCACCAGTCCATCTCCCGCTCGCACTCCCTGATATCCCTCAACCTCTGCACCTCCTCCTTGAGCTCCGCCACCATGCGGACCAGGTCGTCCACCTGCTCGCACCTCACGCAAGCAGTCTCCCTGCCTCCCGCCGATGGCAGCAAGAGGCTCAGACACTCCCCGCATCCGGAGACCTGAACTGCCGCGTGTTTGGACGGGCAGTCGGTCTGGGTGTGTACTGACTTCCTAGAGAAAGCACCGTGCCTGGTGGAGACCATTGTAGCCCAGCTGACAGGAGAGTGCCGTTAGAGGAGTTGTCCCTATGGGCGGGTGTGAGCGTCCGCCCTTCCTGCCCGCCCTGCCCGCGCTCACTGCCTCGCTAACTGCCGCGTCACTCCCACCGCGTCACTCCCTGTTTGCCGGCCCTGGTCGCTGCGCTCCTGGTCGCTCGCGCTCCCTGAGGGCTGCCTTTGAACGGCCAGGGGGAGGAGCTGTCGCTGACGCTACTGGCTCCGCCTACGCCTCGTCAGCCTCCCTCACGAGGGCTGCCGGTGCCTG
Organism: Anser cygnoides; assembly: GCF_040182565.1. Taxonomy (NCBI): domain Eukaryota; kingdom Metazoa; phylum Chordata; class Aves; order Anseriformes; family Anatidae; genus Anser; species Anser cygnoides. The sequence goes on along the minus strand of NC_089877.1, from coordinate 48,511,191 downwards.
GCGGCTCCCTCACGTAGGCTGGATGCCCGAAAAATAGCCCTGCCTGTCCCGATCCTGCGCTCCGCTGCAGCTCACGTCTGCCCCGGAGCCGGTCGCCTCGGCAAGTGGCTCTGAAATGGCGGTGGTGCCCGATTTAAAAGGCCCGCCGCCGACGCTGTCGCTGACGCTGCTGGCTCCGCCTACGCCCCGTCAGCCTCCCTCACGAGGGCTGCCGGTGCCTGGCGGCTCCCTCACGTAGGCTCGATGCCCGAAAAATAGCCCTGCCTGTCCCGATCCCGCGCTCCGCTGCAGCACGCGTCTGCCCCGGAGCCGGTCGCCTCGGCAAGTCAAGTAGGTATTGCCAGGCAGAGAGGTGCTTCACTTTGAGGAAGTGTTTGAAACTAGTGCCTTGAGGCTCCTGGAACCTTCAGGCCGGTGAAACGCACTGCTCCCTCCGTCTTACTGCCCTCTCCTGACAGCTACGAACGGCCCTCCCCAGCCAGCAGGGCCTGGCCTACCCCAGCCTCCTGCCCAGGGGCTCCCTGCAGAGCCCCCAGCCCCTGGCCCTGCTGGGTGCCCCTCTCTGGTCCTGCGTCTGCGCCCTCCGCCTGGGCTCTCTGATGCGCTCAGCGGTGTCACAGAGCTGGCGGTGACCTCACAGTCTCACTCCTGCCCTTATCCCCCGGTGGCAGCAGCCACCGAGGCCTGTGTCGCACGGAGAAGCGTCTCCAGAGGATGGCACAGACACTCGTCTCTGGTCCCAGCATGCTGGATACCCTGGGGCTGGCACTTCACGGCTGCCTCTGCCTCGGCCCCGGCCTCGTCCTGCTCCTGGTGGCCTGGGCCACCCTGCGCTGCTGCCGCAGCACTTCAGGCAAACGCCACCAGGTAGGAGGGAGGCTCCAGGCCAGCCTTTCTCAGGAAGCCTGGCAGGGCAGGGGGGCTGGGGATTCGGGGGGGTCCCACTGCACCGGGGGATGGGACACGAGGCCTCTCAGGGGGCTCAGCTGGGGCCAGGCTCACTGGGGTTCTGCTCTCTGCCAGCAGGTCTGTGACGGGAGCCGAGGCAGGGGAAGGCGCAGCAAGGTTCATGAAACAGGTAGAGCTCTCCTCGGCCCTGGCGCTGGCTCCTGCAGGCGCCGGGGTCCCCTAGGGCCCCGCTGCCGCCCAGGGCTGGGCCACATCCAAGCCGCGGGCAGCCGGGCCCCACCTTCAGAGGCCAGCCGGCCACCTGGGCCAGGCGCAGGGCCCGTCCCAGCAGACACTTGCTCACGGCGCTCCGTGTGCCCCATCTCTTGCAGATGCTGAGGCGCGCGCTCACGGCTGCGGGAGCAGCCCGATCTGGATCGGCAGCAGACCCTTAGGCCAGCTTCTGTGTTACGACCTCGACTGTGAACGCTGCAGCCAGGCTGTCAGGGAGAGGCAGCAGCGGCTCCTTGCCAGGCAGGCCAGAGCCTCCTGCTATCCACGCTCCTCTTCCTCTTCGGACGCCAGCGACTCCAGCCAGCACAGGGCCCCGGCCAGATCATTCCACCCGGCCAAGCTAACATCCGTCAGATCCTGGTGGCAGCCAGTGCTGCGGAACAGGAAGCGGAGGAGACCCTCTCCCCAGCGTGCAGCGATGTCCCAGACAACACTGAAAATCTATGGGGCAACCACACTTCACTGCGATGCTGGGCCTCTCAGACAGGCCGAGGAGCTTGCCCAGATGGCTCCCAGGCACCACGAGGCTGGCTTGCCTCTCACCACAGGCTCTGACGCAGCTGACAAGGACGGCAACCTGCCCGCTGGTGTGGATCCTCGTCCCATGAAAAGGCTGGAGCAAGGACTGGGCTTCTGGAAGCTGCTGCGGATGCACACCCTGAGGAAGTCCATAGAGATGCAGCTGGGAGCCCTCCCCACCACGGTGCAGCAGTCCCACAGGAGGTACACATACAGGATGGCACGCCGCACAGCTCCCGCGCCGCTGCACTCCCGTCCTGCCCCCTCCTACTTCTGCTCAGCGGAGGCCCTGTTCCTGCCGGAGGACGTGCGGGAGTTCCTGGAGATGCACATCCGTGAGAAGAAGCTGTGCCACCAATGGGGCTTGCCTGCAGGGTCGCTGGGAGGACCCCAGGCACTGCCATCAGTCCCCTAACAGCAGCGCGCAGGGCTCCACGTTCAGCGCCACCCTCAAGATCCAGGGCTGGGCACCAGGAAAGCGGGTGTCCCATGGAAAACATCCCCTGCTGCCTGTGCTGCGAGGGACAGAAGCTGCGAGGGAACGTGGAAGCCTCCCCGTCACTACCTCTTCCTACCCCTGTTAAATCCATTAAACCCATTCCTATTAAATCTCCACCTGTTCTGGGCTGCACTGATATGAGCACAGATGTCTGGGAAGGCTCTGAGGCTCCCCATGGCGCCAACGAACCAGGGCTGCGGGATGAGGAACATGGTACCTCTAACCATGCCGCCCACCTCAGCAGACTGGGACTTCCAGAGAGCAGCCCCTACGCAGGGCTCATGGTGTTGGCATTCATGAAAACACATAATCCACAAAGTGATTATATGAAGGTGCTTTATTAGGCGCCGGAAGTTAGGGGCATGCCTGCCCAAATCTAACCTCGTCCGATTTGTTCACTCAGTTCTCTTTTATCTCCTAAAATATTACATATGCATTAAGTTTCATAACACATCTACTCATACTCATTTCCTAGCTCCGCCTAGCCCCACTTCGTATGCTAATTATCTTATCAGTCCTTCTGCGCTTGCGTATCACTCTCTGGTGGTCGTCCGGGTGGTCGTCAGGATGAAGTAAGATGTCTTCATCAGAGTTGAACCTTTTAACCTTTTCTTCTTACGCATGCTCTCTGAGCCCTTGGTCTCAGTCCAAACCGCAAGGTTGGTTTGATCCAGTTCTCGGGGTCCGAGAGGCCCCAGTTATCTAGATGTCTTGCAAATTTGGCATTCTTTTAGTCCTCCTTATTCCTCATCATGAACTGGTGCGTTCCCTCATGCTATCTTTGCACATATATTTTGTGTCTTCCAAGCGCAGCCCCGGAACAGTACATCGCAAATGTAACACATATTAAGCAATATTGTATATTTCATCTTCTATTACCAACAATGGGACCATTTTGATGTCCCTCTTTGGGCTCTTGCACTGTTGCGAGGGCCTGGGAGCGCCAGCAGGGAAGTGAAAGCAGGCGCAGGATGGCTCTGGGAGAGCAAAGTCTTAGCTGTCCCCATCCTCATTAGGTGAGGCCACCTCAGGGTGCCAAAGGGGCGGGGAAGTCCTGATGGGGGCAAGCAAATGAAGGGGGGATCACACTCACATTGGACGTGCCTCTCGTGGTCAATGTCCACCCTGGGCCATATCACACCGTTCCCTCATGCCTTGATGCGGCACAGGCCAGTCATAAAGGGGCTAAAAAAAAGTGCCAGGAGCACCGCGAACACGACGCACAAACAGGACCGGCTTGGCAGTTAGCACAGGCAGTTTGTGCGGGACAGTTCAAGCGGGGCAGGGAGGAGTGCGGGGAGGATCCTCTCCTCTCTTTCCCACTTCACTTGCTCTTCCTCTCCTCTCCTTTGGGAACTCTGCCTCTTATGACTTATAATTCACCCTGGTGGGCACCCGGCATAGCCGCCGGGCTGAGGCAGCAACCCAAACTGAGGGGACACGGCCTCTCTGGGCTCATGTGGGCACCCAGCTGGATCCCCTGGGAGGTGAAGTGGCAGTCCAGAGTGGTGACTGTGGGGAGCTCCGGAATCTGGAGGCTCCCCTGGGTCCTGAGGGAAGAGAGGGCTGTCGTGGGTGCAGGTGTGCCCTGCTCAAGGAGCTGCTTGAGCAGATGGGTGGGCTGCAGCGAGAAATCGGCAGCCTGAGGGGCTCCTGGGAGTCTCTGAGGGAGACGGGTAGGAGGTGTGAACCTACCCCTACTGAAGCCCAGCAGCCCCCTCCTAAGTCCCTGCAAAGGGTAGCAGCTGAGCCAGCTGGTCACCTGCAGGACAGGGAGCTTGACAGCCCGCGAGAGGAAAGGGGCCGGACCCTCGTCTCTGCTCAAAGCAGAAGGAGGCGTCTGCCCCCAACACCCATGGTGCCACCAACCCCCACGGTGTCCCTGGGTAATAGGTTCGAGGCTCTCGGGCAGGAAAGGGATGAGGGTCTGGAGAGTAGTTGGAACTCAGGCCCCAAGAAGCACATCGAGGTAGAGGGAAGTAGCAAGCACAGGGAGCGGGACCGGTCAGGGCACTGCATCAAAAGGATCCCATCGGATTGTCCGAGGGCTCCTCAGAGAAGGTAATGTTTCCGATACCCCACCCGGAATCTTCTTGCGTCCCCCTAGGGGCAACTGCGCCTGCTGCTTCCCTAAACTGCCTGTATACCAATGCGCATGGCATGGGAAATAAACAAACAAACAAAACAGAAACAGTAGACAAAATGAACAAAAATAAACAAAATAAAAATAACAACAATATAAAACAGTAAACAAAAATAAACACGGGAAATAAACAGGCAGAAACAACACTTCCGAAGCCCTGGAATGCAGCTGTGAAGGTACTTGCACACCGAGGATGTTGTGCCCCAAGACTCACGCCACCACAACCCTTTCCAGAGAAATCCTTCAGCATTGTCAACCACGGCCAAAAAGGCAAAGGCAAAACTAGAGCAATAAGCCACCGGTCAAGCAACTGCCATAAACTCAGCAGAACCTCCCAGCCGTGGCCAGGAAAAGCAGCGCTATCAAAGTCAGGAGTATCACACAGTATCACAGATTTCTAGGTTGGAAGAGACCTCAAGATCATCGAGTCCAACCTCCGACCTAACACTAAGTACTCCACTAAACCATATCGCTAAGCTCTACATCTAAACGTCTTTTAAAGACCTCCAGGGATGGTGACTCCACCACCTCCCTGGGCAGCCCGTTCCAATGCTTAATAACCCTTTCGGTAAAGAAGTACTTCCTAACATCCAACCTAAAACTCCCCTGTCGCAACTTTCGCCCATTCCCCCTCGTCCTGTCACCAGGCACGCGGGAGAACAGACCAACCCCCACCTCTCTACAGCCTCCTTTAAGGTAACTGTAGAGAGCGATGAGGTCGCCCCTGAGCCTCCTCTTCTCCAGGCTGAACAAGCCCAGCTCCCTCAGCCGCTCCTCGTAAGACTTGTTCTCCAGACCCCTCACCAGCTTGGTCGCCCTTCTCTGGACTCGCTCGAGCACGTCCGTGTCCTTCCTGTAGCGAGGGGCCCAAAACTGAACACAGTACTCAAGGTGCGGCCTCACCAGAGCCGAGTACAGGGGCACAATCACTTCCCTAGACCTGCTGGCCACACTGCTTCTTATACAGGCCAGGATGCTGTTGGTCTTCTTGGCCACCTGAGCACACTGCTGGCTCATATCCAGCCGACTATCAACCAATACTCCCAGGTCCCTCTCGGCCAGGCAGCTTTCCAGCCACTCATCTCCCAGCCTGTAGCTCTGCTTGGGGTTGTTGCGCCCCAGGTGCAGGACCCGGCACTTGGCCTTGTTGAACTTCATGCAGTTGACCTCAGCCCATCGCTCCAGCCTATCCAGATCCTCCTGCAGAGCCTTCCTGCCCTCGAGCAGATCGACACACGCACTTAGCTTGGTGTCACCTGCAAACTTACTGAGGGTGCACTGGACGCCCTCATCCAGATCATCAATAAAGATATTAAAGAGGACCGGCCCCAGTACCGAGCCCTGGGGGACACCACTAGTGACCAGCCTCCAACCAGATTTGACTCCATTCACCACAACTCTCTGGGCCCGGCTATCCAGCCAGTTTCTAACCCAGCGAAGCGTACGCCAGTCCAAGCCCCGAGCAGCCAGTTTCTTGAGGAGAATGTTGTGGGGAACGGTGTCAAAAGCCTTACTGAGGTCAAGGTAAACCACATCCACAGCCTTTCCCTCATCCACCAAGCGCGTCACTTGGTCATAGAAGGAGATCAGGTTCGTCAAGCAGGACCTGCCTTTCATAAACCCATGCTGACTGGGCCTGATCGCCTGCTTGCCCTGCAAGTGCCGCGTGATGACCCTCAAGATAATCTGCTCCATGAGCTTTCCTGGCACTGAGGTCAAACTGACAGGCCTATAGTTCCCCGGGTCTGCCCTGCGGCCCTTCTTATAGATGGGCGTCACATTGGCTAGCCGCCAGTCACCTGGGACCTCCCCCGATAGCCAGGACTGCCGATAAATGATGGAAAGCGGCTCGGCCAGCTCCTCCGCCAGTTCTTTCAGTACCCTCGGGTGCATCCCATCCGGCCCCATCGACTTGCGCTCATCCAAGCTCCGTAGCAGGTCGCCAACCATTTCCTCATGGGTAGCGAAGGCCACATCCTGCTCCCCATCCCCTTCCACCAGCTCAGGGCACTGGGTATCCAGAGAACAACCGGTATTGCCGCTAAAGACTGAGGCAAAGGCAGCATTAAGCACCTCAGCCTTTTCCTCATCCTTAGTAACTAGGTTTCCCCTCGCATCCAGTAAAGGATGGAGATTCTCCTTAGTCCTCCGTTTCGTGTTGATATATTTGTAAAAGGATTTTTTGTTGTCTTTAACGGCAGTAGCCAGGTTGAGCTCCAGATGAGCTTTGGCCTTTCTAATTTTCTCCCTGCACAGCCTCGCTACATCCTTGTAGTCCTCCTCAGTGGCCCGCCCTTTTTTCCAAAGATTATAAACCCTCTTTTTTCTGCTAAGCACAAGCCGCAACTCTCTGTTGAGCCAGGCCGGTCTTCTTCCACGCCGGCTCGTCTTTGGGCACGTGGGGACGGACTGCTCCTGTGCCATCACGATTTCCTTCTTGAGGAGCGCCCAGCCTTCCTGGACTCCTCTGCCCTTCAGAACCGCCTCCCAAGGGACTCGGCCAACCAGCGTCCTGAGCAGCTCAAAGTCAGCCCTCCGGAAGTCCAATACAGCAGTTTTACTGGTCCCCTTCCTGGCCTCGCCAAGAATAGAGAACTCTACCATTTCGTGGTCACTCTGCCCAAGACAGCTTCCGACCACCACATCTCCCACCAGTCCTTCTCTGTTTGTGAAGAGAAGGTCTAGCGGGGCACCACCCCTGGTAGGTTCACTGACCAGCTGTGTCAGGAAGCTATCTCCCACGCTCTCCAGAAACCTCCTAGACTACTTTCTCTGTGCCGTGTTGTGTTTCCAGGATATGTCCGGGAAGTTGAAGTCCCCCACGAGGACAAGCGCCGACGATTTTGCAACTTCTGTCAGTTGCCTATAAAACTCCTCATCCGTCTCCTCATCCTGGTTCGGCGGTCTATAACAGACCCCGACCAGGATGCTAGCCTTGCCGGCCTTCCCGCGGATCCTAACCCACAGGGATTCAACCTTATCATTCCCAGCCTGGAGTTCCACAACATCAAAAGATTCTCTAACGTAGAGAGCCACGCCACCACCCCCTCTGTGCTGCCTGTCCCTCCTGAAGAGCCGATAGCCAGGCATTGCAGCACTCCAGTCATGGGAGCGGTCCCACCACGTCTCCGTGATGGCAACCAAGTCGTAGCCTGCCTGCTGCACGATGGCTTCCAGCTCCTCCTGTTTGTTACCCATGCTGCGTGCATTAGTGTAGATGCACTTCAGCTGGGCCATCGCCTTCTTCCCCGGCCTAGCCATTGTTTCCCCCGGCACAGCTCCAACAAGCCTTGTTTGAGCCCCGTCCCCCTTCTTACCTAGTTTAAAGCGCTCTCTATGAGCCCCGCCAGCTCCTGGCCTAGGATCCGTTTTCCCCTTGGAGATAGGGACCCGTCTGGGGCCATCAGGCCGGGTGCCGAGTAAAGCTCCCCATGGTGAAAAAACCCAAAATTTCTGTGCTGGCACCAGCCTCTGAGCCACCTATTAACCACGCGAGCTTTCCGTGTCCTCTCCATGCCTCTCCCTTCCCCCGCAGGGATAGACGAAAACACCACCTGCACTCCCGCTCCCTCCACCAATTGTCCCAGCCCCCTATAGTCCTGTTTGATAGCCTTGAGGCTTCTCTTTTCAACATCGTCACTGCCAGCCTGGACTATCAAAAACGGGTAATAGTCAGAGGGGCGAACCAGGTTTGGAAGCTTCCTGGTAACGTCTCTGACCCTGGCCCCAGGGAGGCAGCAGACTTCCCTATGTGTGGGGTCAGGCCGACAAATAGGGCCCTCCGTTCCCCTGAGGAGGGAGTCGCCCACAACAATCACCCTTCTCTCTTTCTTGGTGGAGGCAGTCCTGAGGCGTGGAGTCAACTTCCTCACCTCAGGCATCCTCCTGGGTAGGCTTCCTACCTCATCCTCACCCACCGGTCTCTCCAGCTCCAGGGCCTCAAACCTATTGTTCAAGGGCACCTGGGAAGGCGGCGCCGGAAGGGGAGGGCATCTCCTGCGAGGTCGAGCAGGGACATGTCTCCATTCCTCCTCAACTCGCAGGTCCCCTCCCTCTGCCCGATGGCGACAGGGCAGGGGGTCCACCCCCCTTTGGGGCGTCTCACCCTGGTCCCTCTCCCTCCGGTCCTGCAGGGAGTCGCTCCACCAGTCCATCTCCCGCTCGCACTCCCTGATATCCCTCAACCTCTGCACCTCCTCCTTGAGCTCCGCCACCATGCGGACCAGGTCGTCCACCTGCTCGCACCTCACGCAAGCAGTCTCCCTGCCTCCCGCCGATGGCAGCAAGAGGCTCAGACACTCCCCGCATCCGGAGACCTGAACTGCCGCGTGTTTGGACGGGCAGTCGGTCTGGGTGTGTACTGACTTCCTAGAGAAAGCACCGTGCCTGGTGGAGACCATTGTAGCCCAGCTGACAGGAGAGTGCCGTTAGAGGAGTTGTCCCTATGGGCGGGTGTGAGCGTCTGCCCTTCCTGCCCGCCCTGCCCGCGCTCACTGCCTCGCTAACTGCCGCGTCACTCCCACCGCGTCACTCCCTGTTTGCCGGCCCTGGTCGCTGCGCTCCTGGTCGCTCGCGCTCCCTGAGGGCTGCCTTTGAACGGCCAGGGGGAGGAGCTGTCGCTGACGCTACTGGCTCCGCCTACGCCTCGTCAGCCTCCCTCACGAGGGCTGCCGGTGCCTGGCGGCTCCCTCACGTAGGCTGGATGCCCGAAAAATAGCCCTGCCTGTCCCGATCCTGCGCTCCGCTGCAGCTCACGTCTGCCCCGGAGCCGGTCGCCTCGGCAAGTGGCTCTGAAATGGCGGTGGTGCCCAATTTAAAAGGCCCGCCGCCGACGCTGTCGCTGACGCTGCTGGCTCCGCCTACGCCCCGTCAGCCTCCCTCACGAGGGCTGCCGGTGCCTGGCGGCTCCCTCACGTAGGCTCGATGCCCGAAAAATAGCCCTGCCTGTCCCGATCCCGCGCTCCGCTGCAGCACGCGTCTGCCCCGGAGCCGGTCGCCTCGGCAAGTCAAGTAGGTATTGCCAGGCAGAGAGGTGCTTCACTTTGAGGAAGTGTTTGAAACTAGTGCCTTGAGGCTCCTGGAACCTTCAGGCCGGTGAAACGCACTGCTCCCTCCGTCTTACTGCCCTCTCCTGACAGCTACGAACGGCCCTCCCCAGCCAGCAGGGCCTGGCCTACCCCAGCCTCCTGCCCAGGGGCTCCCTGCAGAGCCCCCAGCCCCTGGCCCTGCTGGGTGCCCCTCTCTGGTCCTGCGTCTGCGCCCTCCGCCTGGGCTCTCTGATGCGCTCAGCGGTGTCACAGAGCTGGCGGTGACCTCACAGTCTCACTCCTGCCCTTATCCCCCGGTGGCAGCAGCCACCGAGGCCTGTGTCGCACGGAGAAGCGTCTCCAGAGGATGGCACAGACACTCGTCTCTGGTCCCAGCATGCTGGATACCCTGGGGCTGGCACTTCACGGCTGCCTCTGCCTCGGCCCCGGCCTCGTCCTGCTCCTGGTGGCCTGGGCCACCCTGCGCTGCTGCCGCAGCACTTCAGGCAAACGCCACCAGGTAGGAGGGAGGCTCCAGGCCAGCCTTTCTCAGGAAGCCTGGCAGGGCAGGGGGGCTGGGGATTCGGGGGGGTCCCACTGCACCGGGGGATGGGACACGAGGCCTCTCGGGGGGCTCAGCTGGGGCCAGGCTCACTGGGGTTCTGCTCTCTGCCAGCAGGTCTGTGACGGGAGCCGAGGCAGGGGAAGGCGCAGCAAGGTTCATGAAACAGGTAGAGCTCTCCTCGGCCCTGGCGCTGGCTCCTGCAGGCGCCGGGGTCCCCTAGGGCCCCGCTGCCGCCCAGGGCTGGGCCACATCCAAGCCGCGGGCAGCCGGGCCCCACCTTCAGAGGCCAGCCGGCCACCTGGGCCAGGCGCAGGGCCCGTCCCAGCAGACACTTGCTCACGGCGCTCCGTGTGCCCCATCTCTTGCAGATGCTGAGGCGCGCGCTCACGGCTGCGGGAGCAGCCCGATCTGGATCGGCAGCAGACCCTTAGGCCAGCTTCTGTGTTACGACCTCGACTGTGAACGCTGCAGCCAGGCTGTCAGGGAGAGGCAGCAGCGGCTCCTTGCCAGGCAGGCCAGAGCCTCCTGCTATCCACGCTCCTCTTCCTCTTCGGACGCCAGCGACTCCAGCCAGCACAGGGCCCCGGCCAGATCATTCCACCCGGCCAAGCTAACATCCGTCAGATCCTGGTGGCAGCCAGTGCTGCGGAACAGGAAGCGGAGGAGACCCTCTCCCCAGCGTGCAGCGATGTCCCAGACAACACTGAAAATCTATGGGGCAACCACACTTCACTGCGATGCTGGGCCTCTCAGACAGGCCGAGGAGCTTGCCCAGATGGCTCCCAGGCACCACGAGGCTGGCTTGCCTCTCACCACAGGCTCTGACGCAGCTGACAAGGACGGCAACCTGCCCGCTGGTGTGGATCCTCGTCCCATGAAAAGGCTGGAGCAAGGACTGGGCTTCTGGAAGCTGCTGCGGATGCACACCCTGAGGAAGTCCATAGAGATGCAGCTGGGAGCCCTCCCCACCACGGTGCAGCAGTCCCACAGGAGGTACACATACAGGATGGCACGCCGCACAGCTCCCGCGCCGCTGCACTCCCGTCCTGCCCCCTCCTACTTCTGCTCAGCGGAGGCCCTGTTCCTGCCGGAGGACGTGCGGGAGTTCCTGGAGATGCACATCCGTGAGAAGAAGCTGTGCCACCAATGGGGCTTGCCTGCAGGGTCGCTGGGAGGACCCCAGGCACTGCCATCAGTCCCCTAACAGCAGCGCGCAGGGCTCCACGTTCAGCGCCACCCTCAAGATCCAGGGCTGGGCACCAGGAAAGCGGGTGTCCCATGGAAAACATCCCCTGCTGCCTGTGCTGCGAGGGACAGAAGCTGCGAGGGAACGTGGAAGCCTCCCCGTCACTACCTCTTCCTACCCCTGTTAAATCCATTAAACCCATTCCTATTAAATCTCCACCTGTTCTGGGCTGCACTGATATGAGCACAGATGTCTGGGAAGGCTCTGAGGCTCCCCATGGCGCCAACGAACCAGGGCTGCGGGATGAGGAACATGGTACCTCTAACCATGCCGCCCACCTCAGCAGACTGGGACTTCCAGAGAGCAGCCCCTACGCAGGGCTCATGGTGTTGGCATTCATGAAAACACATAATCCACAAAGTGATTATATGAAGGTGCTTTATTAGGCGCCGGAAGTTAGGGGCATGCCTGCCCAAATCTAACCTCGTCCGATTTGTTCACTCAGTTCTCTTTTATCTCCTAAAATATTACATATGCATTAAGTTTCATAACACATCTACGCATACTCATTTCCTAGCTCCGCCTAGCCCCACTTCGTATGCTAATTATCTTATCAGTCCTTCTGCGCTTGCGTATCACTCTCTGGTGGTCGTCCGGGTGGTCGTCAGGATGAAGTAAGATGTCTTCATCAGAGTTGAACCTTTTAACCTTTTCTTCTTACGCATGCTCTCTGAGCCCTTGGTCTCAGTCCAAACCGCAAGGTTGGTTTGATCCAGTTCTCGGGGTCCGAGAGGCCCCAGTTATCTAGATGTCTTGCAAATTTGGCATTCTTTTAGTCCTCCTTATTCCTCATCATGAACTGGTGCGTTCCCTCATGCTATCTTTGCACATATATTTTGTGTCTTCCAAGCGCAGCCCCGGAACAGTACATCGCAAATGTAACACATATTAAGCAATATTGTATATTTCATCTTCTATTACCAACAATGGGACCATTTTGATGTCCCTCTTTGGGCTCTTGCACTGTTGCGAGGGCCTGGGAGCGCCAGCAGGGAAGTGAAAGCAGGCGCAGGATGGCTCTGGGAGAGCAAAGTCTTAGCTGTCCCCATCCTCATTAGGTGAGGCCACCTCAGGGTGCCAAAGGGGCGGGGAAGTCCTGATGGGGGCAAGCAAATGAAGGGGGGATCACACTCACATTGGACGTGCCTCTCGTGGTCAATGTCCACCCTGGGCCATATCACACCGTTCCCTCATGCCTTGATGCGGCACAGGCCAGTCATAAAGGGGCTAAAAAAAAGTGCCAGGAGCACCGCGAACACGACGCACAAACAGGACCGGCTTGGCAGTTAGCACAGGCAGTTTGTGCGGGACAGTTCAAGCGGGGCAGGGAGGAGTGCGGGGAGGATCCTCTCCTCTCTTTCCCACTTCACTTGCTCTTCCTCTCCTCTCCTTTGGGAACTCTGCCTCTTATGACTTATAATTCACCCTGGTGGGCACCCGGCATAGCCGCCGGGCTGAGGCAGCAACCCAAACTGAGGGGACACGGCCTCTCTGGGCTCATGTGGGCACCCAGCTGGATCCCCTGGGAGGTGAAGTGGCAGTCCAGAGTGGTGACTGTGGGGAGCTCCGGAATCTGGAGGCTCCCCTGGGTCCTGAGGGAAGAGAGGGCTGTCGTGGGTGCAGGTGTGCCCTGCTCAAGGAGCTGCTTGAGCAGATGGGTGGGCTGCAGTGAGAAATCGGCAGCCTGAGGGGCTCCTGGGAGTCTCTGAGGGAGACGGGTAGGAGGTGTGAACCTACCCCTACTGAAGCCCAGCAGCCCCCTCCTAAGTCCCTGCAAAGGGTAGCAGCTGAGCCAGCTGGTCACCTGCAGGACAGGGAGCTTGACAGCCCGCGAGAGGAAAGGGGCCGGACCCTCGTCTCTGCTCAAAGCAGAAGGAGGCGTCTGCCCCCAACACCCATGGTGCCACCAACCCCCACGGTGTCCCTGGGTAATAGGTTCGAGGCTCTCGGGCAGGAAAGGGATGAGGGTCTGGAGAGTAGTTGGAACTCAGGCCCCAAGAAGCACATCGAGGTAGAGGGAAGTAGCAAGCACAGGGAGCGGGACCGGTCAGGGCACTGCATCAAAAGGATCCCATCGGATTGTCCGAGGGCTCCTCAGAGAAGGTAATGTTTCCGATACCCCACCCGGAATCTTCTTGCGTCCCCCTAGGGGCAACTGCGCCTGCTGCTTCCCTAAACTGCCTGTATACCAATGCGCATGGCATGGGAAATAAACAAACAAACAAAACAGAAACAGTAGACAAAATGAACAAAAATAAACAAAATAAAAATAACAACAATATAAAACAGTAAACAAAAATAAACACGGGAAATAAACAGGCAGAAACAACACTTCCGAAGCCCTGGAATGCAGCTGTGAAGGTACTTGCACACCGAGGATGTTGTGCCCCAAGACTCACGCCACCACAACCCTTTCCAGAGAAATCCTTCAGCATTGTCAACCACGGCCAAAAAGGCAAAGGCAAAACTAGAGCAATAAGCCACCGGTCAAGCAACTGCCATAAACTCAGCAGAACCTCCCAGCCGTGGCCAGGAAAAGCAGCGCTATCAAAGTCAGGAGTATCACACAGTATCACAGATTTCTAGGTTGGAAGAGACCTCAAGATCATCGAGTCCAACCTCCGACCTAACACTAAGTACTCCACTAAACCATATCGCTAAGCTCTACATCTAAACGTCTTTTAAAGACCTCCAGGGATGGTGACTCCACCACCTCCCTGGGCAGCCCGTTCCAATGCTTAATAACCCTTTCGGTAAAGAAGTACTTCCTAACATCCAACCTAAAACTCCCCTGTCGCAACTTTCGCCCATTCCCCCTCGTCCTGTCACCAGGCACGCGGGAGAACAGACCAACCCCCACCTCTCTACAGCCTCCTTTAAGGTAACTGTAGAGAGCGATGAGGTCGCCCCTGAGCCTCCTCTTCTCCAGGCTGAACAAGCCCAGCTCCCTCAGCCGCTCCTCGTAAGACTTGTTCTCCAGACCCCTCACCAGCTTGGTCGCCCTTCTCTGGACTCGCTCGAGCACGTCCGTGTCCTTCCTGTAGCGAGGGGCCCAAAACTGAACACAGTACTCAAGGTGCGGCCTCACCAGAGCCGAGTACAGGGGCACAATCACTTCCCTAGACCTGCTGGCCACACTGCTTCTTATACAGGCCAGGATGCTGTTGGTCTTCTTGGCCACCTGAGCACACTGCTGGCTCATATTCAGCCGACTATCAACCAATACTCCCAGGTCCCTCTCGGCCAGGCAGCTTTCCAGCCACTCATCTCCCAGCCTGTAGCTCTGCTTGGGGTTGTTGCGCCCCAGGTGCAGGACCCGGCACTTGGCCTTGTTGAACTTCATGCAGTTGACCTCAGCCCATCGCTCCAGCCTATCCAGATCCTCCTGCAGAGCCTTCCTGCCCTCGAGCAGATCGACACACGCACTTAGCTTGGTGTCACCTGCAAACTTACTGAGGGTGCACTGGACGCCCTCATCCAGATCATCAATAAAGATATTAAAGAGGACCGGCCCCAGTACCGAGCCCTGGGGGACACCACTAGTGACCAGCCTCCAACCAGATTTGACTCCATTCACCACAACTCTCTGGGCCCGGCTATCCAGCCAGTTTCTAACCCAGCGAAGCGTACGCCAGTCCAAGCCCCGAGCAGCCAGTTTCTTGAGGAGAATGTTGTGGGGAACGGTGTCAAAAGCCTTACTGAGGTCAAGGTAAACCACATCCACAGCCTTTCCCTCATCCACCAAGCGCGTCACTTGGTCATAGAAGGAGATCAGGTTCGTCAAGCAGGACCTGCCTTTCATAAACCCATGCTGACTGGGCCTGATCGCCTGCTTGCCCTGCAAGTGCCGCGTGATGACCCTCAAGATAATCTGCTCCATGAGCTTTCCTGGCACTGAGGTCAAACTGACAGGCCTATAGTTCCCCGGGTCTGCCCTGCGGCCCTTCTTATAGATGGGCGTCACATTGGCTAGCCGCCAGTCACCTGGGACCTCCCCCGATAGCCAGGACTGCCGATAAATGATGGAAAGCGGCTCGGCCAGCTCCTCCGCCAGTTCTTTCAGTACCCTCGGGTGCATCCCATCCGGCCCCATCGACTTGCGCTCATCCAAGCTCCGTAGCAGGTCGCCAACCATTTCCTCATGGGTAGCGAAGGCCACATCCTGCTCCCCATCCCCTTCCACCAGCTCAGGGCACTGGGTATCCAGAGAACAACCGGTATTGCCGCTAAAGACTGAGGCAAAGGCAGCATTAAGCACCTCAGCCTTTTCCTCATCCTTAGTAACTAGGTTTCCCCTCGCATCCAGTAAAGGATGGAGATTCTCCTTAGTCCTCCGTTTCGTGTTGATATATTTGTAAAAGGATTTTTTGTTGTCTTTAACGGCAGTAGCCAGGTTGAGCTCCAGATGAGCTTTGGCCTTTCTAATTTTCTCCCTGCACAGCCTCGCTACATCCTTGTAGTCCTCCTCAGTGGCCCGCCCTTTTTTCCAAAGATTATAAACCCTCTTTTTTCTGCTAAGCACAAGCCGCAACTCTCTGTTGAGCCAGGCCGGTCTTCTTCCACGCCGGCTCGTCTTTGGGCACGTGGGGACGGACTGCTCCTGTGCCATCACGATTTCCTTCTTGAGGAGCGCCCAGCCTTCCTGGACTCCTCTGCCCTTCAGAACCGCCTCCCAAGGGACTCGGCCAACCAGCGTCCTGAGCAGCTCAAAGTCAGCCCTCCGGAAGTCCAATACAGCAGTTTTACTGGTCCCCTTCCTGGCCTCGCCAAGAATAGAGAACTCTACCATTTCGTGGTCACTCTGCCCAAGACAGCTTCCGACCACCACATCTCCCACCAGTCCTTCTCTGTTTGTGAAGAGAAGGTCTAGCGGGGCACCACCCCTGGTAGGTTCACTGACCAGCTGTGTCAGGAAGCTATCTCCCACGCTCTCCAGAAACCTCCTAGACTACTTTCTCTGTGCCGTGTTGTGTTTCCAGGATATGTCCGGGAAGTTGAAGTCCCCCACGAGGACAAGCGCCGACGATTTTGCAACTTCTGTCAGTTGCCTATAAAACTCCTCATCCGTCTCCTCATCCTGGTTCGGCGGTCTATAACAGACCCCGACCAGGATGCTAGCCTTGCCGGCCTTCCCGCGGATCCTAACCCACAGGGATTCAACCTTATCATTCCCAGCCTGGAGTTCCACAACATCAAAAGATTCTCTAACGTAGAGAGCCACGCCACCACCCCCTCTGTGCTGCCTGTCCCTCCTGAAGAGCCGATAGCCAGGCATTGCAGCACTCCAGTCATGGGAGCGGTCCCACCACGTCTCCGTGATGGCAACCAAGTCGTAGCCTGCCTGCTGCACGATGGCTTCCAGCTCCTCCTGTTTGTTACCCATGCTGCGTGCATTAGTGTAGATGCACTTCAGCTGGGCCATCGCCTTCTTCCCTGGCCTAGCCATTGTTTCCCCCGGCACAGCTCCAACAAGCCTTGTTTGAGCCCCGTCCCCCTTCTTACCTAGTTTAAAGCGCTCTCTATGAGCCCCGCCAGCTCCTGGCCTAGGATCCGTTTTCCCCTTGGAGATAGGGACCCGTCTGGGGCCATCAGGCCGGGTGCCGAGTAAAGCTCCCCATGGTGAAAAAACCCAAAATTTCTGTGCTGGCACCAGCCTCTGAGCCACCTATTAACCACGCGAGCTTTCCGTGTCCTCTCCATGCCTCTCCCTTCCCCCGCAGGGATAGACGAAAACACCACCTGCACTCCCGCTCCCTCCACCAATTGTCCCAGCCCCCTATAGTCCTGTTTGATAGCCTTGAGGCTTCTCTTTTCAACATCGTCACTGCCAGCCTGGACTATCAAAAACGGGTAATAGTCAGAGGGGCGAACCAGGTTTGGAAGCTTCCTGGTAACGTCTCTGACCCTGGCCCCAGGGAGGCAGCAGACTTCCCTATGTGTGGGGTCAGGCCGACAAATAGGGCCCTCCGTTCCCCTGAGGAGGGAGTCGCCCACAACAATCACCCTTCTCTCTTTCTTGGTGGAGGCAGTCCTGAGGCGTGGAGTCAACTTCCTCACCTCAGGCATCCTCCTGGGTAGGCTTCCTACCTCATCCTCACCCACCGGTCTCTCCAGCTCCAGGGCCTCAAACCTATTGTTCAAGGGCACCTGGGAAGGCGGCGCCGGAAGGGGAGGGCATCTCCTGCGAGGTCGAGCAGGGACATGTCTCCATTCCTCCTCAACTCGCAGGTCCCCTCCCTCTGCCCGATGGCGACAGGGCAGGGGGTCCACCCCCCTTTGGGGCGTCTCACCCTGGTCCCTCTCCCTCCGGTCCTGCAGGGAGTCGCTCCACCAGTCCATCTCCCGCTCGCACTCCCTGATATCCCTCAACCTCTGCACCTCCTCCTTGAGCTCCGCCACCATGCGGACCAGGTCGTCCACCTGCTCGCACCTCACGCAAGCAGTCTCCCTGCCTCCCGCCGATGGCAGCAAGAGGCTCAGACACTCCCCGCATCCGGAGACCTGAACTGCCGCGTGTTTGGACGGGCAGTCGGTCTGGGTGTGTACTGACTTCCTAGAGAAAGCACCGTGCCTGGTGGAGACCATTGTAGCCCAGCTGACAGGAGAGTGCCGTTAGAGGAGTTGTCCCTATGGGCGGGTGTGAGCGTCCGCCCTTCCTGCCCGCCCTGCCCGCGCTCACTGCCTCGCTAACTGCCGCGTCACTCCCACCGCGTCACTCCCTGTTTGCCGGCCCTGGTCGCTGCGCTCCTGGTCGCTCGCGCTCCCTGAGGGCTGCCTTTGAACGGCCAGGGGGAGGAGCTGTCGCTGACGCTACTGGCTCCGCCTACGCCTCGTCAGCCTCCCTCACGAGGGCTGCCGGTGCCTGGCGGCTCCCTCACGTAGGCTGGATGCCCGAAAAATAGCCCTGCCTGTCCCGATCCTGCGCTCCGCTGCAGCTCACGTCTGCCCCGGAGCCGGTCGCCTCGGCAAGTGGCTCTGAAATGGCGGTGGTGCCCGATTTAAAAGGCCCGCCGCCGACGCTGTCGCTGACGCTGCTGGCTCCGCCTACGCCCCGTCAGCCTCCCTCACGAGGGCTGCCGGTGCCTGGCGGCTCCCTCACGTAGGCTCGATGCCCGAAAAATAGCCCTGCCTGTCCCGATCCCGCGCTCCGCTGCAGCACGCGTCTGCCCCGGAGCCGGTCGCCTCGGCAAGTCAAGTAGGTATTGCCAGGCAGAGAGGTGCTTCACTTTGAGGAAGTGTTTGAAACTAGTGCCTTGAGGCTCCTGGAACCTTCAGGCCGGTGAAACGCACTGCTCCCTCCGTCTTACTGCCCTCTCCTGACAGCTACGAACGGCCCTCCCCAGCCAGCAGGGCCTGGCCTACCCCAGCCTCCTGCCCAGGGGCTCCCTGCAGAGCCCCCAGCCCCTGGCCCTGCTGGGTGCCCCTCTCTGGTCCTGCGTCTGCGCCCTCCGCCTGGGCTCTCTGATGCGCTCAGCGGTGTCACAGAGCTGGCGGTGACCTCACAGTCTCACTCCTGCCCTTATCCCCCGGTGGCAGCAGCCACCGAGGCCTGTGTCGCACGGAGAAGCGTCTCCAGAGGATGGCACAGACACTCGTCTCTGGTCCCAGCATGCTGGATACCCTGGGGCTGGCACTTCACGGCTGCCTCTGCCTCGGCCCCGGCCTCGTCCTGCTCCTGGTGGCCTGGGCCACCCTGCGCTGCTGCCGCAGCACTTCAGGCAAACGCCACCAGGTAGGAGGGAGGCTCCAGGCCAGCCTTTCTCAGGAAGCCTGGCAGGGCAGGGGGGCTGGGGATTCGGGGGGGTCCCACTGCACCGGGGGATGGGACACGAGGCCTCTCAGGGGGCTCAGCTGGGGCCAGGCTCACTGGGGTTCTGCTCTCTGCCAGCAGGTCTGTGACGGGAGCCGAGGCAGGGGAAGGCGCAGCAAGGTTCATGAAACAGGTAGAGCTCTCCTCGGCCCTGGCGCTGGCTCCTGCAGGCGCCGGGGTCCCCTAGGGCCCCGCTGCCGCCCAGGGCTGGGCCACATCCAAGCCGCGGGCAGCCGGGCCCCACCTTCAGAGGCCAGCCGGCCACCTGGGCCAGGCGCAGGGCCCGTCCCAGCAGACACTTGCTCACGGCGCTCCGTGTGCCCCATCTCTTGCAGATGCTGAGGCGCGCGCTCACGGCTGCGGGAGCAGCCCGATCTGGATCGGCAGCAGACCCTTAGGCCAGCTTCTGTGTTACGACCTCGACTGTGAACGCTGCAGCCAGGCTGTCAGGGAGAGGCAGCAGCGGCTCCTTGCCAGGCAGGCCAGAGCCTCCTGCTATCCACGCTCCTCTTCCTCTTCGGACGCCAGCGACTCCAGCCAGCACAGGGCCCCGGCCAGATCATTCCACCCGGCCAAGCTAACATCCGTCAGATCCTGGTGGCAGCCAGTGCTGCGGAACAGGAAGCGGAGGAGACCCTCTCCCCAGCGTGCAGCGATGTCCCAGACAACACTGAAAATCTATGGGGCAACCACACTTCACTGCGATGCTGGGCCTCTCAGACAGGCCGAGGAGCTTGCCCAGATGGCTCCCAGGCACCACGAGGCTGGCTTGCCTCTCACCACAGGCTCTGACGCAGCTGACAAGGACGGCAACCTGCCCGCTGGTGTGGATCCTCGTCCCATGAAAAGGCTGGAGCAAGGACTGGGCTTCTGGAAGCTGCTGCGGATGCACACCCTGAGGAAGTCCATAGAGATGCAGCTGGGAGCCCTCCCCACCACGGTGCAGCAGTCCCACAGGAGGTACACATACAGGATGGCACGCCGCACAGCTCCCGCGCCGCTGCACTCCCGTCCTGCCCCCTCCTACTTCTGCTCAGCGGAGGCCCTGTTCCTGCCGGAGGACGTGCGGGAGTTCCTGGAGATGCACATCCGTGAGAAGAAGCTGTGCCACCAATGGGGCTTGCCTGCAGGGTCGCTGGGAGGACCCCAGGCACTGCCATCAGTCCCCTAACAGCAGCGCGCAGGGCTCCACGTTCAGCGCCACCCTCAAGATCCAGGGCTGGGCACCAGGAAAGCGGGTGTCCCATGGAAAACATCCCCTGCTGCCTGTGCTGCGAGGGACAGAAGCTGCGAGGGAACGTGGAAGCCTCCCCGTCACTACCTCTTCCTACCCCTGTTAAATCCATTAAACCCATTCCTATTAAATCTCCACCTGTTCTGGGCTGCACTGATATGAGCACAGATGTCTGGGAAGGCTCTGAGGCTCCCCATGGCGCCAACGAACCAGGGCTGCGGGATGAGGAACATGGTACCTCTAACCATGCCGCCCACCTCAGCAGACTGGGACTTCCAGAGAGCAGCCCCTACGCAGGGCTCATGGTGTTGGCATTCATGAAAACACATAATCCACAAAGTGATTATATGAAGGTGCTTTATTAGGCGCCGGAAGTTAGGGGCATGCCTGCCCAAATCTAACCTCGTCCGATTTGTTCACTCAGTTCTCTTTTATCTCCTAAAATATTACATATGCATTAAGTTTCATAACACATCTACGCATACTCATTTCCTAGCTCCGCCTAGCCCCACTTCGTATGCTAATTATCTTATCAGTCCTTCTGCGCTTGCGTATCACTCTCTGGTGGTCGTCCGGGTGGTCGTCAGGATGAAGTAAGATGTCTTCATCAGAGTTGAACCTTTTAACCTTTTCTTCTTACGCATGCTCTCTGAGCCCTTGGTCTCAGTCCAAACCGCAAGGTTGGTTTGATCCAGTTCTCGGGGTCCGAGAGGCCCCAGTTATCTAGATGTCTTGCAAATTTGGCATTCTTTTAGTCCTCCTTATTCCTCATCATGAACTGGTGCGTTCCCTCATGCTATCTTTGCACATATATTTTGTGTCTTCCAAGCGCAGCCCCGGAACAGTACATCGCAAATGTAACACATATTAAGCAATATTGTATATTTCATCTTCTATTACCAACAATGGGACCATTTTGATGTCCCTCTTTGGGCTCTTGCACTGTTGCGAGGGCCTGGGAGCGCCAGCAGGGAAGTGAAAGCAGGCGCAGGATGGCTCTGGGAGAGCAAAGTCTTAGCTGTCCCCATCCTCATTAGGTGAGGCCACCTCAGGGTGCCAAAGGGGCGGGGAAGTCCTGATGGGGGCAAGCAAATGAAGGGGGGATCACACTCACATTGGACGTGCCTCTCGTGGTCAATGTCCACCCTGGGCCATATCACACCGTTCCCTCATGCCTTGATGCGGCACAGGCCAGTCATAAAGGGGCTAAAAAAAAGTGCCAGGAGCACCGCGAACACGACGCACAAACAGGACCGGCTTGGCAGTTAGCACAGGCAGTTTGTGCGGGACAGTTCAAGCGGGGCAGGGAGGAGTGCGGGGAGGATCCTCTCCTCTCTTTCCCACTTCACTTGCTCTTCCTCTCCTCTCCTTTGGGAACTCTGCCTCTTATGACTTATAATTCACCCTGGTGGGCACCCGGCATAGCCGCCGGGCTGAGGCAGCAACCCAAACTGAGGGGACACGGCCTCTCTGGGCTCATGTGGGCACCCAGCTGGATCCCCTGGGAGGTGAAGTGGCAGTCCAGAGTGGTGACTGTGGGGAGCTCCGGAATCTGGAGGCTCCCCTGGGTCCTGAGGGAAGAGAGGGCTGTCGTGGGTGCAGGTGTGCCCTGCTCAAGGAGCTGCTTGAGCAGATGGGTGGGCTGCAGCGAGAAATCGGCAGCCTGAGGGGCTCCTGGGAGTCTCTGAGGGAGACGGGTAGGAGGTGTGAACCTACCCCTACTGAAGCCCAGCAGCCCCCTCCTAAGTCCCTGCAAAGGGTAGCAGCTGAGCCAGCTGGTCACCTGCAGGACAGGGAGCTTGACAGCCCGCGAGAGGAAAGGGGCCGGACCCTCGTCTCTGCTCAAAGCAGAAGGAGGCGTCTGCCCCCAACACCCATGGTGCCACCAACCCCCACGGTGTCCCTGGGTAATAGGTTCGAGGCTCTCGGGCAGGAAAGGGATGAGGGTCTGGAGAGTAGTTGGAACTCAGGCCCCAAGAAGCACATCGAGGTAGAGGGAAGTAGCAAGCACAGGGAGCGGGACCGGTCAGGGCACTGCATCAAAAGGATCCCATCGGATTGTCCGAGGGCTCCTCAGAGAAGGTAATGTTTCCGATACCCCACCCGGAATCTTCTTGCGTCCCCCTAGGGGCAACTGCGCCTGCTGCTTCCCTAAACTGCCTGTATACCAATGCGCATGGCATGGGAAATAAACAAACAAACAAAACAGAAACAGTAGACAAAATGAACAAAAATAAACAAAATAAAAATAACAACAATATAAAACAGTAAACAAAAATAAACACGGGAAATAAACAGGCAGAAACAACACTTCCGAAGCCCTGGAATGCAGCTGTGAAGGTACTTGCACACCGAGGATGTTGTGCCCCAAGACTCACGCCACCACAACCCTTTCCAGAGAAATCCTTCAGCATTGTCAACCACGGCCAAAAAGGCAAAGGCAAAACTAGAGCAATAAGCCACCGGTCAAGCAACTGCCATAAACTCAGCAGAACCTCCCAGCCGTGGCCAGGAAAAGCAGCGCTATCAAAGTCAGGAGTATCACACAGTATCACAGATTTCTAGGTTGGAAGAGACCTCAAGATCATCGAGTCCAACCTCCGACCTAACACTAAGTACTCCACTAAACCATATCGCTAAGCTCTACATCTAAACGTCTTTTAAAGACCTCCAGGGATGGTGACTCCACCACCTCCCTGGGCAGCCCGTTCCAATGCTTAATAACCCTTTCGGTAAAGAAGTACTTCCTAACATCCAACCTAAAACTCCCCTGTCGCAACTTTCGCCCATTCCCCCTCGTCCTGTCACCAGGCACGCGGGAGAACAGACCAACCCCCACCTCTCTACAGCCTCCTTTAAGGTAACTGTAGAGAGCGATGAGGTCGCCCCTGAGCCTCCTCTTCTCCAGGCTGAACAAGCCCAGCTCCCTCAGCCGCTCCTCGTAAGACTTGTTCTCCAGACCCCTCACCAGCTTGGTCGCCCTTCTCTGGACTCGCTCGAGCACGTCCGTGTCCTTCCTGTAGCGAGGGGCCCAAAACTGAACACAGTACTCAAGGTGCGGCCTCACCAGAGCCGAGTACAGGGGCACAATCACTTCCCTAGACCTGCTGGCCACACTGCTTCTTATACAGGCCAGGATGCTGTTGGTCTTCTTGGCCACCTGAGCACACTGCTGGCTCATATTCAGCCGACTATCAACCAATACTCCCAGGTCCCTCTCGGCCAGGCAGCTTTCCAGCCACTCATCTCCCAGCCTGTAGCTCTGCTTGGGGTTGTTGCGCCCCAGGTGCAGGACCCGGCACTTGGCCTTGTTGAACTTCATGCAGTTGACCTCAGCCCATCGCTCCAGCCTATCCAGATCCTCCTGCAGAGCCTTCCTGCCCTCGAGCAGATCGACACACGCACTTAGCTTGGTGTCACCTGCAAACTTACTGAGGGTGCACTGGACGCCCTCATCCAGATCATCAATAAAGATATTAAAGAGGACCGGCCCCAGTACCGAGCCCTGGGGGACACCACTAGTGACCAGCCTCCAACCAGATTTGACTCCATTCACCACAACTCTCTGGGCCCGGCTATCCAGCCAGTTTCTAACCCAGCGAAGCGTACGCCAGTCCAAGCCCCGAGCAGCCAGTTTCTTGAGGAGAATGTTGTGGGGAACGGTGTCAAAAGCCTTACTGAGGTCAAGGTAAACCACATCCACAGCCTTTCCCTCATCCACCAAGCGCGTCACTTGGTCATAGAAGGAGATCAGGTTCGTCAAGCAGGACCTGCCTTTCATAAACCCATGCTGACTGGGCCTGATCGCCTGCTTGCCCTGCAAGTGCCGCGTGATGACCCTCAAGATAATCTGCTCCATGAGCTTTCCTGGCACTGAGGTCAAACTGACAGGCCTATAGTTCCCCGGGTCTGCCCTGCGGCCCTTCTTATAGATGGGCGTCACATTGGCTAGCCGCCAGTCACCTGGGACCTCCCCCGATAGCCAGGACTGCCGATAAATGATGGAAAGCGGCTCGGCCAGCTCCTCCGCCAGTTCTTTCAGTACCCTCGGGTGCATCCCATCCGGCCCCATCGACTTGCGCTCATCCAAGCTCCGTAGCAGGTCGCCAACCATTTCCTCATGGGTAGCGAAGGCCACATCCTGCTCCCCATCCCCTTCCACCAGCTCAGGGCACTGGGTATCCAGAGAACAACCGGTATTGCCGCTAAAGACTGAGGCAAAGGCAGCATTAAGCACCTCAGCCTTTTCCTCATCCTTAGTAACTAGGTTTCCCCTCGCATCCAGTAAAGGATGGAGATTCTCCTTAGTCCTCCGTTTCGTGTTGATATATTTGTAAAAGGATTTTTTGTTGTCTTTAACGGCAGTAGCCAGGTTGAGCTCCAGATGAGCTTTGGCCTTTCTAATTTTCTCCCTGCACAGCCTCGCTACATCCTTGTAGTCCTCCTCAGTGGCCCGCCCTTTTTTCCAAAGATTATAAACCCTCTTTTTTCTGCTAAGCACAAGCCGCAACTCTCTGTTGAGCCAGGCCGGTCTTCTTCCACGCCGGCTCGTCTTTGGGCACGTGGGGACGGACTGCTCCTGTGCCATCACGATTTCCTTCTTGAGGAGCGCCCAGCCTTCCTGGACTCCTCTGCCCTTCAGAACCGCCTCCCAAGGGACTCGGCCAACCAGCGTCCTGAGCAGCTCAAAGTCAGCCCTCCGGAAGTCCAATACAGCAGTTTTACTGGTCCCCTTCCTGGCCTCGCCAAGAATAGAGAACTCTACCATTTCGTGGTCACTCTGCCCAAGACAGCTTCCGACCACCACATCTCCCACCAGTCCTTCTCTGTTTGTGAAGAGAAGGTCTAGCGGGGCACCACCCCTGGTAGGTTCACTGACCAGCTGTGTCAGGAAGCTATCTCCCACGCTCTCCAGAAACCTCCTAGACTACTTTCTCTGTGCCGTGTTGTGTTTCCAGGATATGTCCGGGAAGTTGAAGTCCCCCACGAGGACAAGCGCCGACGATTTTGCAACTTCTGTCAGTTGCCTATAAAACTCCTCATCCGTCTCCTCATCCTGGTTCGGCGGTCTATAACAGACCCCGACCAGGATGCTAGCCTTGCCGGCCTTCCCGCGGATCCTAACCCACAGGGATTCAACCTTATCATTCCCAGCCTGGAGTTCCACAACATCAAAAGATTCTCTAACGTAGAGAGCCACGCCACCACCCCCTCTGTGCTGCCTGTCCCTCCTGAAGAGCCGATAGCCAGGCATTGCAGCACTCCAGTCATGGGAGCGGTCCCACCACGTCTCCGTGATGGCAACCAAGTCGTAGCCTGCCTGCTGCACGATGGCTTCCAGCTCCTCCTGTTTGTTACCCATGCTGCGTGCATTAGTGTAGATGCACTTCAGCTGGGCCATCGCCTTCTTCCCCGGCCTAGCCATTGTTTCCCCCGGCACAGCTCCAACAAGCCTTGTTTGAGCCCCGTCCCCCTTCTTACCTAGTTTAAAGCGCTCTCTATGAGCCCCGCCAGCTCCTGGCCTAGGATCCGTTTTCCCCTTGGAGATAGGGACCCGTCTGGGGCCATCAGGCCGGGTGCCGAGTAAAGCTCCCCATGGTGAAAAAACCCAAAATTTCTGTGCTGGCACCAGCCTCTGAGCCACCTATTAACCACGCGAGCTTTCCGTGTCCTCTCCATGCCTCTCCCTTCCCCCGCAGGGATAGACGAAAACACCACCTGCACTCCCGCTCCCTCCACCAATTGTCCCAGCCCCCTATAGTCCTGTTTGATAGCCTTGAGGCTTCTCTTTTCAACATCGTCACTGCCAGCCTGGACTATCAAAAACGGGTAATAGTCAGAGGGGCGAACCAGGTTTGGAAGCTTCCTGGTAACGTCTCTGACCCTGGCCCCAGGGAGGCAGCAGACTTCCCTATGTGTGGGGTCAGGCCGACAAATAGGGCCCTCCGTTCCCCTGAGGAGGGAGTCGCCCACAACAATCACCCTTCTCTCTTTCTTGGTGGAGGCAGTCCTGAGGCGTGGAGTCAACTTCCTCACCTCAGGCATCCTCCTGGGTAGGCTTCCTACCTCATCCTCACCCACCGGTCTCTCCAGCTCCAGGGCCTCAAACCTATTGTTCAAGGGCACCTGGGAAGGCGGCGCCGGAAGGGGAGGGCATCTCCTGCGAGGTCGAGCAGGGACATGTCTCCATTCCTCCTCAACTCGCAGGTCCCCTCCCTCTGCCCGATGGCGACAGGGCAGGGGGTCCACCCCCCTTTGGGGCGTCTCACCCTGGTCCCTCTCCCTCCGGTCCTGCAGGGAGTCGCTCCACCAGTCCATCTCCCGCTCGCACTCCCTGATATCCCTCAACCTCTGCACCTCCTCCTTGAGCTCCGCCACCATGCGGACCAGGTCGTCCACCTGCTCGCACCTCACGCAAGCAGTCTCCCTGCCTCCCGCCGATGGCAGCAAGAGGCTCAGACACTCCCCGCATCCGGAGACCTGAACTGCCGCGTGTTTGGACGGGCAGTCGGTCTGGGTGTGTACTGACTTCCTAGAGAAAGCACCGTGCCTGGTGGAGACCATTGTAGCCCAGCTGACAGGAGAGTGCCGTTAGAGGAGTTGTCCCTATGGGCGGGTGTGAGCGTCCGCCCTTCCTGCCCGCCCTGCCCGCGCTCACTGCCTCGCTAACTGCCGCGTCACTCCCACCGCGTCACTCCCTGTTTGCCGGCCCTGGTCGCTGCGCTCCTGGTCGCTCGCGCTCCCTGAGGGCTGCCTTTGAACGGCCAGGGGGAGGAGCTGTCGCTGACGCTACTGGCTCCGCCTACGCCTCGTCAGCCTCCCTCACGAGGGCTGCCGGTGCCTGGCGGCTCCCTCACGTAGGCTGGATGCCCGAAAAATAGCCCTGCCTGTCCCGATCCTGCGCTCCGCTGCAGCTCACGTCTGCCCCGGAGCCGGTCGCCTCGGCAAGTGGCTCTGAAATGGCGGTGGTGCCCGATTTAAAAGGCCCGCCGCCGACGCTGTCGCTGACGCTGCTGGCTCCGCCTACGCCCCGTCAGCCTCCCTCACGAGGGCTGCCGGTGCCTGGCGGCTCCCTCACGTAGGCTCGATGCCCGAAAAATAGCCCTGCCTGTCCCGATCCCGCGCTCCGCTGCAGCACGCGTCTGCCCCGGAGCCGGTCGCCTCGGCAAGTCAAGTAGGTATTGCCAGGCAGAGAGGTGCTTCACTTTGAGGAAGTGTTTGAAACTAGTGCCTTGAGGCTCCTGGAACCTTCAGGCCGGTGAAACGCACTGCTCCCTCCGTCTTACTGCCCTCTCCTGACAGCTACGAACGGCCCTCCCCAGCCAGCAGGGCCTGGCCTACCCCAGCCTCCTGCCCAGGGGCTCCCTGCAGAGCCCCCAGCCCCTGGCCCTGCTGGGTGCCCCTCTCTGGTCCTGCGTCTGCGCCCTCCGCCTGGGCTCTCTGATGCGCTCAGCGGTGTCACAGAGCTGGCGGTGACCTCACAGTCTCACTCCTGCCCTTATCCCCCGGTGGCAGCAGCCACCGAGGCCTGTGTCGCACGGAGAAGCGTCTCCAGAGGATGGCACAGACACTCGTCTCTGGTCCCAGCATGCTGGATACCCTGGGGCTGGCACTTCACGGCTGCCTCTGCCTCGGCCCCGGCCTCGTCCTGCTCCTGGTGGCCTGGGCCACCCTGCGCTGCTGCCGCAGCACTTCAGGCAAACGCCACCAGGTAGGAGGGAGGCTCCAGGCCAGCCTTTCTCAGGAAGCCTGGCAGGGCAGGGGGGCTGGGGATTCGGGGGGGTCCCACTGCACCGTGGGATGGGACACGAGGCCTCTCGGGGGGCTCAGCTGGGGCCAGGCTCACTGGGGTTCTGCTCTCTGCCAGCAGGTCTGTGACGGGAGCCGAGGCAGGGGAAGGCGCAGCAAGGTTCATGAAACAGGTAGAGCTCTCCTCGGCCCTGGCGCTGGCTCCTGCAGGCGCCGGGGTCCCCTAGGGCCCCGCTGCCGCCCAGGGCTGGGCCACATCCAAGCCGCGGGCAGCCGGGCCCCACCTTCAGAGGCCAGCCGGCCACCTGGGCCAGGCGCAGGGCCCGTCCCAGCAGACACTTGCTCACGGCGCTCCGTGTGCCCCATCTCTTGCAGATGCTGAGGCGCGCGCTCACGGCTGCGGGAGCAGCCCGATCTGGATCGGCAGCAGACCCTTAGGCCAGCTTCTGTGTTACGACCTCGACTGTGAACGCTGCAGCCAGGCTGTCAGGGAGAGGCAGCAGCGGCTCCTTGCCAGGCAGGCCAGAGCCTCCTGCTATCCACGCTCCTCTTCCTCTTCGGACGCCAGCGACTCCAGCCAGCACAGGGCCCCGGCCAGATCATTCCACCCGGCCAAGCTAACATCCGTCAGATCCTGGTGGCAGCCAGTGCTGCGGAACAGGAAGCGGAGGAGACCCTCTCCCCAGCGTGCAGCGATGTCCCAGACAACACTGAAAATCTATGGGGCAACCACACTTCACTGCGATGCTGGGCCTCTCAGACAGGCCGAGGAGCTTGCCCAGATGGCTCCCAGGCACCACGAGGCTGGCTTGCCTCTCACCACAGGCTCTGACGCAGCTGACAAGGACGGCAACCTGCCCGCTGGTGTGGATCCTCGTCCCATGAAAAGGCTGGAGCAAGGACTGGGCTTCTGGAAGCTGCTGCGGATGCACACCCTGAGGAAGTCCATAGAGATGCAGCTGGGAGCCCTCCCCACCACGGTGCAGCAGTCCCACAGGAGGTACACATACAGGATGGCACGCCGCACAGCTCCCGCGCCGCTGCACTCCCGTCCTGCCCCCTCCTACTTCTGCTCAGCGGAGGCCCTGTTCCTGCCGGAGGACGTGCGGGAGTTCCTGGAGATGCACATCCGTGAGAAGAAGCTGTGCCACCAATGGGGCTTGCCTGCAGGGTCGCTGGGAGGACCCCAGGCACTGCCATCAGTCCCCTAACAGCAGCGCGCAGGGCTCCACGTTCAGCGCCACCCTCAAGATCCAGGGCTGGGCACCAGGAAAGCGGGTGTCCCATGGAAAACATCCCCTGCTGCCTGTGCTGCGAGGGACAGAAGCTGCGAGGGAACGTGGAAGCCTCCCCGTCACTACCTCTTCCTACCCCTGTTAAATCCATTAAACCCATTCCTATTAAATCTCCACCTGTTCTGGGCTGCACTGATATGAGCACAGATGTCTGGGAAGGCTCTGAGGCTCCCCATGGCGCCAACGAACCAGGGCTGCGGGATGAGGAACATGGTACCTCTAACCATGCCGCCCACCTCAGCAGACTGGGACTTCCAGAGAGCAGCCCCTACGCAGGGCTCATGGTGTTGGCATTCATGAAAACACATAATCCACAAAGTGATTATATGAAGGTGCTTTATTAGGCGCCGGAAGTTAGGGGCATGCCTGCCCAAATCTAACCTCGTCCGATTTGTTCACTCAGTTCTCTTTTATCTCCTAAAATATTACATATGCATTAAGTTTCATAACACATCTACGCATACTCATTTCCTAGCTCCGCCTAGCCCCACTTCGTATGCTAATTATCTTATCAGTCCTTCTGCGCTTGCGTATCACTCTCTGGTGGTCGTCCGGGTGGTCGTCAGGATGAAGTAAGATGTCTTCATCAGAGTTGAACCTTTTAACCTTTTCTTCTTACGCATGCTCTCTGAGCCCTTGGTCTCAGTCCAAACCGCAAGGTTGGTTTGATCCAGTTCTCGGGGTCCGAGAGGCCCCAGTTATCTAGATGTCTTGCAAATTTGGCATTCTTTTAGTCCTCCTTATTCCTCATCATGAACTGGTGCGTTCCCTCATGCTATCTTTGCACATATATTTTGTGTCTTCCAAGCGCAGCCCCGGAACAGTACATCGCAAATGTAACACATATTAAGCAATATTGTATATTTCATCTTCTATTACCAACAATGGGACCATTTTGATGTCCCTCTTTGGGCTCTTGCACTGTTGCGAGGGCCTGGGAGCGCCAGCAGGGAAGTGAAAGCAGGCGCAGGATGGCTCTGGGAGAGCAAAGTCTTAGCTGTCCCCATCCTCATTAGGTGAGGCCACCTCAGGGTGCCAAAGGGGCGGGGAAGTCCTGATGGGGGCAAGCAAATGAAGGGGGGATCACACTCACATTGGACGTGCCTCTCGTGGTCAATGTCCACCCTGGGCCATATCACACCGTTCCCTCATGCCTTGATGCGGCACAGGCCAGTCATAAAGGGGCTAAAAAAAAGTGCCAGGAGCACCGCGAACACGACGCACAAACAGGACCGGCTTGGCAGTTAGCACAGGCAGTTTGTGCGGGACAGTTCAAGCGGGGCAGGGAGGAGTGCGGGGAGGATCCTCTCCTCTCTTTCCCACTTCACTTGCTCTTCCTCTCCTCTCCTTTGGGAACTCTGCCTCTTATGACTTATAATTCACCCTGGTGGGCACCCGGCATAGCCGCCGGGCTGAGGCAGCAACCCAAACTGAGGGGACACGGCCTCTCTGGGCTCATGTGGGCACCCAGCTGGATCCCCTGGGAGGTGAAGTGGCAGTCCAGAGTGGTGACTGTGGGGAGCTCCGGAATCTGGAGGCTCCCCTGGGTCCTGAGGGAAGAGAGGGCTGTCGTGGGTGCAGGTGTGCCCTGCTCAAGGAGCTGCTTGAGCAGATGGGTGGGCTGCAGCGAGAAATCGGCAGCCTGAGGGGCTCCTGGGAGTCTCTGAGGGAGACGGGTAGGAGGTGTGAACCTACCCCTACTGAAGCCCAGCAGCCCCCTCCTAAGTCCCTGCAAAGGGTAGCAGCTGAGCCAGCTGGTCACCTGCAGGACAGGGAGCTTGACAGCCCGCGAGAGGAAAGGGGCCGGACCCTCGTCTCTGCTCAAAGCAGAAGGAGGCGTCTGCCCCCAACACCCATGGTGCCACCAACCCCCACGGTGTCCCTGGGTAATAGGTTCGAGGCT
Organism: Anser cygnoides; assembly: GCF_040182565.1. NCBI lineage: Eukaryota > Metazoa > Chordata > Aves > Anseriformes > Anatidae > Anser > Anser cygnoides. The sequence goes on along the minus strand of NC_089877.1, from coordinate 48,480,019 downwards.
CTCGGGCAGGAAAGGGATGAGGGTCTGGAGAGTAGTTGGAACTCAGGCCCCAAGAAGCACATCGAGGTAGAGGGAAGTAGCAAGCACAGGGAGCGGGACCGGTCAGGGCACTGCATCAAAAGGATCCCATCGGATTGTCCGAGGGCTCCTCAGAGAAGGTAATGTTTCCGATACCCCACCCGGAATCTTCTTGCGTCCCCCTAGGGGCAACTGCGCCTGCTGCTTCCCTAAACTGCCTGTATACCAATGCGCATGGCATGGGAAATAAACAAACAAACAAAACAGAAACAGTAGACAAAATGAACAAAAATAAACAAAATAAAAATAACAACAATATAAAACAGTAAACAAAAATAAACACGGGAAATAAACAGGCAGAAACAACACTTCCGAAGCCCTGGAATGCAGCTGTGAAGGTACTTGCACACCGAGGATGTTGTGCCCCAAGACTCACGCCACCACAACCCTTTCCAGAGAAATCCTTCAGCATTGTCAACCACGGCCAAAAAGGCAAAGGCAAAACTAGAGCAATAAGCCACCGGTCAAGCAACTGCCATAAACTCAGCAGAACCTCCCAGCCGTGGCCAGGAAAAGCAGCGCTATCAAAGTCAGGAGTATCACACAGTATCACAGATTTCTAGGTTGGAAGAGACCTCAAGATCATCGAGTCCAACCTCCGACCTAACACTAAGTACTCCACTAAACCATATCGCTAAGCTCTACATCTAAACGTCTTTTAAAGACCTCCAGGGATGGTGACTCCACCACCTCCCTGGGCAGCCCGTTCCAATGCTTAATAACCCTTTCGGTAAAGAAGTACTTCCTAACATCCAACCTAAAACTCCCCTGTCGCAACTTTCGCCCATTCCCCCTCGTCCTGTCACCAGGCACGCGGGAGAACAGACCAACCCCCACCTCTCTACAGCCTCCTTTAAGGTAACTGTAGAGAGCGATGAGGTCGCCCCTGAGCCTCCTCTTCTCCAGGCTGAACAAGCCCAGCTCCCTCAGCCGCTCCTCGTAAGACTTGTTCTCCAGACCCCTCACCAGCTTGGTCGCCCTTCTCTGGACTCGCTCGAGCACGTCCGTGTCCTTCCTGTAGCGAGGGGCCCAAAACTGAACACAGTACTCAAGGTGCGGCCTCACCAGAGCCGAGTACAGGGGCACAATCACTTCCCTAGACCTGCTGGCCACACTGCTTCTTATACAGGCCAGGATGCTGTTGGTCTTCTTGGCCACCTGAGCACACTGCTGGCTCATATTCAGCCGACTATCAACCAATACTCCCAGGTCCCTCTCGGCCAGGCAGCTTTCCAGCCACTCATCTCCCAGCCTGTAGCTCTGCTTGGGGTTGTTGCGCCCCAGGTGCAGGACCCGGCACTTGGCCTTGTTGAACTTCATGCAGTTGACCTCAGCCCATCGCTCCAGCCTATCCAGATCCTCCTGCAGAGCCTTCCTGCCCTCGAGCAGATCGACACACGCACTTAGCTTGGTGTCACCTGCAAACTTACTGAGGGTGCACTGGACGCCCTCATCCAGATCATCAATAAAGATATTAAAGAGGACCGGCCCCAGTACCGAGCCCTGGGGGACACCACTAGTGACCAGCCTCCAACCAGATTTGACTCCATTCACCACAACTCTCTGGGCCCGGCTATCCAGCCAGTTTCTAACCCAGCGAAGCGTACGCCAGTCCAAGCCCCGAGCAGCCAGTTTCTTGAGGAGAATGTTGTGGGGAACGGTGTCAAAAGCCTTACTGAGGTCAAGGTAAACCACATCCACAGCCTTTCCCTCATCCACCAAGCGCGTCACTTGGTCATAGAAGGAGATCAGGTTCGTCAAGCAGGACCTGCCTTTCATAAACCCATGCTGACTGGGCCTGATCGCCTGCTTGCCCTGCAAGTGCCGCGTGATGACCCTCAAGATAATCTGCTCCATGAGCTTTCCTGGCACTGAGGTCAAACTGACAGGCCTATAGTTCCCCGGGTCTGCCCTGCGGCCCTTCTTATAGATGGGCGTCACATTGGCTAGCCGCCAGTCACCTGGGACCTCCCCCGATAGCCAGGACTGCCGATAAATGATGGAAAGCGGCTCGGCCAGCTCCTCCGCCAGTTCTTTCAGTACCCTCGGGTGCATCCCATCCGGCCCCATCGACTTGCGCTCATCCAAGCTCCGTAGCAGGTCGCCAACCATTTCCTCATGGGTAGCGAAGGCCACATCCTGCTCCCCATCCCCTTCCACCAGCTCAGGGCACTGGGTATCCAGAGAACAACCGGTATTGCCGCTAAAGACTGAGGCAAAGGCAGCATTAAGCACCTCAGCCTTTTCCTCATCCTTAGTAACTAGGTTTCCCCTCGCATCCAGTAAAGGATGGAGATTCTCCTTAGTCCTCCGTTTCGTGTTGATATATTTGTAAAAGGATTTTTTGTTGTCTTTAACGGCAGTAGCCAGGTTGAGCTCCAGATGAGCTTTGGCCTTTCTAATTTTCTCCCTGCACAGCCTCGCTACATCCTTGTAGTCCTCCTCAGTGGCCCGCCCTTTTTTCCAAAGATTATAAACCCTCTTTTTTCTGCTAAGCACAAGCCGCAACTCTCTGTTGAGCCAGGCCGGTCTTCTTCCACGCCGGCTCGTCTTTGGGCACGTGGGGACGGACTGCTCCTGTGCCATCACGATTTCCTTCTTGAGGAGCGCCCAGCCTTCCTGGACTCCTCTGCCCTTCAGAACCGCCTCCCAAGGGACTCGGCCAACCAGCGTCCTGAGCAGCTCAAAGTCAGCCCTCCGGAAGTCCAATACAGCAGTTTTACTGGTCCCCTTCCTGGCCTCGCCAAGAATAGAGAACTCTACCATTTCGTGGTCACTCTGCCCAAGACAGCTTCCGACCACCACATCTCCCACCAGTCCTTCTCTGTTTGTGAAGAGAAGGTCTAGCGGGGCACCACCCCTGGTAGGTTCACTGACCAGCTGTGTCAGGAAGCTATCTCCCACGCTCTCCAGAAACCTCCTAGACTACTTTCTCTGTGCCGTGTTGTGTTTCCAGGATATGTCCGGGAAGTTGAAGTCCCCCACGAGGACAAGCGCCGACGATTTTGCAACTTCTGTCAGTTGCCTATAAAACTCCTCATCCGTCTCCTCATCCTGGTTCGGCGGTCTATAACAGACCCCGACCAGGATGCTAGGCTTGCCGGCCTTCCCGCGGATCCTAACCCACAGGGATTCAACCTTATCATTCCCAGCCTGGAGTTCCACAACATCAAAAGATTCTCTAACGTAGAGAGCCACGCCACCACCCCCTCTGTGCTGCCTGTCCCTCCTGAAGAGCCGATAGCCAGGCATTGCAGCACTCCAGTCATGGGAGCGGTCCCACCACGTCTCCGTGATGGCAACCAAGTCGTAGCCTGCCTGCTGCACGATGGCTTCCAGCTCCTCCTGTTTGTTACCCATGCTGCGTGCATTAGTGTAGATGCACTTCAGCTGGGCCATCGCCTTCTTCCCCGGCCTAGCCATTGTTTCCCCCGGCACAGCTCCAACAAGCCTTGTTTGAGCCCCGTCCCCCTTCTTACCTAGTTTAAAGCGCTCTCTATGAGCCCCGCCAGCTCCTGGCCTAGGATCCGTTTTCCCCTTGGAGATAGGGACCCGTCTGGGGCCATCAGGCCGGGTGCCGAGTAAAGCTCCCCATGGTGAAAAAACCCAAAATTTCTGTGCTGGCACCAGCCTCTGAGCCACCTATTAACCACGCGAGCTTTCCGTGTCCTCTCCATGCCTCTCCCTTCCCCCGCAGGGATAGACGAAAACACCACCTGCACTCCCGCTCCCTCCACCAATTGTCCCAGCCCCCTATAGTCCTGTTTGATAGCCTTGAGGCTTCTCTTTTCAACATCGTCACTGCCAGCCTGGACTATCAAAAACGGGTAATAGTCAGAGGGGCGAACCAGGTTTGGAAGCTTCCTGGTAACGTCTCTGACCCTGGCCCCAGGGAGGCAGCAGACTTCCCTATGTGTGGGGTCAGGCCGACAAATAGGGCCCTCCGTTCCCCTGAGGAGGGAGTCGCCCACAACAATCACCCTTCTCTCTTTCTTGGTGGAGGCAGTCCTGAGGCGTGGAGTCAACTTCCTCACCTCAGGCATCCTCCTGGGTAGGCTTCCTACCTCATCCTCACCCACCGGTCTCTCCAGCTCCAGGGCCTCAAACCTATTGTTCAAGGGCACCTGGGAAGGCGGCGCCGGAAGGGGAGGGCATCTCCTGCGAGGTCGAGCAGGGACATGTCTCCATTCCTCCTCAACTCGCAGGTCCCCTCCCTCTGCCCGATGGCGACAGGGCAGGGGGTCCACCCCCCTTTGGGGCGTCTCACCCTGGTCCCTCTCCCTCCGGTCCTGCAGGGAGTCGCTCCACCAGTCCATCTCCCGCTCGCACTCCCTGATATCCCTCAACCTCTGCACCTCCTCCTTGAGCTCCGCCACCATGCGGACCAGGTCGTCCACCTGCTCGCACCTCACGCAAGCAGTCTCCCTGCCTCCCGCCGATGGCAGCAAGAGGCTCAGACACTCCCCGCATCCGGAGACCTGAACTGCCGCGTGTTTGGACGGGCAGTCGGTCTGGGTGTGTACTGACTTCCTAGAGAAAGCACCGTGCCTGGTGGAGACCATTGTAGCCCAGCTGACAGGAGAGTGCCGTTAGAGGAGTTGTCCCTATGGGCGGGTGTGAGCGTCCGCCCTTCCTGCCCGCCCTGCCCGCGCTCACTGCCTCGCTAACTGCCGCGTCACTCCCACCGCGTCACTCCCTGTTTGCCGGCCCTGGTCGCTGCGCTCCTGGTCGCTCGCGCTCCCTGAGGGCTGCCTTTGAACGGCCAGGGGGAGGAGCTGTCGCTGACGCTACTGGCTCCGCCTACGCCTCGTCAGCCTCCCTCACGAGGGCTGCCGGTGCCTGGCGGCTCCCTCACGTAGGCTGGATGCCCGAAAAATAGCCCTGCCTGTCCCGATCCTGCGCTCCGCTGCAGCTCACGTCTGCCCCGGAGCCGGTCGCCTCGGCAAGTGGCTCTGAAATGGCGGTGGTGCCCGATTTAAAAGGCCCGCCGCCGACGCTGTCGCTGACGCTGCTGGCTCCGCCTACGCCCCGTCAGCCTCCCTCACGAGGGCTGCCGGTGCCTGGCGGCTCCCTCACGTAGGCTCGATGCCCGAAAAATAGCCCTGCCTGTCCCGATCCCGCGCTCCGCTGCAGCACGCGTCTGCCCCGGAGCCGGTCGCCTCGGCAAGTCAAGTAGGTATTGCCAGGCAGAGAGGTGCTTCACTTTGAGGAAGTGTTTGAAACTAGTGCCTTGAGGCTCCTGGAACCTTCAGGCCGGTGAAACGCACTGCTCCCTCCGTCTTACTGCCCTCTCCTGACAGCTACGAACGGCCCTCCCCAGCCAGCAGGGCCTGGCCTACCCCAGCCTCCTGCCCAGGGGCTCCCTGCAGAGCCCCCAGCCCCTGGCCCTGCTGGGTGCCCCTCTCTGGTCCTGCGTCTGCGCCCTCCGCCTGGGCTCTCTGATGCGCTCAGCGGTGTCACAGAGCTGGCGGTGACCTCACAGTCTCACTCCTGCCCTTATCCCCCGGTGGCAGCAGCCACCGAGGCCTGTGTCGCACGGAGAAGCGTCTCCAGAGGATGGCACAGACACTCGTCTCTGGTCCCAGCATGCTGGATACCCTGGGGCTGGCACTTCACGGCTGCCTCTGCCTCGGCCCCGGCCTCGTCCTGCTCCTGGTGGCCTGGGCCACCCTGCGCTGCTGCCGCAGCACTTCAGGCAAACGCCACCAGGTAGGAGGGAGGCTCCAGGCCAGCCTTTCTCAGGAAGCCTGGCAGGGCAGGGGGGCTGGGGATTCGGGGGGGTCCCACTGCACCGGGGGATGGGACACGAGGCCTCTCAGGGGGCTCAGCTGGGGCCAGGCTCACTGGGGTTCTGCTCTCTGCCAGCAGGTCTGTGACGGGAGCCGAGGCAGGGGAAGGCGCAGCAAGGTTCATGAAACAGGTAGAGCTCTCCTCGGCCCTGGCGCTGGCTCCTGCAGGCGCCGGGGTCCCCTAGGGCCCCGCTGCCGCCCAGGGCTGGGCCACATCCAAGCCGCGGGCAGCCGGGCCCCACCTTCAGAGGCCAGCCGGCCACCTGGGCCAGGCGCAGGGCCCGTCCCAGCAGACACTTGCTCACGGCGCTCCGTGTGCCCCATCTCTTGCAGATGCTGAGGCGCGCGCTCACGGCTGCGGGAGCAGCCCGATCTGGATCGGCAGCAGACCCTTAGGCCAGCTTCTGTGTTACGACCTCGACTGTGAACGCTGCAGCCAGGCTGTCAGGGAGAGGCAGCAGCGGCTCCTTGCCAGGCAGGCCAGAGCCTCCTGCTATCCACGCTCCTCTTCCTCTTCGGACGCCAGCGACTCCAGCCAGCACAGGGCCCCGGCCAGATCATTCCACCCGGCCAAGCTAACATCCGTCAGATCCTGGTGGCAGCCAGTGCTGCGGAACAGGAAGCGGAGGAGACCCTCTCCCCAGCGTGCAGCGATGTCCCAGACAACACTGAAAATCTATGGGGCAACCACACTTCACTGCGATGCTGGGCCTCTCAGACAGGCCGAGGAGCTTGCCCAGATGGCTCCCAGGCACCACGAGGCTGGCTTGCCTCTCACCACAGGCTCTGACGCAGCTGACAAGGACGGCAACCTGCCCGCTGGTGTGGATCCTCGTCCCATGAAAAGGCTGGAGCAAGGACTGGGCTTCTGGAAGCTGCTGCGGATGCACACCCTGAGGAAGTCCATAGAGATGCAGCTGGGAGCCCTCCCCACCACGGTGCAGCAGTCCCACAGGAGGTACACATACAGGATGGCACGCCGCACAGCTCCCGCGCCGCTGCACTCCCGTCCTGCCCCCTCCTACTTCTGCTCAGCGGAGGCCCTGTTCCTGCCGGAGGACGTGCGGGAGTTCCTGGAGATGCACATCCGTGAGAAGAAGCTGTGCCACCAATGGGGCTTGCCTGCAGGGTCGCTGGGAGGACCCCAGGCACTGCCATCAGTCCCCTAACAGCAGCGCGCAGGGCTCCACGTTCAGCGCCACCCTCAAGATCCAGGGCTGGGCACCAGGAAAGCGGGTGTCCCATGGAAAACATCCCCTGCTGCCTGTGCTGCGAGGGACAGAAGCTGCGAGGGAACGTGGAAGCCTCCCCGTCACTACCTCTTCCTACCCCTGTTAAATCCATTAAACCCATTCCTATTAAATCTCCACCTGTTCTGGGCTGCACTGATATGAGCACAGATGTCTGGGGAGGCTCTGAGGCTCCCCATGGCGCCAACGAACCAGGGCTGCGGGATGAGGAACATGGTACCTCTAACCATGCCGCCCACCTCAGCAGACTGGGACTTCCAGAGAGCAGCCCCTACGCAGGGCTCATGGTGTTGGCATTCATGAAAACACATAATCCACAAAGTGATTATATGAAGGTGCTTTATTAGGCATTGGACCTAACGGGTTGGACCCGTTTATCTCTGCAGGTCCCTTCCAACCCCTACAATTCTGTGATTCTGTGATTACCAGTCTGGTTGCCTGGAGAGTCCCAGGATAAACCCCTCTTCCCAAGCTCTCTACAAGAGTAGGAGACTTCTCCAACCTTGCTGGCAGTGCTACAGATGGCAGGAATGCATGAGAGTACTCAGAGATGCTCTTGCCTACCATTCGTTTATAGGAGCCACCATCGCCCCTAAGTTTGTGGCTGCTTTGTAAACATAAGGTCCTCTTCCCTTCAAGTCTGGATTTGTTTTGGGAAGATCTCACTGTGTTTTTGTCTGTGGCTGTAGTGAGTGGGCTGCAATGAGAGCAGTGCTCCTTGCTTCATGCACTGCTGGTCCCCACCAGGACACAGAGCCCGGGGTCTGCCCATCTCCAGCCCACCAGCACCGCCTTCCCTGGCTGCCTGTGAGGATGGGAGCTGAGATGCGAGCTCGTGATGAACAGTGAAGGACAGCATGATAAAATGCAGGTCAATGCTTGACACGTGTGGGCAGGGCAAATGATAACCAGCAGGCACAGGCTGATAGCTTCTACCTGAGGAGGAGGAGAAAGAAAAATCATGCTATTGCATTTAAATGTGAGCCAAATGCTCGCCCACAGTCATTTTCAGGCAGAAAATTTAGGTGTGGTCTTCAGCCTTTTCTATTCGTATCACAGATGGTGAATACATTATCCAGCTTGTCCCAGTTTTTAGCTGTGACTGTGTATGTTTCCTACACATATTCCTCCATTTGCAGAGACTCCCAGTACAGGTGTTATTCCCCACAAAACCTGAGCTGGTAGGGAGTCACAGTCATGTGCTAGTGATGCAAAAAGTGGGGCATGGCAGACGTGGTAAGGTCAGGGTTTGTAAAATAATTCCCTGTCCCTCTTGTTTCTTATAAGCCCTCTTTTTAAAAACCCTTTTCTCTCCAGGGACTGATTCTACCTTGTTATGTGTACAGCATCTTGTATTACCAAATACGTATGTGGAATCCTTGCATCACCATTGTATAAATGCCATTAAATATGTTCTTGATTTAGGAGGAACAAGATTGTGTCTCCCTCTGATCATATCCAAAGATCAGATCTCTCACATTCTGGATATTTAAGTTAATTTAATAAAATAAATAAATAAATAAAAAGGCTTCATTAGAAAATAACACATTTTTATGCATTTCAGTATAAAAAAAATATGCAAACAGCAAAGAAGTTTCACAGTTCCAGAAATAATTACAATTACATATTTTTTCTTAATCTTCAGGTCAATCTGGAGCACTAATGTGCTCAGTCAGAAAATTCAGTTGATCAAAGCAAACCTTAGCTCCTAGCTTAACATTAAAAACTAAAATACAATATGTTGACATAAAATAAGCAGGCACGCCCTAGAGGTACATACGAAATGTCACAGTTTCATACAAGACCGAATTTAGGATGATACTAACATGAAATACAATGCAAAAGCATGTCAATAATAGAAAATAAAAACCCTTTTCTAAGACGTGCTGCCTGTTCCATGCTTATATATATTTTTAGAGAGGGACTTACTGTTCACAAAGGAAAGACTACGAAAATATATATGTGAAAATATACAACAGCTTTTAGCTGTTAAAAGCACTGCAGAGAATTCGGGAAAGACAAATACGTGCCTATTTTTTCTGTTGGGGGGTGGCTTTGCATACGCATAATTAGGAACCTCAGAGAACAGTTTATTTTAGGGCAAGCCAAGGACTGAATTGGGGAGTCACTTTTTATCTTATTTTACTTCACTTCTTTCTGGACCACTGCCAGGACCTGCAGGACTCCTGTCTGCTCGCTGCTGCTGCTGCTCGCTGATTATTTCCCCTTCTGCATAACCCAGTCCCAGCCCCAAAGTCTAAGGCATCAGGCACTGCAGCAGTTGGGGGGAGCGGCATGTTTAACCGGACCTCCTAAATAATTCATGCTCCTTAAATGCCTTGAGTGCTCGTTCCCGGACGCCCGCCATTTCATGAGACTCCTCCGGGTGTCTTGCAGTGGCGGTGCTGGTGCCTGGCTCACGGCCCCCTGACCTCCTGCAAGGGAGGGAGGCGAGGAGCTGCTAGGAGGGAGCTGGGGGTGCCAAAACGCTCCTCATCCTGCTGCTGCTCTCTCCCCTGGCCTTGGAGAAGGGTGGGCAGAGAGGGGAGATGTGCACGGGGAGGGGGAAGGCGGCAGGGTGGCAGGACTTGATTTGGACTTGGTTTTGCCCTCCTTGGGGGTCTCCTCTGTCTCGCAGGTGCTGCCCCGTCCAAGCCCCCACACTGGCCTGGGGACAAGCAGTAGCTTCTCCCACCCGCTGCTCTGTGTCAGCATAAGAAATTCCCATCACTTCCAGATCCGTTCAGGCTTTCCCAGTGGAATCAATCATTTTTCACTGACCTCAAGTTTCATACGGATCCAGGGATTCTGGTTCAAGTGGGCTGTGTGATTTTATCAGCAGCTATGTTCCCAGGCTGGGATTCAGAATAGCTCAGATGGACTTGGCTGTGTTTGGATTTCCATGTCTCCGGTGGAGATGGCAGTGTTTAAGCATTAATTTGTTCTGCTTGAGCTTGCACAGGAGGCAAACACAGAGGTCAGCCTCTGCCACGTTGAATCATGAGGGCCTCTTAGTTCTGCCTGCCCGCCCGCCTGCTTATCAAGGTTAATAAGAGCTGGCACGCTCCAGGGGTCCGGTTACACTGATTGCTTTAAAATCTTTCAGAGGCCACACTGACTATCAGGGGTACAATCAATGGTGTCGGTCCCCCTGGAGTTACGTCTGCTTACCCTAGTTGTTAATTTATCTATTAAAGTGCTGCTGAGATAAGCCACCTTTCTTAGATCAATATTGATTTAAGCTGAAACCGCACTGAAATGGGGATTTAAAGCATTTGCATAAATGGACTGATACGGGATCTACTTGTGCACTGCATCTCCCACATCAGCAGTGCAAAGACAGTTTAAGAATTTACTGAAATCTCACTCCTCTGGGGCTGACACCAGACATCCCAGTCACTGGAGGATGGAGGAGAAGGTCCGTCCTTTCATGTGATTGTTAATCAGGTTCCTTGATCCATCCAATAAGCCTACAGAGCAGCTTTGGTCTGGCCCAGAGAAGCAGCCCAATGTTTCACACCTGAGCTGAACTCGTCTACTGAGCTACTGCCCGAGGCCCAGATCCATGAAGGAATGAAGGCAGCATTTAGGTTCAAGAGCACAGCCCCGGAACCATTGCCTATGTCCTACACATTCAAAAAGTTGCAAGTCCCTAAGTTCACGCTGTGCCTCAAATACTTTCCTTGTTGTTTGGCAGGACATCTCCACACTTCCTGCACATCTACACTTAGGTTAGAAATCCAAATCTCTTCCCGTTAATCCTCCATGCACCAAATAAGTGTATTTGGGCATAGCACAGATAACCACTGTCCTGAATTCAGGGTAAAATTTCAATGTAATTTCATTTCAAAGCAGTAATGCTGTTGCTGAGGAAGGAATGGGGAGAGAGCATCCACTTTTTCAAGAGACTGTAATGACGGATGCACTATTGCCTGTGCATTATTTGAAAGATAAGGCTCAGATGTTTAAGTCTGGAGTGGGAACTGAGCTATGAACACCAGCCTTACACAGGCACCGGTCTCACGTTACAGAGAAACGCCTGCATTCAGGGGTGGAGACGATTTCTGACAGCTACTGTCAACATTTCTGTTTCAGAGCTGCCCTCCCCAGCCTGCTGTCGGACAGAAACCCTACCTGGATGTCGGTCATGGCCCTGGTGTACCTCAGCAGAGCCCATCCACATTGGCCCTGCCCCCAGATGGATCATCTGGCAGCAAAAATGTTAGATGGAGTTTCCCGACAGCGTGCCTGAGTGCCAGCTGCCCTCACCCTGACACTGAGAGGTCAAGAGGATAATCCTCGGTGCTACATGAGGCGAGGAGGTGCATTTTCACCTCTGGGCAGAAGAAGCAGCACAGAGTGACAGTAGAGCAGCGATGCTCAAGAGAAGAGGATTGGGTTAGCTGCTCAGCGTGCCACCTGGCATTGCAGCCCAGACACCGGGCTGCCTTTGTGGCTATCAAATATGATCTAAAAGAAGCCGTAGGTAACACACACTGCTTCATGGCCAAGCATTCACAGACGCTGCCATCACAGCCAGGGCTTTGCGGTGATCTTACACTAACAGGCGTCTGCGTGGGAGGGAGCCGGGCACGTTCTGCGGGCAGCACCAATGCTTCTGGTTCAGCACAACCCATCCGGAGGTCTTCTCAGTACAGCAGGGTTCACTGGAGGACTAGCTGAGTGTGCTGGTTCAGAGGGCACTAATGCAATTGTGCGATTAATTCTCGTCTGGGCTTTTGCTTGCTCCGAACGCTGCGCTCGGTGGGGACGGGCAGCGTAATGCGGCAGGCCACTGCCACGGCGAGCTGTCCCCTGACGGAGGTGACTGCTGGCCTGCCAGCGCCTCCTTCAAAGCAGCCATGAGTCACTGCCCCTGGGGGACAGCGAGCGCTGCGATGACACTCGCAATTGAAAGACAGCGAGGTGGAACAAACAAGGTAATTTCTTAATAAATATTTATTTCCAGGAAACATATTGGGCTTAATCCTCCTTCCCCTGACGTTAATGAAAGCTTTGCGCTGACAAGAGGTACTACAGAACTTGCGATGTGTTTTGACATCTGTGGATGAAAGGTTCTAAATAATAGCCGAGGATTTATGTATTCCTCAGTGAGAACACGAGCTAGCCCACTGGATAAATTAATATACACGTCGTTATGTTAAGTGTGGCAAAATGCTTCTGATGCTTAAACTTGACATGCTGACAAAAGGAAGCTGAGGATTTGGTTTATTTTGTTTTATTAAAATTTCATACTTCAAGCTTGCCTGAAAAATCTCCAAGTGCTTACACTTTTAAGACAGTAAGTCTCCAAAAAGAGACAAACATTTTAGCGCAGTTTCACAGACAGAGAAATTGAGATATGCAAAAGATCACTAAGACTTTAAGGTCATGGGACTGGTGAACTAAAGGCTGTGCCTTTGGTTATTATAAGATCCAGGAAGAGATATTTAATCATTTTCATCGTGGAAAAACCTCAAAATATCTTAAGAAAGGCACCTTCCTGGTGTAAAAAACATCACAAATCAGATGTTCTTTGTGTTTAGATATGTAGTAATGGCCAAGAAAATTTACTGTGCACTCACCCTGCTATATATATTATACTCTCACCATGAATGCTACATTTGTGGAAGACCCCAGTGGTTTTCTCTGCTGTGTGGAATATACTCTCCTGTCTCTAGGGGCTTCATTGTTAGTTTCCCAAAGCTTCTTAGAAAGTTTTCTCGTCTCTCCACCCTGCTGAATTTGCTGGATCAGTGTGCAGCACTGCCAGCATGTGCTAAAGCTTGTGCTTGCTTTAGCAAGCAGGTCTGCAAAGTGCTGCTGTAGTTAAGCCAAAGACCTTTCTTTTTCTCTTCTTTCATCTAGATTCCTGAACTTATTTTAAGCACTTGTACAGTGCTTGCTGTGGTAATGGAGAATCTTCGGAACACCAAACCTGATCTCAAAACTGAGAAGTCCATCACCTGAAAGTGATATTCAGTGGTAATGCAAACCACAAACATGTTTTCAAGCATTATGCTATGTGATACATAAGTACTAAATGCTAGACAGCCTGGTATGGAGTACTAGTAACAAATTACAAAATATATCATGGGGGTGGTTCTCTTTTCCAGGTACAGCCCACATCCCTCCTGTAAAGGAAGCCCATAGAAATGACCAAGCGTGCACCTAGCTATCAGCAGCCAACTGCCAGTCCTTCTGGCTTAGTCTGGTTTTGTATTTTCTGCACCCTCAGCAACTCCACAATTATTCTTCCAGACTGGGACAAAGTAATGACTAACAGCTCACTTGATGATAGTTTCTTCAGAGTAGAATAGAGTTGGATTTGAAGGTTTTTTTCTTTTAATTCATTTTTCCTTCAAGTTTAATGATATATACCTGAAAGAGTTTAGTACCCTGCCTTTTGTTCCTGGACACCCAGTCTGAAAAGACTACACTGATATCTATGCAATGAGGTGTAAGGCTTTTTAAAGGCTTATTTTTATGACATTATATAGACCAGGTCTCCAGTCTCTTGGATGTTTTACTGGCAGCTTCTACTAAGAGGCAATGCCACATCAAGTCAAAAAAGAATGTAAATGATAAAGCAAACAGGCAAGCAAACATAAATATATATATATTTAAAAAAAAAAAAAAAAGAAGCCTTTTGATATTTCCAGCCACTTGCTTTCTGTTCTACCTGAAATCTGTTGTATTCCTGGGGGAATGAGGTTTGGCATGATTGTGCTGTCTGTATGTCTCTCTGTACACCTTCCAGCTTCAGTGACATTTGGTAGAGAGGTAACAGTCTAAAAGAGACAGTCCTTTCCCAATTCTCCTAAATTCTCTAGAGGTGATTCTCCGGAGGAGGCCGACAGAGAAGGAGCCAGGGTGGGAAACTTATGTACCATTAGACAGCTGGGGATGCAAGAGAGACAGTTGCTTTATACATCCCAATCACAAATAAAATTTCCATGTTTATACCTTATAATGCACAAAAACAATCATCTCAGGCAAAATATCCTTGGGAAATCAGTTCTCCCTTGTTCTGGTTCCCTAGTCTTGTTCCCTGCATTTTTTAATGTGCTTCATCCACTTAGATGACTCACAGGGACAAGGACTGCCTCTTAATAGACGTCTGTACCCAGCACAGTCAGTACCAGTCTCCGCTGAGTCAAGGGCTCTTCCACAGCGAAGGCAATTACGCGCTGATGGAGCCTGTTCACTATGCAGCAATAACACTCAGATCAATCAGGTCAATCATAATCTCCCTTTTCTTCTCTTAAATGTAGCTAATGGAGATTCTGCTTTCCAATACCCCTCTGTTATTAATAAGAAGAAAATTCATTCCAACAGAGTGGAGACTGTTTCTTCTGTCTTTCATACTGAAGACTAAATGCACAAAACATGATGTCTGTGCAACGAAGGGGCAAATGGAGTTTGCACCAGGTTTGTTTGGAAGTAAGGGAGTGTAAAACTCAGAGAGGAAGAAAAACAGACATCCCTCTGCTCTCTCTTTACAGAAGGGCATGCCTTTCCAAATGGGTGTTGTCTTCATCCTCCCATCATGGCCACTGATGCCAAAAGCTCTTCTTGTCATGCCTTTCTGTGCAAGGAGAGTGTTTGGCTGCTGGAGCAGCACCCACGTTGTTGCAGAAGCAGGGTGGGGAGCAAACCCAGCTGTTTGCCGCAGACCCTCTGGGCCTGGTGCCTGCATTTGCCCTTAGCTTTTAACCAGACATTGTTTGCTGTGGGGTGCTTCTCTCTGGTCAGAGCAGTGAGCGGTGATTCCCCCCTCATATCCCAGCAGCTAGCATGCTGCTGACTCCCCTGCCTCATGCTCTCTTTCTAAAATAATTGCTCACGAAGACCAACCACTTCAGCAATGTTGCTGTTAGGACGATCTCCGCTACCGACCTTTTCCCAGCCCTGCGAGACCAGGCAGGCCTTTTGTTTCCTGCTCGGCCCTGCCAAACCTAACACCTGCCTGCGTCAGCTCAGTCTCCTGCCTCCCCAGCCCTTGATCCTCCTCCGCTGCCCTCCCGTCCCCACACAGACCCCAGCCCGGGCCCCGTGCCCAGCTGTGTGGGGCCGCGGCGCCCACCGCTCGCCCCGCCAGGCCCGCACGGCCTGCAGCCGCCATCCAAGCCCGCGCCATGGAGACGTCCTCCCCTCCGCCTGCCTGCACCGCCACAGCCGCTGCCACGCTTCTGGCCCTCGTTAGCACTGCGCGGCTCCCCTGGCCGGAGCAGTCCTGGGGCTGTACACGTAGATTTAGTTACCGCAGGCTAGAGGCTGAAAGGAAACCCTACGTCACAGCTCTGATTACACTTACATGGCAGGAGAATACTCCTAAGGCTGCAGCTGACATTTTCTTTTTGTTTGCATTTGTTTTCTAAGCTGTTTTTCCTCTTCTCTGCTGTGTGATCTTTTTTTTTTTTCTTTTTCTTTTTTTTCCCTTATTTGTCTTTATGCAGCTGCTCATGAACCAGCTGTGAAAGGCTTTGTCCCTCATAGCAATGCAGCGTAGCGCTCCCTGAGCTACACAGGCAGTCCCCGTTACAGATGAGGGCGAGGAAGAGGATGGAAACAGAGGGTGGTGGCTGCAGGCCTTTCGGGAGGAGGCAGGAGCAGCTGGTCCATGGGTTGGACTGGATGGAGACTTCAAGACAGCGATAGCTGGTTTCCAAGCAGCCTGCCCTGATTCCAGGTTACAGAAGAAAAATCACTCCCCACTTAAAGCCTGCACAGGATACTGCCCATTGCTTTTTTCCTACTAGAAAAAAAATAATTTAAAAAAAAAAAAACAGACTTTCCAATGAGCTCCAGCACAACCTCCACTGCTCTAGACACTGCTTTGCTTATTTTCCGCACATCATTCTCCCACTGCAGTTGCACTCTGAAACAATTTATAAACTTCAAGGTCTTGCTTAGAAAACATTTTCAAACGTGTTACCTTTTCACATAATTTGTTTGTGATATAACAGCTTTTTTTTTTTTCAGATCATGCTATCTTATTACATCTGCCTCAGCTTTCCTCCTCGTTTCCAGCTCTTTACATTCCACCATTTCTTTCTCCCTCTTACAATGTCCATGTTATTTAAGTGAAAAATAATTAAGGAAAGGATGATGTGTTCTAAAAAATGTTGCATCACACTGCAGAAGGGTTGGTTAAATGTCAAAAAGACAATAGAATTATTCTTCCAATGGAAATTATCAAATGAAGAAATATCTAGTTGCTTAAGATAATTTGTAATGTTCAGCAGTTCTTTGGGAGCATTCAAGTAGCTGGGTTTCACTGTGTTCTTCTTCAGAAGGAAATAAATCGCACAGCCTGAGAGGTCCCTCCTGTACAGAAATGCCATATCGCGTGCATTTGGCATGAGCTTTGCTCCTTTGGCTCCAGTCCCTGCTGTCGGTGCTGCTGGCCTCACACATGCAGCAGTGAGGTCTCCGTCACTGCGAGAGCCCATGTGCCTGATTCGCCTCCTCCCCGCAGGCTGCTGGGACCAGCTGTGCTGGTGGGCAACGCCTTAGTGTGGGAGAAAAGCCGTGGCATTGCCGGGCAGGCAGCCTGGCTGGCCCGGCTCTCCGTAGGAGCTGATATTTGGGTCTGGAAAAGATGAGAGATGTCTCTCTGTCACTGGTGTGCAAAGTGATTAATCTGAGGAGATGACAAGTGAGCATTCAACAAATAAGGGGGCAGTCCACCCTCTAACTGCAAGTATTTGTTGCATACATATACCGCAGTGCTCAGTTACATCGGGTTGGTTAACGAGAGCTCACCAATCACCCAGCCATGTGTCCTAGGAGTTATGGGAACCTGGAAAGGACATATGGTTCGTATGGTGTATATGTATACATATGAATGTATAAATGTATTGTGTGTGTGTGTATGCTGTGATTCAGTATTATAATCAGTTATGATTTATTTTTTTTTTCAGTTCCTTGCAACAGGTATCCTGTGCATACTCAGGTGGCTTCTATCACCACCCCCCTGAACTATTACTTTCCTTATCTGCACCTGTCCCATTTACCAAGACAAAAGCTGTGTTGAGGCAACTATCTTCTACACCAGGCTGCTGAGCTGGGGATAGTTTGCCACCCCCTTCAGGTGGTGCTGAAAGTGGATGCCTTGATGCCCCCTTTTTCCACCTGTACCTGCAGCACTGCTGAGAAGGAAGAGCTGGCTTCATTGCTCTGTGGAGATGTAAGGGAAAAGACTCCATAACTCTTGAGAACATCTCAGCTGCCCCTATGTGAGAGGCCTGGATGCAGGAAGGATAATAATAACAAGCATACTGCAGCATTATTTTTTTTTCCCAGCATTGCTCCTATTATATAAAGAGTGTATCTTCATGAGGAAAGTTAAACCCAGGGAAGGACACCCATGCTTTTCCTCACCTTTCCTACTCTTGTGCCAGGCACATCAAGCAGTGGTGCCACAGGTTGGTGGTGCCTTGTTTTCCCCTTGGATCTGCCATTTATCCTCTATGAAAAGCACAGATTTCACTTCAAAACAAACCAACAGAATGTTGCTGCTACAGAAGGCTCAAGAACATCCACAATAATAGATCCCAAGTGCATTATTTTTACAGTTGCCTGATTTTGGAGGTGGGACTGGCTCTGGACTTTCTGCATTTGACTTGGCAGAAGCCACCAGCCTCATGCCTCAGCCTCTTGAGCATTAGTCTCCTTCACTCCAGACATATATGTGTCTTTACAGTGCAGATTATACACAGCACACATTGCTACTCGTTTCTTTTCTGCCTGGAAAAATATTTTCCTTTCATGTAGTTCAATGTCATCTAAATGAATGCTTGCTGTCTTTCTGTCATTCTGAAGCACAAGTCGATTCTGCAGACAGTGCAGCACATAGCATTCAATCTTTAAGCTGTCTATTGAGCTCTACCCAAACACCATGGCCTTGAAGTGAATGTGTTACACCACAGAATAAACTCATTGCAGAGAATTATGACTAATTCTGGTAACTGGATTTAACAGATTATGTTTACGAAGAAGCTGTTTCATTCTTTTCATTTCATGTCACATCCTATTCCATTTAAACTTGACATCCTATTTTTTAACAGAACAGATGCCACAACTTTAATGCCTGAGAAACAGTATCTCATTAGTCTCAAAAAAAAAAAAGACCAAAAACAAAACCAAAAAACTTCGCAGCTTATCATCAACTTTCATGAGAGAACTTGCAGACAGAGCAGGAAAGTGCAATTGGGTTCAGGAACCTGATGAGAAATACAGAGAAATGTTAAATAAATTATTACTTGTGCATTATTAAAAATAATAGTCACACTTCTATAGCTCCTGTCACATAATGCACTCAAAGCCATTCATAATTAATTTAAGAACAGCAGGTGGGTGAAGTAACTATACCACGTTGTTTTTATGAGCAAAGAGCTGAGATATCAGGAATTGAAGTGTTTAAGGTAAGTCAGACCCCCCTGGAGAAGTACCAGTGGTTTTTTCCCAAAGGGCACTGCTTCAGGTAAATAATGTGGGCAGGCATCCCAATTTGTTTCCCATATTCTAAGCTAGTGGAACTGGGACCTTCTGTCTGTCCTGGATTTGGCTGGAGTATGGCCCATGGGGTCTTAGGCCTTGCCTGCACTAACCCGGCACCAGTAACTGCACGGGATGTGGGCTGTTCTGCTCCTTCACCACAAAATCCCGAGTTGCCAAAAAGATGCCTCACGGTGCAACACCGTGACAGTGCGCTGAGGTCTCACGTCACGTCACTTACTCTTGCTGAAGTCTCAGAAATTGTAATGCTGCACGGAAAAGGGAATAAAACAGCCCCCAGTGCACGGCCACTGCTTTATCTCATGGATAGAGTCACAGAAAGTGCTAAGAGTGGGAGCTGCTGTGCCAGGTGTGCACAGGAGGGGCAGGAAGATTTCACCTGCTGCCGAGCTCAGAGAGGAAATTAAAGCCCTACCCCAGAAGATTTTCTAATATGGTATATTCCAGAAAAAAACAATGACATTTACTGGCATACTGACAGTAACACAACAGTGTTGTATCAGAGCTTAAGTCAACTGTGCAGCTCGGATTACTTCCACTTTCGTAGGCTGGGCTGCAGAGTGCTGTGGGAAGCAGTATTTCAGGAAACAGCACGGTGAAAGAGTATGAGCTGTGCTCACCCAGGAGAGCGTGACTTGCCCTTGTTTCCGCTGCGATGCTTGGCTTTGCAAATGGCAGATGTTTCTTTTTCACAGCTTTCATCCTTATTTTGCTTCTTGTCAGCAACTGAGTCTAATTGCACTGTATGTGCGGTGTCTTATTGACTGTGTTCCTCATCTGGAAATGGCAAATTTTCTGTGAAACAAAATGATATCTTCTTAAGTTGTCATTTTTCTCCAGATTAAGGCACACTGAGGTGGGTTCTCTCTGTACCTGCTCACTGCATCGCACAGGGAGCAGCAGTGAGGTCCTGCAGGCAGAAAATGCTATTTTTGGTTCTGTACTTTAAAAGCTTATCTTTTCTTGCTCCTCCTAACATTGTGTGCTTTATCTAGTCATGCTTTAAAGCTACTATGAAATTCTGCATTTAAAACACTTCCCCAGAAAGCAGTAGGCTCTCTTTGGTAGAGAGATAAGTAGGAAGAACTTGTCCCATGTCACAGCTCTGAAAATAAAGCTCCTGGCAAATTACTGTTGCTTCCTTCTCATTTTGCTTTAAATTTAAGCTCTTGCAGGGGCTTTTAGGGTTGGCATCTGGCAAGAAGTGCCTGCAAGTGGCTCCAGTGCTGGGCCTGGCAAATGCTCTTCTGAAAGGCCCAGGGAGTGTCAGGGAAAGGGTTGGCCATGTCCTCTCCAATGCTTATTTTCTCTAAAGATCAGCAGGCCTCCTCCAGAAGGTAAAGTCTGAACTGTGAAAACAGATAATTTTTTATTTGTGTAATGGCAGAAACACTGTCAGGACTCCAGCTGCTGACGAATGGACAAACAAGCTGTTTCTCATGAAGGTTACCATGAGTTTTAGCTGCACTAAACGTAAGATTTCCTTCCCCAAAGCACCATCCTTTTCATGGGAAATACTTTGCTAATTCGTGTCCTGTGGCTTTCCACTGCTATAGAGCATAAGTGTGCTACAGGGGCTGCCTTATAAAATGGCCTATGTGAAGATTTAACGACTGCTGTGATATTTTTAATAACCCGGTGAACAGCATACTCTTCCCTCTGTATTTGAAAGAGCACGAAGAGAGGAAACCTGTGATGAGAAATGGCCATATGAATAATTTATTTGACGTAAAACTGTTTTGTATCTTGACAAAAATCTTGTAACCCTGTGACAGTGGAGCTCCTGAGGCAGCACAGTTTGGTTCCAGGGCAATGTGGTTTTTTATCCTCAGTTCTCCTTTTGTAGCAGCAGTCTTCTTTAATCTTAGATATCAGAATTCATCATTAATAATTATACATCAGGACTTTTCTATCTCTATCAGCAATTATTTTGCCATTGTGCATTGCACATTTGCAGAGTGAACAATAGACAATTTATTGTATATTTCATAAGAAAGATATGGCCAGGAAACATTTACGTTTTTGTGAATAAACTCAAAGAATGTAAGACCCAAACAACAGAAATATCTACAGGTTTGGCTTTCGATTGCATTTTTACCCATTAAAAATGACATTAGGATTAGAACTAGATTTTCCAAAATTAGATTTTCTGGAAAAAAAAAAAAAAAAAAAAAAGGTTAACTCAACTTTTCTGTAGTTAGAAGACTGTATGCAAAAGAGGTATTTAATACCATCAGGGAGCCATCCAGTATTTATGCAGATTTGACATTTTCTTCTTTCTCCACTGTTTGCACCTGGAGCCCAGGGTGAGCCGCCTCCCTGTGTTTGCTGTCTCTAAATGTCTCCGTCTGGGCAGCTCTTCGCTCAGGGCCTGTGCATACACAAAATGGCGAGGACCTCCGGTCCGATGTAATGTGAAAGGCCGTTTGCCATTCACGGCCCTGGTGCTACCTTACCGTGCAAACAAGTGGCCTCCTCTCCCTCCTGAGGCACATGAGGCGCATGCCAGCCCCCCACAGAAGTCCCAGCACGGGGACTGTCGTGGCAGGAGCAGGAGGTGACACCGGGACAGGGAAGATGCTGTGGCCCAGAGGAGGAGAAGTGCTGTGAACCCAGCAAGTGCCTCAGGTCTCTGCACAGCTCTGGTCCACCAAGCACCCGTGAGCGCTGCTGAGGGGCAAAATCTGTGAAGGTTTCAGTCCTGTGACCCCCCCTGCACACTGCCCCTCACCGTCGGTTAGGGAGGACTCTGAGCAAAAAGCTCATGGGGTGCAAGCATCCATAAAGCAGGTCAGCTCATACAAAAAGCATTAATTTGTAATAATAACAGCAGCAGCAGCTGTCTTGGCAGCCTTGTTTTGCCCATAGGACGATGGAAGACTACCACGTTCACTCGCAGCTTGCACAGACGTTTTAGCTCCCATTCCTTCCAGACAGCCCAAGCCTTGGGGGGAAGCAAGAAAAAAGGACAAAATTTATAGCAACAATACGCCACATTGCTGTGTGGTGATCGGAAATGTTGAGTACTGACCATCAGCTGCTGTCAGAGGACACGAAGCACCCACCAGGATCCCCCTGCTAATGAGCTCAGGCAAGTCCGTGCTCCTCAGCTGGCTTGAGGAGAGCGGCCAAAGAGGAATGGACCCTGTGGCTTCACCAGCACCATGGAAGAAGCCTGGGCAACCCTACATTTTTATGTAAATCACAAATGTGAATTTGAACCATGAAAAAATACCACCTCAGAGCTACAAAAGCTGAAGGACAGGTTAATGCCACAGTCTCCAGGGCTCGTGCAGGCTGTGGGGCTCCCTGGCCGAGCACCTGCTCCACCAGCCCTCCCGCTGCCTGTGCCCTGTGCCAGGGGACACCCAGCCCAGGGTAAAGGGCTGCTCCAGCAGCAAGATGGCATCTGCATGCAGGGAGAGAGTGCATGGCTAAATCAGGAATCCGCACAGCGATGATCTGTCTTCAGTAATCTCTTCAGGGCTTCCTATTCCCCTTTGCTTTTTGCCAGCTAGGAAGGGCGTGCAGGTGGTGGGGAGGGGAGGCTGCTGATTTTCAGGTGGATCTGCAAGGACTCTTCTGTTCACTGTGCCCTCATTGGTGCTCTTGAGGGGCACACTTCCCACAGATCCAAGCACTTAAATTAGCACCACTTCAGTGCTATTTAGCACATATTCTTTCATATCTGAATTTGGAAAGAAACTTTTTGGCCCTCTCTCTGATCTAGGAGATACTTGTTGGAGCAATGTTGGTATCAGCTAACATTGATTCAGATCCGTCTGCTAGTTTGCCTTTTGTCAACATTACCAAGAGTTTAGACACTGTGGTTTGCACTTTCCTTTCATCTACACTGTGCAGTCAGCTGAGAAGACGGCCCTTGTGGAACCACTCACAGCACACTGCGCCCTTTTCATGCTCCTTCCTGCTCCCTCCTTCCAGAGGAGCTCATTCACACATGGCCTCCAGCAACTCCTACTGCTCCAGCAGGAGCCCAAAATACCTGTTTGTGTGTTTGTGACTTCCCTTAGTGAAATGAATATTTGATAGATTATGGAAATGACTCGTGGCGATGACACCTACCATGGTTATCGACACAGTATCAGTGAACTCGGCAGTGCTACATCCTATTTTCAATACAATCCTTTCCTTTATTCTCTCAGTCATTTCTGGTACTGCTTATCGTCTCTGTCCCCCAGCACCTCTGCAGCATGGTGCCATTTAAGGTGGTGATGCCTCCTCCCCAGAGCAGCTTCCCAGATGGTTCTTAGCTGCTTTGTGGTGTCATGCACACCCTAGCCACCAGCTGGCCTACATCGACTGTCTGCTGTCTTACAGGGCTACACAAGCAAAGATCTTGCTGCTGGGATCCAGCCTGTGCAGACCTTTTGCTTCCTTTGAGTCCCTTTGTATTGGGTCCAGGGCAGCAGGACCCAGAAAGGCAGCGTGAGCTTGTGCCATATGAGCACAGGGTCCCTTGAGGCAGCATAAGCACCCCTGCACAGTACAAACACACAATCTTGTGGCTGTTCAGAGCCCTCCTATGCCACTCGTGTCCACCAACAAATCCAGCCGTCTGTTTGTTACATGTAGGGTCACAAAGCAGAAAACCACACGCTGTAAATGCACAACGAACATGCACTGTAGGGGAAATGGGACTGGAAGGTGTCCAAAGAATATGTCTCTTGCTTAGCAGGAGCGATTTAGCTTCTGTGAGCTGCTGCGAGCATCTCAGTGAATATTATTGCAAACAATCTCTACTGCCCCCATAAATTTTAGAAATCACAGAGACTTAAGATGTTCTAGAGATTCCAGTGTATTAAAGCAGGAGGCGGTGGAGATGGATAAAATTAAATGCTGCGTGTGTCTACTGTTGTGATGTTCTCCTAAACCTCTAGAGCATAGAAAAAGGACATCGGGTTAAATACAAGTTATCAGGCTGGAAAAGGATGAAATTCTTGCCACAGTCAGAATGATCAATTAAATGGAAGGTAATTTCTTTTCCAAATGTGTGCACTGGGACAAGTCCAAAGCATCCAGCTGACAAGCGCCACCAAAATGGACTATTTCTCTTCAAGCAAATGGAAAATCTGAACCACCTCCAGGGTTTTGGGGGCTTCGTGGCAAAGTTGGCCTGAATGGAGTTGAAGCTCGTCTGAGGAACACATTTCTCTGGGAAAATGAAAGTTGACGCCATCGACAGCTGTACAGGCAAATAAATGCTTTTGGGGTCCCATGGACAAAAAGTCACCGAGCATACAAACAGTGTGGCAGGATGAACACATCTTGAGAGAAAAGATGAAATTAGGTCATCAACCTGAGGGAAGAGGAGAAACCACGCTTGCTATTTGTTAGTGATTCTTAGATTGCTTTGTAACATGGATCAAAAATGACTTCTATTTCTAGCCTGTTCTTAAGAAAAAAAATATTTTTGCAACTCTGATTCTAGAAGCTAAAGGTATTTCCTACTTCAGCTGCCATATGCCACCCTGCTCCAGCTGTGCAGCCAGTCTGTAACTCGCAGGAAGGGGCTGGTGCTCCCTGTCATAACCTCTCTGGTAGCACTGCCAACACCTGGGCATCCCACATGCCAGCAAAGGGAGGCAGCAAGCAGCCTCCTGAGCCTCCAGGATCCAGGAAAAGCCCTGGGGCTCCAGGATCTTCTTAACAACTTTCTTTGAAAGGTAAGACAAGTCTTAAAATAACTGCCTGGGCTGTTTTTGGTTCATTGTGCTTTTTATCAAGTGTATATTTAGCTGCTAAAGCTTAGCTAAAGCCTCATCGGAGATGTTATATTCATAATGAAGCTTGTCCATGTAAGAGAGCAGCTCTGAGCATAGCTGGGAGCACCACAGGGTGGTTTCTCCTTGCCCACTGAGAAGTGTTCAGCGTGAGTGCTCTCATTTCTCAGCAACTATGAGGGGCTATCACCTCTGCTGTTCCTCTGCTGTTAGCAGTTTCATCACCGAAGTAGAGACAAAAATAGTTAAAAAACAAACAAACAAACAAAAACAACCTGAAATCAGGATTGGGGAAAAAAAAAAAAGTTGTTGTTTTACTACAGCTGTAATCAACTAATGGGAAAAGCATCTCCGTCTACCTGCTGTGGATATGTATGGGGGGAGAAAAGAGTGAAAAAAGCACTTATCTTTCCTGTACATAGCTCCTTTGTTATACTTAAACACAGAATTGTTATACTCAGTGTGCCTGCTGATAGGATGAAGCAGCAGAAAAAGATTATGACATGATCGTGTCTAGCACTGGCTTTCAAACGCACATGGCTGCGATGAGAGGAACCGTGCCATTCCCAGGAAGGTGATGACATGACATTTGCCTGTGCTCTGTGGAGCCCATAGAGGCCAGCAGATTTATGCTCCGCCACAAACAATTCGAGGACTGTTAAAATACCTGCTGTGATGTTTTAAACCAGAGCTCAAGTGGGGCTTCTAAAGTGGGAAGGAGAATTTGTTTATAGCACGTACATCAGAGTGACATCTAGCAAGAGTGGTTATGTTTCCTCGGGGTGCTTGGGTAGACTTGTATGGGTAACACTCGCCTGCTGGCCGATGGCGATAAACACGTCATTGTGCTGCAGCAGAACTCGATCTTGGCAAAGCCTGCTACGTGGCCAGGTGAAAATCTCTGAGACCCAGAGGTGCTTAGTATCACAGGAGAATATTGTTTCCTGTCTAAATAATACTTTGCGGGTTTTCTCATGCTCTTCTTTGTTCAATAGACTTGTGCCTGAATTACTTTCCGTTCATCCAGAAATGAAAGGTACTTTGCCAGAAAGGGATTTGCTTATCACCGGTGTTAGTTGACATTGCATCACTGACTTATTTTGCAGCACAGTAGGGTCCACCAAGATAACATGATATAGAATCATAGAATCATTAATGTTGGAAAAGACCTTTAAGATCATCTGGTCCAACCATCATGAAGTTACAGGTGATGATACGACATGAGGCACGGGGTATTCCAAGACAGAAACAACTCTCTTTGTAAATCTGCAGCAGCCCTAAACTTTAGTAAATTCCAGCAAGCGGAGAAAATCGTGTGAGCTGCCTCTCATCCTCTCTCTCTGATGAAAGCTCACCCCTTCTGTGACTCCACAGTGACTTTGTGCCCCATGTTTCATATTGCAGTGTGCTTGGGCAGTCTCATCTGAAAACACAGTAAATGGCAATTCAGAGAACTCCCTGGGGTGGGGCGGAACAGGATGGCATCTTACTGGGTCTTTTACTCAGCTTGTTTGGTGTCCTGGCAGGCAGCTGCTTTTCCCCTATAGTTATCTTGAACTGATTTTTAACCCGCATTTTAGACTGTCCAATTCTGTCCCTGCTCAAGAGGCATAGCTGATAGCCGCCGATAAGTTTCCTCAGCAGCCATTCCTTGCTGTTTGGGGTGAAGCTGCGTGTCCTAGTTTAGGCAAGTAGGTTGGTGTGAGAGGTTCTTCTAAGCTCTGGACTTCTTGCTGCCTACGACTGGGCAACAATTAGTTTGGTCAAAAGCACCTGCCACGGATGCCATTCACACCCTCTAGCTTCACTGGTGACAAAGTGGGTATTGGAGGAGGCAAAACGGCCACGGTTCCACTGGTGTGGGAGTGCAATGAGTAGCCACTGGGAGAGGGGCAGGCGAAGGGGAGGACATGAGTGAACTTGCAGTCACCTATTAGAAGGATGACAAGCAGAAGATAGTGAGAGTGATTACACATAGAATCTTTCACAGAAGATACTGTAGCTTTTTTACCTCAAAACTTGATGCTGCTCTGGCAGATAATCAATTGTCCAGCACAAACCGGGTTCATTAAAAAGAGCAACTGTCTTTAAAAGTTTGGCCCACGTGATATCAGAGATCTGACTGACCCTAAAGTCTCTAGCCTGCGAAGACAGGAACCAATCAAAGGGAAAAAGAAAGAGATAAAGGCAAAGAAAATCGGATCATTATCCAAAGTTTTAGAGTGACTGAACTGGCGCCTACTGGCAAACCGCTCTTACCCTGTCCAAATGACCTCTGATGTTGCTTTTTGCAGCTAAAATGATCGACAAATATTAACTGTGAATTCTGATGAATTTCAGCTAGTTTTGTGACTGGTGTTTTGGCTCTGACATCTTGCAAAACAATCAAAATCCATTAATAAACCTACCCCTTCACTATCAACTTTTAAATGGACTCAGCCATCAGAAAGATCCCAGGAACGGGGCTGGTGTGAAGACTGCCTGCCATTGCTGTTAGCAGCCATGAACTATACAACCCTTTCCTGTAGGGAGGTAGGAACTGTAAGACCTCCCAGCAATCTGATTTGAGTTTAATTCCAGACAACATTGTTGTGGACACTGTCTCCCTGTAGATTGAAAAATTCTGCATGTTGTTTTATTATATTTTTTTTCTCCCAAGGGGCTTTATGAATGCTGGCTGGACACAGCTGGAGCTGCGCTACAGGTTAGAGGAAAAATGATTTCTGTGTTACAGAAATGCTGCCTGCAATATTAAGGTCACACTGTCCTAACATGATTCCACCACAGAGATGAATACAGATTGTGATGCACACTGTTACGCCGTGTCGTACTGAATTAACTGAAGGCGGTTTGCCCCAGGGCCTGCCAATTCATCTGTTCACTGGAGCTCGCCCCAAATCAACATAAAACAAAATCGAAAGATTCTTCCACGACAAACCGCCTGCTCATTCATCTGTTGTTTCACTGCGGTGCTGTTCTCATTACCACATTTGATTTAATTTGTACGTGTGCTAGTCATGGAAAAAAATAAAAATTACCATCATACCCTTGCTTTGGGGCATGAAAGGTCAACAAAGCAAATAGCTGCTGCCTTTTGGGGCAATCAAAACACACTGTGTAAGATTAATGGCTTGCTTTAAATTAAGGAGCTAAAAAGGTTTTAATCCTTTCTTAGAGGTGTGTGTGTTTTAAATTAATTTACACAAGAATATTGTATAAAGGGTTCCTTATCATACATGGGCCTTTTCCCTTTCAAAATCCACACACATCCCAATCTTAAAAGAATAATCGTGTTAGATCTATGTTCTAAGGAGTACGGTTTCCTAAAAATAAAAAGTTATTCAGTTCATCAACTTGAGTAGTGATCGCAGTAGGTGGGATTTTATAAAAACACCTCTAAGGAACAATTGAGCTGCCACACAATGGATTAAAAACTTAATTTCTATTAAAAGTTTCAGTTTCAGCCCATGTAGAATTTTATTTACTATGCAACTTTAAAAATACTTTGAATTAATAATATGACATTCAAAAATTCTCAACAGTTGTGTTTAAACTGCTAAGACAAGCATTTTTTTTTCTGATAGCTTAGTAAGTTTAGCACTGTCAACTGAAACGATGTAAGTGGAGTAGATCAAAGGACGGAAGTTCCTTATTAATTCTTCCTCTCTAGCAGAAAGTAAAAGCTAATTTAGGTAATGAAAATGACTGATAACTAAGGTTCTGTCATCATTATCTTGTGACAAAATTTTGACAATACGAAGTTCAGTGTGGAAAAAATGAGATTTCCACTAAAGATGCTGCATCTATTCAACAGATAAAGCTTTTGCATTTCACAACACGCTGTGACACCAGTTTGTTAGTGTGTTGCTAACTGTCATCTCCAGACCTCTTTCTAACTTCCCTAAGATCCCCAGCACGTACCTTCATCAGCTGCAACAACCAGACAAATACAAGGGTTTGGAAATAATGAATAGTAAAAAGCAAGATATAAATTCATGTGTGTTTAGGGTTGCTCCCTAAGCCAATACAATCCATAAGCATGAAAAGATTTTTAAAGGATGTTAGAATGCCTTAACATCCCGCATTTCTTAAAGGTCAAGTTGGGAAATCATGCCAATTTATCACTTTTAGTTACAACACAAAGATAAGCGACAAAGTCTTTGCTTGTTATTAGCAGCATTTGTGTAGTTAGGATGATCCAAACAATTATTTAGCAACAGTGCTTACCTGGCAGCACAGGTAACCACCCAGTCACCGTTTCATTCTCAGTCATTAGTAGTTAACTCTGCAAGCTTCTTACTGACATATCCTTTTCCCTCAGTGAAATGAAGATTAAGCTCTCTCAGCAAAAAGGACTGCATGTATTTCTGCTATTTAGTACCACTTCTGCTGAGTCTTTCAAAATACTTTATGGCCTCTGACTCTTATTTTCAAGGCAATAAGGATGCAATTTTAATTTATGTAAGGAAACATGACAAACCATACAAACTGGAATTTATTTCATTCATAAAGTACAACAAGAAATATAAGAACTTCTTTTTGCATCTGTGTTTTTAAATGCATTTCTGGTTACTTTAATTTTAAAACTTAACATTCTGTAAGAAAGTATACTATCAAAAGCATGTTTGAAGACCAGTTAGGAAGTATTCTTAGTCTGTGTTGCTTGACAGATTGTCACACAGGAATATTTTAAAACTTGTTTTTTCTGCAGAAGTCAGAAAAAAATCTTTTAAAATCCTCATTAATCTTAAATTAGGACTTACTTATTAATATATCAGACAAGCACTTGAAAGTTGCATATTGGCAATATCCTGCCACTCTTGTATTCTCAGTTGTATGTAGTTGCAACACGTTCTAGCTTCCTTTTGATAAGTCACGAGTTTTAAGATGACACACGCTACTTAGGACTCTTGAACCTTTTCTGCTACTCTAAGTAGCATAAGTTTTACAACAGGAATTGATGAAGTATAGTTTATCTACTTACAATAAAATCTATGGGACATTAACTCGGGCTAACCTTAATTTATTTTTACATGTTAAAAATATGTCATCAGAGCATAGCAAAGCGCTCTTTTAATCTTTTGATGAGCTGTTGTGTATCAACATGGCCTGGGAACGCTTCCGCTGACTTTTGAGCAGCTGTGTAACTCCTCTGAAGATCTCCAACCTATAAGAAACACACAAACTAGTTTTGGAAATGCAAGCACTACAGTATTTGCATCATATATTCTGTAAAGTACAGTTCTGATACTCACAAATGTTTAAACATAGCTGGTCCTCAGACGCAACAAATAAAACAGACAGTATGCAATTTTTCAGACTCAGGGTTATGTCCCTCTTACTTTAAGGGGTGAGAAGAAAAAGAAGCGTTTGTTGTTTTTTTTTTTTTTCAATGGGAGGGATGCATCAAGACAGTAATTTTATATCTTACCTGACTTCTTGGAGAAAGGACAAAGTACCCTATGCTCAGTGCTCAAAGTTAGGAGGAATAAAAAATGGAAGACTTGGTTTTAAATTCCATAAATGTTGTCTTACAAATATAGAAAGGGGAGAGCCAATCAGGCCTCTGCAAAGGTCACAACTCCATGTGATCTGCAACCTCACAGAGAGGCAGGATAGCACACAGAGCTGATGAGATGTATATTGCTCCTCTGTTGCTTGTAGAAGTATGTTTCCACATTAGGAAAAAGTAAAGTTGGGAGCAAATAGATATCATTTCTTGGAAGAAGGAAGTGTATGTAAGGAGAGCACCTCAGAAAGTGGGTTCAGAAAAAAAAAGAACGCAAAAGTTTGGGACCCCATCTAGAAAAAGCGACAGCTTCCGGATGGAAAGGGAGAAGCAGCGGAAAGTGGCAGTAGGAGACCTTTGTTGCCTGTGTGTCTGCCAACACAGAACTTCAGTACAGCAAGAATTCTCTGGAGGAGAAGAAAACCAGGGTCCTGGCCAGAGAAGTTACGCCTTATAAACCACGACATTACACTGAATCTAAGAACTGCATTATCAGACTGCATAAACAGTTAGTTGACCTTGCCATTTGTCTTCTTCCACAGCCTGTGCAGTTCCTCTGTGCAAAAGCTATATAACAAGCCATTTGCAGACTAGGATTTACTCCTTAATCAGTAAGTATATAATGCAATTATTCCAAGCCATATTCTGTTTCACAATGAAGAGGATATGCTTACAAAGTAATGGGTTGTTCACTCCTCGATGCACGTACTTTAGTATCTGTAGGAGTTGGGCTGCCCACACAACACAGACTCATAACAGAATCTTGAAGGTATAGGCACAAGCCAAGAAATATTCTTCTTCTTGTAAAAATTTTGGGACTTGTACAAGTTTCTCCTTATTAATAGTAATGTCAGACACGCTGTTAATTCGATGTCTGAGACACCCATTATGAAAGAAAATATTAACACACAAAATTCAGTGGTCATAAAGCAGAAGAACAGATACTCCTTTTGAGATTACTAAGGCCATGGGATGAATGATTGGTATTCCATATATATATATATATTATATAATTACTGATAAATCATCTGAAACTGATAAATCATCTGATACTATTTTAGTTCACATTCTGAAAAAGCTGATGACTGTAAAGAGTGTAGATGGAATTATTAATGGACTGTCCATCTTCTGTGCATTTGGAGAACTGCAAAGTTACTATATGGCTAGTTGGCCTCACATTCTCAAAACCAAACATTTGAATGGTACTTTTATACACCTTCTGGGTACTAAAATGTAGCTTCAGTTTTATCTTGAGTTTGTGCACTACATACTCATAGAATCATAGAATCATTCAGGTTGGAAAAGACCTCTAAGATCATCTAGTCCAACCTTTAACCTAGTACTAAAGTCCGCAACTAAACCATGGTACTAAATTTCAAATATACAGGTTTCTTGAAGACCTTCAGGGATGGTGACTCGACCACTTCCCTGGGCAGCCTATTCCAATGCCGTGCAACCCTTCCAGTAAAGACATTTCTCCTGATATCCAACCTAAATATTGTTTTGTCTTAGCTATTTGAAACTCTGAGTAATAACAATAAAAACTCAACTGCCCCACCAAGGCTCAATTTTTAGATTTTAAAATAGGACAGTACATTACCTTTTCTGAGAGTATAGCAAAATTAAAATGGGGCTCATACATATGAGGTGCTAAATATGAAGCAGTCTGCAGCAAAGCTCTTGCCTGTGTAGAGAAAGAAAAAAGATGTAGTGAAATCTGCAAGGGAGGGAGGGTAACAAGAATCTAAAGCAATTTTCATCTTTCTTGTAAGAAATCATTCTGAGTTCTCTTTACTAGGCCTTTGTTAATAATGCCACACTACATATGGGTTACACTACATATAAGTTACACCAACAGTACATCTAGGCATAATACAGTTTAAAAGTAATGAAATGAATAAGACTCTTGATGGAGTCAGAAAGGCCATGTTGGGACCATATTTAATTAGGCAATTCAGCTCTATATACTGAATATAGTCATTTAAAAAAAGGCAGTTAAAGTCCCACTGAATGTATCTATTGTCTCTGACAGCACTGTGTAATAGTGGTTCAGTCTTAAACATCCCCAGAAACCTAAACTTTATCATAAAAATAAAACAGTTTTCACATTCAGCATTTTGAATAAAAGCCTTCAATGCTATTTTCACACTTCCTATTAGCATAAAAACAAAACAAAAAAAAGAACGTGAGATCAAGGTGGTTTATAAGACATCCAGAACCAGGTAAATAATTAATATTATGCTCCTCTGTTATTGTTCCTGCAGCTTTGTTTGTGTGTGGAATTGAAATGGCCAAGTTGTGCTTTCCTCAGTGCTTAGACAGCAGAGCTTTCATCACTGTCTCTTTAGGGATGAAGGGAGAGTTGAAGGGATGGACAGATGTGTGTGTGACCATACATTCTCTCAAATGACCACACATGTTGGTTTGCTCAGCCGAAACTGCCCAGACTTATGAAGAAATACAATAAAATGATCCTTCCATGAAAGAAAGAAAAGAAAAAAAAAAAAAAGACCCTTGGGGCTGAGGTGGACTTTTAAACAAATCACTGAGGGAATATGAAGCTGTAAAACTTGACATTACTCAATACATTAAACATTAAACAGTCTACTTGCTGGATTCAATCTTTTTTATGATCAGCAAAAGAGTAGTGTTAAAAACTAACTAAAAAATTAAGAATCAAAAGGTGCATTCTCATGCCATAAATTTAATAAAAAATTCAGGTCAACTTGTGAACGCTTTCACAAAAAAATTGAGAGTTCTGAAAATACATCAGATCTTTTAACAGTACTGGTATCTACTAACTCTTTGGAAAGGCAGAGCAAAGAATTTAATAAAAATCCCTTAATTTGACAATGTTGAGTAAATGCATGTAATAACATTGTAAAATAAAATAAAAACAAAGATAAGCTAAGTATCTTCGTATTTTTTATTTTCGTATGCATACATTTATTGCTGTGATCCTGAATTTTTATTATTCATGTGATACAAGAAGAAATTTGAAATTTTAAAGCTGAAATATAAAATGGACATAAAACATTTCATTATAATGGAAAAGCTCAGGAATCCTAACTATTATCAGTGACAACCTACATAGAAATTGGATAGAAATTCCACCTGGGTTTTAAATATCAGTAGCATGGCTGAAACCAAACTGAAACCAAAACCGAACTTCATTTGTCACTAAAAACACCCAGTGTTGGGTTCATTTCAATGTTTCCATGACAATTGACAGCCCACCTGAATAAAGTAATCTTCTAAGAATTATTTGCTCTTCAAAAAGATTTTCAAAAAAGTCTTTATATAATATTGTAGCTCTCTGATGTATACATGAAACCATCACAATAGCCTTGCTCCCATTCAGAAAGATTAAAACAGTCCACAGTAGTTTTAACGGACCAATAAACAGATATTAACTTTCATTGCATGTGTATAAAAATTACTGCTTTCAATCCACTGTGCATGTCAATTATATAGCTAATTGCAACACAACACAGCATACTCACATTAGGTAAAATGAACCACCAAAGTTACTGATGTGAAAGTGTTTCACAAGAACTTGCTGCTTTGGGACTAAACTCGAAAGCAGTCTCCTTGTTGAAAAAATCTTTTAAGAGGTGATCTGATTGTTGTTTTCTGTTGCCCAACAAAAGTATATTATCTACATTTTTAATTGAATATATAGTCAAAGTTGTAATTTAAGTGATGATTATAGTGTGATAGGGTTTGTTATAGGCATCAACTTAGAAAAAAAGATCTCAACAACTGCAAAGTCACTGCAAACCTTGTTCATCTTGGATGCATCATTTGGATATGCCTAAGAATAAGCAGTTTAATGGGAGACAGCATGACAATGTGGAGGTTACTCTGAACCATGCAAAAAACTTATCATTTTTTGTGCCTATAGTAGTAATCTTCAAGTACAAACAGGCCAAAGAAAGCATTCTGCTTAGGCTGAGGTTAACACCAACCTGCTCGATGTGACCTTTTTGCATTTCCAGTACAGCCAAGTTATTGTAAGCTTCCGCATAGTCGTTATTGTTGACTAATGTCAGCTTGAAACACTGGTAAGCCAGATTCAAGTCTCCTATCCCCTGAAAGTAAGATTGTATTTTAATTTATGAAAAGATTGGAAACAACATGCATCTGTTTTGTTGTCTTGGTTATCTTTTCATCCATATGTACTACCATGAAATGCAAATTACAATAAAAACATGCTGATCAGAACCATATGTGCTTTCTTCCCAGACCATCTCATTTGCTTCTCATTCTTTACCCAGACAGAATTGTTCCTCTCCAGCACAAATTTACATGCTTTAAGTGAGATTCTTCATATAACTGAATGCTTAGATGGCTAACGTGTCATCTGAAGACCATTCTATACACTACCCCTTTAGCAGGGTAAGAAAAATAGAGACATCTCCAGGGGAAAAGTCATCTTGCTTCTCTGTTTTTAAATGGATTTAAAAAAAAAAAAAAACAAGCACATATAAGCCTACTTATTAGAAGACAAAAACAAAGGGAGATTAATCTCTTTGTATGGAGACATTGTCTCCACGTTAATGTTCTAGTTTTATGACCAACGCTGATACAGCATCAGGTTAAACCTTAAAAGTGAAAAATGCTGAAAAATATATGCATATCAGTTCAAATTTCAGTGTTTTAGGTGGTATAAATTAACGTGTTCATCCTAGCTGATGCACAATCAAGATGAACAGTTGAGTTTCTCTCTGACTTAAATGGCAATCAGCATTTGGACAGAACCCACGCGAGAAAGCTAGCAAAACATTATTTGGTAACTTTATTCTGGACAGATAAACAGAAATCTAACATAACTTCTGGAATAACATCTGCAAAAATGGGCAATGAATGAAAATTAGTGTATGAATTTAACAAATTTGATGACACAATTAAAAAATATCTCTGTTGCTGCCTACAAGACAGAAGACTGGGTATTTTAGTGTATGTTCCATGATGCTCAATAGGCACTTTTTATGACAACAAAATTAATCTATTGCTCCATGTCATATAAATAACAGCTCAGAGAAAAAACATCTTGAATTCAATTTTATGTCAGATTAGCTTGTATTGCAGCAAAGGCCCTCAAGAGTTGGTATGTGTTACAAATTTTCAGAAAGAAAGGAAAGTTAAAGATGGTTAGAAAGGGAGAATCTTTTAGCAGGAGTAAACTACATTCTGTGATGATGTACAGAGCTTTTTTCTTTTCCCCGTCCTCTCTCTGAAGTGCAAATAAACCCTTAATTAAGTCTTTACTATACTTTATCCAATACACTAGCAGGTTTCATATTTCAAAGTAGGACAATGATTCCTTCCTAGATATTTATTTTCCGGTTTCTGTAAAATCATACTTATTCAGAAGGATTGTTAATATTTTTCATACCACAGCCACATGTCCCAAGTTGTACCACACATCTGCTGTCTCTTCCTCATTTTCAGCCAAAAACAGTGCACGTTCAAATGAAGTTAGTGTCATATCATATTGCTGGGCATAGAAGCAACAGAGGCCCAGATTGTTAAAAAGCTGGCAGTTATAGACACCCATCTGCAGGAGCCGCCTAGATTGAAAGAAAATATTTCTTATTTTTTTATATTAATTTCAAATATGAGTTCAATTCTAAATGACAAAATTCTCTCCTCCTTCCTCCCTATACCAAGAGTTTAATAGCCATGTACCTTAACTTTATTTTGAGCTCTCTGACAATTTTGTTACAGTTTTACACTTTGTAGAGGTTTTATGAAGGGCAGTGCAGAGCATTTCTAATTAGTAGAATCAGAGCTGTGCAAAACAGTCTCTGTGTAAATTAAATGACTTCTGGCATTTTGACTGTCATATGACCTGACTTTACTGTCAGACAGAGATGTACGCAGACTTTCTCCATTTCTTCTTTCCAAACCCTTGACCTCAACCAAGCTGTAAATGCTGCAGTTGATTTTCATAACTCTTCAGGCTTCAAATTTTTGCTTGATTCCTGTCCCACAGCACTGCTTTAATCGGTGCTAGTACATCTAGTGTATGAATCTACATTAATCTTACATGTGAAGCATAAGTCAAATTTTGATTCAAATTGATATTGTTTATGTGTCTTTTAGGATGGATGTTTTATAAAAACGCTGTTTATTAACATTAATAGGGAAAATAGGTATGCTAAGAGGGCCAGGGAAGAGATATGATGTCTTCAGCATCACTGAGTTTCTGAACCTAAAGCATAAAAAACCTCAGGTACAACAGAAATGACATGGCAGTGCTTAGACTAACTTCATTTGTTCTTAAACTTACGAACGTGAGTCAGACTCATTAGCAACCTGTCTCAAAATAACAAGCAAGCAGCATCATTTAATACTGTCTTTTTATTTCTTTCAGTAAAACATAGGGGAATCCCAGCTCACATTCAAGTAAGAGGTTTTGTGGTCACAACTGCCTATGAGTACAGGTGGAGTTTTTCAAAAACGACTCCTTTCCAAAGGGCTGAATAGGAAGTCCATTTGCTTCCTGAAAGCAAATGAAGTTGAGAATAAGGCTCAGCATTCTTAAACTGCCTCATGTTGTGAAAGATCATTTCTTGTTTATTAACGGAACTATTTATATATATTTATATACATAATTACATATCTATAATATATACAATTATAAATATATATATTTATTAACTGAACTATTTTGATAATCTGTTGATACAAGCTTCAAGCAGAATGATGACAAATATTTAAAGGAGATGTACTTATCACTGGCAGGGAATATATGTATGTTAGTGAGTTGGTGTGCTAATTTTATGGTTATATTTCTCCAAAAAGCTTGATCAACCTCCCACGTTAGTCTTCCAGTGCTCTTGTTTTGCTATCAGCATTACAAAAATCAACCCTTTGTATTACCCTCCGATGTGTCCAGTTCC
The DNA here is from genome assembly GCF_040182565.1 of Anser cygnoides. Lineage (NCBI taxonomy): Eukaryota > Metazoa > Chordata > Aves > Anseriformes > Anatidae > Anser > Anser cygnoides. The sequence goes on along the minus strand of NC_089877.1, from coordinate 48,443,221 downwards.
CCCTTCCTCCCCACAAGTGTAAAACCTGTAAAAATACCTGTAAAACCGCAGAGCTATCTCAGGCTGGTCTGAATAAAAACGGTTGCTGCCAATGCATGCAATAGCTTCCACGTGAGTATTGTCTTGTTTTAAGACTTCTTTATAGTACTCTGTAGCTGAGGAAATATTGTTCATTTCCTATACAATGGGAAAAAAAACAAATTAATTCTACTTTTTATCACCAATTTCTATATTAAAACTTACTAAAATGTCAATCTATTGAGTGCTTTATCTGTGTCCTGTACAGTACTTAACTGAGATTATGTATGCCCCTGCAGTTCTCTAACTGTTGTTACAATGCATCTAACTGTTGTACAATGCAACATCACTACTTCACAAGCGTCACACACATGGACAAGAAGAAGGCATATTCATTTATCAGTGCCAGCTGTACCTGTCTTAACTCTACGCCATTGGTACAAAAAAAGGTGTTTTTTGTTGTTGTTGTTTTTTGTTTGGTTTTGTTTTTAAGGAAAAAAGATTGGTCATAAGCTTAGTATGTGCAATGGGTATTTGCTATGTTTTGCACAATGCCTTGTGATATATAGTACTGTACAGTTGATTTCCCAGTATGGTAACATACAGAAGATTTATTTCCCCAGTCAATGTCTCAATTTCTTTCAATGCTTTGTAAATCAACTTATGAATTTCTCCGAACATAAATGACAATATAATGGCATACCAAGAATTATTATGTGCCTTTGAAAACAGAAATCATGGATTTACTACCAAAACTTGTACTGGGTAGGATACACCAGTTAAGAGAACTATATTTTATCAAAAAATATGCTTGGATGTATGCTAGTTGGAAGACGAATTAGGGTGGACTCCTTGCTATAAATGTCACTCTGTTTCTGAGAAGTAGAAGTCACCACAGGACTCTGCCCCATATTAGAAGAAAATAAACTAAAATGGTTTAAACACACTTCTGTGGTTAGAGAGGAATAATTTCTACCTATGTGCTGTAGATGTACTGTACTCTTAACCTGACTAAAGAACAAGCTTTTTTTTTTTAACCTATACAGCACATTTAGCCATGAAAATATGTATTTTTTTCCATTAAGTGAAACAGTATTAAAGCAGACCATTTACAAATAACATTTAAAAAAAACAAACAAACAAGTAAGGTCTACAACTCTTCCCATAGCCAAAAGGTAGTGACAGAGAAGAAAAGCTCTGATTAAGATGCCTGATGCGCACATTTCACTTGTGAGTGTATGTAATAAGAACAGCCCCTGTGCTGCAGTACAAATCTTTGCTAATAAAGCTATAATCCTGCACTCAGGTGTCAGTGCAAAAGTATATTCTGTCAAGTATATGCAGCCTTTTATAATTCCTTAAAGGGTTATGCAATGTTATGTATGGTTCGGCAAAATCATATCCATATTTAAAACTGTTTAGCAATTCAGGAAGAAAAGCTTCCAAAAATTATGCAGCTGTTTTGTTCCTTGCTGAAGGACAAAAAGGATTTAATATGAAAATGGATTAATGCTTAGGGGTTAGATGAGAATGATGAGACCAGGAAAGAATGCCAAGTATCAATGTAGACAAAAAAAATTTCATGATATGTTTAAAACATTGGTTTTGGAATAGCATCATTACCAACTTTTAGTGTAGCACAATATTAAGCCCACTGACATGAAAATACACTTTTAAAATGCAAAGTACATGGTTACCAAGCTAAAACGAAATGACTACTTTAAAACTAATCCTACTTAAAATAACATCTACTTCAAAACCAAGAAACACTCACATTCCAACTGTTCTCACTGGCTTAAGAAATCAACAGTGGCTTACAGCACAATAAAGACAGCACTGATCCATCGACTATCTTGCTGTTTAATACTGCCAGCGGGCTGTTGGTGACTTGAGCAATTTCAGTCCGATGAAAAATATATGAACTTGACCAAGCTACGCAGACAATATCTGGACCACTTGACTAAATGTGGTGATGGTTCTGTATGTCTGAACAAGGGTCTCCGTAGTGTGATTAACCATTTAAACAAACAAGCATGCAAGACTCCCCTGACATTACTTTGGTATCTTAGATAATGTTACCTGTTTTGCATTAGTGATACTAGAAATCAGTGTAGTTAATTTTTGATGCCCTTACATTTATATTCAACTATGGGCTCTTTTTCTTGCTTGAGCAGCTAACCTTGGCCATAATTGCATAGTGCACGCATACCTCGTGGATTCTGGCAATTCCACAAAGAAGAGTCACTTCTCCAGGAAATCGTTCTAATCCTTGCTTAAAAAGGTTTAATGCTGTTACAGGCTGGTCCAAGCGCATATACACCTATGCAAATAAAGAGTGTACATAAATTTCAAATGTCTTTATATTCATACTGCTGTTTGACAAGGGAGGTTAAATGGAAGGAATGACACCTCACTTTATGCAGTAAAACGTTAGCAGAGATGGCGAATAATACTAGGAAAATATTGGAGTTAATACTGAAAAAAATCTCTGTAATATAGAGAAAATAGGCTAAATAAGATAATTAAATTTGCATGCATGTCATCTAGACATTATTAATTCATCTGGACATTACTAATAAACTAAAGAAGTTATCTATTATCATATCAAAAATATACTTTAACACTAACGTGAAGGTATTACCTTGAATACTTTCCTGATTAATATATTTTTAAAACTATACATTTGGGCTTGAAAGAACTGGATCTTCTGGTTGATAGTGCTGGAATAACAAAATATTTTACTTAGTTAAATAAGACTGCATTGCACCAGGCACCGACGCTTTCAAGTCTCCTTAGTGCTCTGACAACTTTCCCTGTCCTAAATAATAAAGTCTCTTAGCAGCAAGAAGGCAGTTTGTTCCTCGTGATTTTGGCTTCTTTGTTGATTCTGACATGTGATGTAGATAATTTTGTGTGAGAACTGGAGAGAGGGCATCAATGTGTTGACAGAGACCACCTGTACAGCCGTCTGAGAGTACAACTCTAAAGCCCTCCTGTTGTGGGGTATGCTAACAACAGCTACAGCAAAGGGAAAATCCCCACACACCTACTTTGGGAAACTAGATGACTACAGTGATTAATCTGTCTCCCACTGAGTGGAAAAGTGTTTTGAGTGTTCCTGTTGGTGAAATATTACATTAAATGATAATACTTGATGTAACTGAGAAAGGGAAACAATCTGTGACTGGTATCTTTCTGAAAAAAAAAACAAACAACCAACCTTGTGATGAAATGGAGGAAAAATATCAACGTTAACTGAACACCCAAGAAACCTCCAAATGCATTTTCTGTTTCTGCCCTTAAGCCTCAGGGAGGTTTTTTTATGATGGGGTGGGAGTTGGGACTTGGTAGACTTGGACTGCTCCAATGACATCATCAATTAATATGCTGTAAGTCATCAATCTATTCGTAATGGATTTTATATCTGGGTATCTAAAACAGACTTCAAATCATTTGCTATAGTTTTTCACTTATAAGTTATGCAGCAGCTGCTGATGAATTTAAAGTCTGCATTGAATTTTAAACTTCAAGTAAACATCTCCATTGTGACTGTCACTCCATTCACCTTCCTTTAATCAAGAGTAGAAGTTTCATATTCCTTTAGCAACAGTTTACTACTATGAAATTACTCTTTACAGAGTCAGATGAAAGAGAATAAATGATATTTGGGTATTACTTCTTAATTAGGAAGAACCTTGGCTGATCATTTTACTCCTAATTATCACCAGTGCGAGTGACTTGTATAACAATTCCTAAGTCTGCTTTATAAGCCAGTGCATACTGACATACCTTCAAATAACTTTTTTCTTTTTTGAACTGAGAATTTTAATAAGCTGGGGTTTTTGTTTGCTTGTTTGGTTTATGACCTGATCTAGCTATGAAGCACAGCTATCTTCATATTCTTAGGGCAAAAAAGGTAAAAAATGGAGGTCAGGGAACTCCACAAGTTCTGTTCCTTTTAAAAATCTTTTTATCTTTGTTTATGAAGTATGTTTTCTCTCTATCTGTGGTATAAAAAATCCCATTTCCAGCCCTGCTGGGTCATGAAATATTTTGTAACTCCTCAGCAATATTCTTTTTTTATTTTTTATTTTTCTTTCAATCTTTTATCCTTTCATAAATTACATTTCAAGGGAGAGTTAGCTTTGAGGAAAATATAAAAAAAATGATTCTGATAACTGTTGTTATACAGACTATAACCAGAAAACAAATCGGTACTCTGGTATCAGTCAGTTTACACAGAACTTGATGCACGCCTATTATTTTTTAATGGTTGCTTAACTCAAGACTTTTCTTTTCAGTATTGTCAGATTCAGCTAGAACTCAGTGCCCTACCCTATTGCCTGTCCACCAACAGTCACTAAATCGTGTTGTGTGATGCCATATACTTGAGCCAGCTGGTCTATGGAGTGGGAGGTGGAAGTTCAAATAGGAGCTCCTACTTGTGCTACTGGGGGAGGGAGACTATTGAGGGGGGGAGCACATAGTAAATCACCGTTAATCCAATTACTCTGCCAATTTAATCACTCTGTGTAGCTCATGAATTTTGCAGAGTGACTCCTGCTAGTGACAGAAATCTAAAATGACTAAGCTGAATTGAATAAACTACCTCAAAGTGCTGTACTGAAGACAAGTCTTCAGATATCAATGGTGACAATTTAAATAACTAAAAGTAAACAGCTCAAGGAATGTAAAGGTACAGCAAGTATCATAATATGAATATCTTTTGGATTGACTTGAGTCAGGTGGCTTGAAGGCAGCTGACAGAGCAACTGATTTCATCTCTTTCTAGGATGAGAAGAAGGAAAATGCAGTTTTAGTTTCTCAGGCAACCTCTTTTTGAATATCTTTGAAAATGTTCAGTCTGATACATATCTCTGCAAACAAGTGATTCTGAGGCTTACCTGTACCACTTGTTTTTTTAAAGCTTTTAATGCCTTTATTTTGACAGAACATTCGCTGCTTCAAGGTCTCTGACTGCTTCCTTTAACTCACTTTGTTTTGATTTTGCTTGTGAAACTAGGATTTTGAGCTTCACTCTTCACTTACTGATTTATTGCACTAGTTTCCTAGGGGACCACAGATAGCTATACTTTTCTTCCTACTGAAACTCCAATAATTCTTTAGCTGTGTAATCCTCATTGGAACTTGGACCAAAGAATATACTGAGGTAGCAGAAGGGTTTTTCATGAAATAAGCAAACTCCAAAATCTTTTTTTGAACTATACACTTCAATTTCAACTGTAAGTAGGTATTGTCTCAGGTCCACGTGGAGATCACACGCTATTAAACTCAAGAGCTTATCAAGCTCAATACTCAACTATTCTGGTGTACGAACTTCACTGGAAAAGGCTGGAATTTCACTTCATTCTGAAATAAGCAAATTGGTGACTTACTTTTGCCAAATACAAGATTGTATCAACCATGTCCTGTTGCTTGAGAGCTGACTTGAATTGTTTTTCAGCTTCACGATATAATCCTAACCTAAAGAGACAACAGATAGATGTAGAAGGTTGTTTTCTGGATTTTTTTTAAATAAAAGCTAATTAAGTAATGAAGCAGGGCACACTAAACCAAAGAGAACTGTCCAAAAGCATACTTTAAGGTCATTTATTTGCGTGCATGTGAACAAAACCCATGAATATATTATTATAAAGACAAGCATTTAAAATTATGAAAAAATCAAATTCATTAAATCGTAATTCTACATAAGACAACAATAAGCAACTCTGGTTGTCTAACAGAGTTGCTCCCCGACTGACTGTAAAAAATCTTTTTGACTGACCACATAATTTTAACATTCTTTTAGTATTAACCATTTGTTACTCTTTCTTGAAAACATAAAAACACAACCATAAAAAATCCTGCCAAAAAAAATGGATATCGCTAACATTAGACCGTTTTCAGTCTTTGTTCATCCGTGGTCTCCATATGTTTCCCTGTGAAGACACAGAACTCGGCTTAACATGTTTAAGCTTACCAACAATAGGTTTCTCTTCTCAGTTACTTCTGTAAATAAGTAATCCATGGCTCCACATGAAAACTGCTGCTTTATATATAGTAGTAGAAGCCTCTGCCATTTTGATTAAATTATAGTTTGAAATAACAATAGGACATTGTTAGCTGTTTTCAGATAGGTTTGGAGGGGAAGGTAAGAATTTCTGGGCCTTGTTCGAGTCTCCAGATGGGAATGTGTGCTGGCTGGCCCAACGCTGCTTCTGGTTTTCATCTTCAGGAACAGACATGACAGAGGCCCAGTCCTGTCTCTCTAAGCTACCACATCTCATTGTAATGCTGTTTTTTCTACTTGTTAGGCCTCCCTGCCCAGCCCAAAGTTGCCCCGTTTATCATTTTTTTCCTTCATCGCCCATGATTGCTCATCTACACCTGCTCCCCTCAAGCTTCCATTTTCCTTTCACAACATTTGTCAGTTTGTCTTCTGAACACCACAGAGTCTTTGCCCTGGCTGTTCCCTTACTCTCCCAGTTCCTCGTCAGCAGAAGACACTTTCTCTTAGCCTCATCTCAGAAATGACAAAACCTCTGTTGCTAATATTAAAAATCTTTAATTGTGTGTGGAAAAAAATGCTGTACTGTAAACTACACCACAGCTCAGTCTTAAGCTCATGTAAATCACTTGCTTTCTCTCCGGGGGGGCGGGGGGCATATGGAAAATGAAGCTCACAGAAGTCTGTTTCATCTTAAAAGCACTTGTTTTCAAGTGTTACTGTAGAACAGACTATTTTGCAGTGATACATAAATGCTGCATAAACTACAAAATTAAGAGGATTGTACCGTTTCAGCAATAGCAAAAAGTTACACTTTCCCAAACACAAATTGCTTTTTCTTTTCTTCAGCCAAAGAGCACATATACTTGGTGAAGAAACACAAAACCAAGCCAGAACAAGCCAGCCAAAACAAAGAAACATGGCCAATGGGGAAACAATGCAGTTTTGGATCCTGAAAGTACATGTACCTGCTTGGATGCTTTAGTATCTATAGCTTTATTCATAAAAATCATGAAAGTGATGAATGACCTCGAAGCTCAAAAAAAACCAGTCTAATCTTCTAAAGAACGTCAAATAAAGGTTAAGGATAATGAAGAGTTTTGTTAAGACTGGGCATCTACAAAGAAGTAATAGTTTCAAGACAAGATACAACGTGGAATTATAAAGGGCTAACTGCTTTATAGTATAATCAACCTGTTCACACAAGCATTGCTTATACAATCGTAAAGACTGCAGATGATGTTTCAATTTAAAAAAAAAAAAATCAGTATCTACACTTCTTACATTCATAGGACAAACACTGTAAAAAGTCAAAGGGCAATTTGCCTCGGTACTTGCTTGAATTATAGGAATCTGGGTTGTATCAGAAGGAGGTTTACCTGATGAGGTAGAACTGGCTGCTACAGTCCCATCTAGCCCCTCAGCAACCACTCTGAACTGCTTGCTACAAGCTCTCCTCCCTGCTGCTGCCACTCTTATTCCAGAGAGGAATGTAATTGTGCAAAGTGTTGGGGTCCTCCCAAACAATTTCTATCAGACTCTTGTGTCTTGGGTGCCAGCTCTGATGCCCTGGCATCTTTACAACTGTTTGGTACTCCTTGGGCAATGCATCTCTGGCAGTCAGTAGCTAAAATTAAGATCTCATTTTTTATTATTTCATCAATCTGAAGCCCTCATTTCCAGTTAATTTCTCAAGCCAATATTCTACTGTTCATTTTGTGTTTCTTTTTAAATGGTAGTTCTTTTTGTTTATTTATCGAATTTTCAAAAAAAAAAAAAACTTTAATAAAGATGCAACTAATTTAGTTACTTAAAGGTACTCAATACTGGTGCCTTTACCTCCAGTAGCTGACCATAATCTATTTCCTTGCATTAAAGGAGATTTAACTGTAATCGCAGTCCTCTCCAACTAAATACATACTGAATTATTTTTCACTCTACAGCATTGCACAGTACACACAGTTCAGGTCCTGCACTTCTACTCACTGATCATAGGAAAAATGAACAATGGCTTACCTATAGCAGCACTTCCCAATTTGGACTTTCCACCACCAGTCCTTGAATTGTGCATGCTCGGTGGCAAGGGCTGCCAAATCTAGAGCCTTCCAAAACAAAGCCATCACCTTAACATTAGTGCCTTCAACGTTTATGCAAACAATCTTGTGCAAAGACTTTTGTAAAGAGAAAATTCTGAACAAACAGTCGTGGCAAACTCAAGGAAGGTGCACTGCTTTATGGTTACTCTTTTTACAGTTGAAAAGAAAATGTAATCCTTATAGCTTATAGCAATGAAAGAGAAAATACAAAATTAGTTTGCTTAGACTTACAAATTGTGGCTCCAGAATATACAGAGCATTTGTGTGAGCCAACACACTTTTTCCAAGCCACCCTTCCTTGTTCACTAAAAATTGTTGAAAACAAGTAGAAGTATACTAAAATAAACAAATCAGTTCAGCCAGTCTGAGATACTGAAGAAATTGTCATCTCATTGCTAGTATCAGGCTGCCTCTACTGCTGGGGACTCTCAGATGTGTACAGTGGGAAATACTTCTTCCTTTAAAAGCCTGACATAAAAATTATTCTACAATAGATAGCAAAAATAGATAAATATTCTAAGAAATAGTTAAGAGGGTGGAAGTCTAAAACCTCTTCTATCTGGTATATCAGAAAAGTAGGCATGCTAATCAATGTGCTGCCATTGGCTATTGCAGACACAATCTATGGCTTTTCATGCTTTCACTATAATTTTTAAATTCCTGTTAAAACAAATTGATGTGTTTTCTGTACCAAAACCTATCAAAGAAGCAATTGTTAGTGTTTACTTTTTGAAAATACCAGTTTCTCCCAGAACATATCAGTCATGCTACATGTTACTTCTACTTCAGGGATATCAACATAAATAGTCTTAAAGTCTTTAAAGCAGATTTTTTTATAACAAAGAACTCATTTTCTTTATTTTCATGAACATTTTGCAGACCACAGAAATCAGAAACTTGATGTCTATTGGGAACAGTATAGAAGAGTTCAGTGTGCTGGCCACTCTGTGGCATAGGAATCAATAGTTTCCAGGAAAAAAATCATACGAATACTTGAAATATGTCAAAGAGCCCAATTTAGTGATATCAGCCTCTGGGCTTGATTCCATTTCTTCCTGCTAGCAAAATGAGGCTGCAAGTAATCGACAGGTGTAGATCTGATATAGCACACAAAGTCATCGGAGCTACAACAACTTAAATAAGTTGTTCTATTTTGGCTTTGTGAAAAGAGTTATTTTTTCTATAGCAATTCAGTTTAAGGAGTTGCATTTTGGTGTCCTCAAAAGAAAGAGACAATTAGCAATCCCAGCTTCTGAGACAGGAGAGAAAAAAACAAGGAAGGTTTACAACTCTGAAGTCACTATCTGATCCAGGTGTGTGGTATCCTTGAAATCCTCAGATGACAGAGCTTATCTGGGCTGCCTTTTGTTTCTTAATAACTTTTCAAATAGCACAGCCAGGCCCCTGGACACCACAACTGTCGTGCAGAAAAAGCTTGCTTCAAGATAGAAATTACATTTCCCTTCCAAACACTTTCACCTGAAAGTATATACACAATTTTGTCCCAGTACAGTTCACTGGGAAAATTCTGGAAAACAGCTGAAATTGAAGTATCACTTAACTTTTGTTGTGTTTTCAAATTTGTTTGCATTTTCAAATTTGTAAAGAATGTGTGCATCTGTCAAATACCACACTCGCTTCTAATGGGGCACAAGTAGTCATAGAAAATGAGTAAAGATCCTACTGCAAATTATGTACTTCAGAGATCCTTCCTTAGAGTGCTCTGATGACAAGTATTCAAGGAGAAGGACTGAATTTCAAACAGCCATCCCTTCTGTAGCTATACACTCAGCTTTCTTTCTGGTACCCTAATTATTTATGAAAACTATTTTATGTAAGGCTAACAATTCTGGCTGCTCTTAGAGCGTGGGAACTAAGACTGCTTCAGGCTTTGTAGACTGTAACATCAGCACTTTTGCTGTTAGTGCAGATCCTGAAATCTTACTGGGATGTTATTACTAGCATCAAGAAACAAAACATAACTTAATTTTGAAATTAATTTCTGAAATTAAGTAAATCCTGGTTTTATACTTTTCTGTTAAGGCAATAGAAAAGGAATAGGAACATCCTGTTTCTGATGCTTTACATGCAATACAAATTTTTAATCTAGAAATACTACAAATGTTATCAACATTTCTAAAAAGTGTTTGCCTGAAAAGGCTTTGTGCATATCAGTGTCAGATTTCTGCATGTCAGACTTTCTGCTGGCATTACAACAAACCTTCTGACAATGTGGCCTTTGAAATGTTAGTAACTTGATTAAAACAGACCTTTAAAAGTCAAAGCCTTCACTGTGCCATGTCAATACCAACTGCTAGCATATTTAAAGATCAGTTTGGTGCAAGATTTTTTTTAATTGTACAGTTTAGGTACAAAGCAATGTTCAATGTGCAGAGCAAGTTAATTGAAAAACAACCAAAACTAACAGTAATAAGTGTCCCAACTCTTCTGCACTCCCTTGACTGTCACTGTCCATGACTGTTCCAACTGTCCTGCATCACCTCCCTCGCCCTGCTGGCCACCCCTCTGTTGATGCAGCCCAGGTTGCAGCTGGCCTTCTGGGCTGCAAGCATGCACTGCTGGCTCGTGTCGAGCTTTCCGTCCACCAAAACTCCAAGTCTCTCTCGGCAGGGCTGCTCTCAATGTGTCCTGCTCCCAGTCTATATCCCATCTGGGATTGCCCTGACCCAAGTGCAGCACCTTGCACTTGGACTTGTTGAATTTGTGAGGTTCCCGTGGGCCTACTTCTCAAGCTTGTGCATATTTGTGCAAAAAAAACCTACAGTAATAATAAAAATGTTCTTTCACAAAGAATTTATCAAACCTGTATTTAGCATGATTGTGAGCTGTTTTTATTTATTTTTATTATTACTCTCCTTAGCTAAACTGTGCTATAAATTAAGACTTCCAAATCATCTACCATCTATAACTCAGTATGTGTAAAACAGCTTGTAGGGCTGTGGTAATTTACTATGGTTTTGCAAAATCAAATTCTCCCAGCAATTGTTATTGACTAAATTCTTGTTTGTAGACAAACTGACATTGGATAGTTTATAAAACAGCTGAATAAATGACATCAGCCAATTTATTTTGGTGAATGTCTTCTGGACTTCGATAGTTTGTAAATCTAACATAATTCCATTATAAATAGATTTCTATCAGAGAATATAAAGGTCAGAGTATTACAAAGAACTACGGGAATATCACGGGTCATGATTTCTTGACCCAAGTATATATTGTACATTCTTTGCTCTTTCTCAAGACAAAGTGTGTTGTCATCATTACCCACCTAGGAATAATGGCAGAATACAATGTCACAGCCTACTGCTGAAATAAGTAGAAGCTGAACTATTTCTGGACAAGTCTTTTACACTGCTCTGCTCTTATAGCACATAGCCCGTTAAACAGCATTTAGAAATACTCAAGGAACATAGAAAGTCAGTTATTAAGTGTATGCCTTCAAAAGAGAACAAGTCAAGAACAATAATGGATAGGGTAATAGGAATTTCTTCAGAGAAGTGTTTAATTTTTCATTAAGTAAGATGAAAGAATTTTGAATGCATTTTCAAATGCTGAATAAGCTCAGTGCTTCTCTCTTCTTCTTCTGTCTCCAAGTTCATGATAATTGATAGATTATAGATATATTTACTTTTAATTTGAACTGAGTTCCTAGCATTGTTTGTGCAGCTGAATGCATACTGATTAATGATATTCCTCAACTGAAATTGCTAAGGCTTTTTTTTTTTTTTTCTTTCTATAGACTGGCTGAATACTAAACAGAAGCAAAATAATAAAACTGCCTTTGCTTTTTAAATAATAATGCAGACGAGAACAGTACAGACTGCTGCGGATCTGCACATTGACAAAGGAAAATAACCTCACTACTACTTTTGTGTTTTATTTATGAAACTGCAGGAACTGGTCTTCCAATTCTACCCATGAAGAAAGTCTGCAAGTAGAGACTTTTCCATCTACACAGTCACTTTAAGTCAATTTCCCAGGCTTTGATCTAATAACTTCCAAGCTCTTTCATCTCATCTTGTGCAGAAAAGTGTTTCGTACAAAGACGGAAGAGATGTCACAGAATGTTGGATGATCAAGAGAGATCCAGATCAACTTTTAAACTGTTAACATCTCTGCTGAATCCAAATCAACTGAAATCTTTTCAGGGAGAAGGAAGAAAATGAATCAGTGAAATGCCTTTGGTTGGAAAGGTGAATACACAGGTTTGACACAACCAAGTTTAAGCAAAAAATTTTTTTATTTTTTTTCTTTAAGAAAAATTAATGCAGATGAGATTCAAAAGGAAGGAAGGACAGTTTGGAGAACAGAAATATATTGAAAATGGAGGAAAAGAGGAATAAATGCAAGCAAGAGAAAACAAACTGAAGAGTCACAAAAAACACTCTTCAGAGAAACACATTACAATATAAAGGCACATTGCACTGCGAACTGTGATTTATTTTTTTTTTACAGGATGCTACCTTTAACGAAAAATGTAGATCTCCCTCTCATTACTCAATAAACGGTGGTGACTAAGCTTTTCAGAAGCTAACATTTCTTTGCTTAGAGATTTATCCAGGTGACCAGGGTGCACATAAAACCATAAGCAAAACTTTCCTGTAAGACAGTGATCCTGAATTCTGCAGCAGGGATTTCAAAGAACATGCAGTATAGGGTAAGAGTGTTTTACAATTTTTTTGCTGGAGTGCTTGGAAATTTGCTTGCATTTTATGTAATGATCTGTCCTGTCTGGGGATCCTGCATATCCTCACAGTGTAGCTATCATGCTGTGACCTATTCCTTGTGAACTGAGTTCTCAGTAACAAACAACATACATTCTAGTTATTAGAGACATAAAAAACAAGCCCTTCATGTTCAGTATCAGAATATGTAAATAATAATTGCTATTTCTCTCTGACGTGTTTGACACTTGCACTTACTGGTTCAACTACATTTTGGATTAACAATGCATTGCAACTCAATCCTCTTAGAAGAATGCTGTGCAATAAATTGACAGTGTACAAACATAATCATTTGATACTAGATTAAAAGCTTCACATAGCGGAACATTTGGAAATGGTTCTGATCTATGTTGTCAATAACAAAATATTTTTGTGTGTTATTAACTGGCTGAAAATGATGATATCAAAGAAGCAGCTTGAGAGTGTAACTTCAGATCTAATCACACACCAGTTAGTAGTGCAGGACAAAGTTAAGTAACTGTTTCATCAGCTATGCACTATTGACACCACTACTATTGATACTACTCTCATACAAACTTCAAGCAGAAATTTTGATTCCATTTCAACTGGATGCATGTATCTAACATAGTAATGAAATATTTTGACTCTTTATTCATTCAGTAAACTAATTATTTCCCTTGGTAAGCTGCCAAAAAATTCCTGCAACCTTTATTTATTTATGAGTGTTTAAACAATACACATCCAAATTTGATCTTGCCCGTTCAGTGCAATATCACATAAAGATCAGCAGAAGAAACGTTTCAGACAGGGTAAGAGGGAAACTATATAATTAGGAAAACTTTTGGAGAATAAATCTTACAGACAATGGTAGGGACAACACGCTCTCTCCCTTAAGGGCACAAAACACCTCAGCTCTACGGAATAAAATTTCTAGCAAAACTGTCCAACTCCTATTGATATTTTATTTTTCACCAAAATTTTTGTAGTTTCACCAAATACATTTAATTTCTATTCACTCAAATACATAAGCATTATCTCAGTGGTTTCAAATGCCAAACTACGATCATGTCAAACACTAACTATTTTGCAAGGTATTTTCACCTTCTGCTCGTAATAGACAATCTTTTCACATGTTATCACTTTATATTAGGCCTCAGGTACTCTGAACTTTCAAGACAGCTCAACAAACTGGTATATGGTACTGCTCAGACTCCAGTAAAGTATATAAATTAAAAGTAAATTCTGTTAAGGTGAAATAATTAAATATGGGGATCTTATCATGTTGATAGACGAGGGATTTAACTTAACAATGTTATAATGCTTTTCCTCTCAAAAAAGAAAGCAATAAGGAACATATAGGTACGTGCACATTACCTTACCTGTAGAAAGGGTTTCTTTCTCTTACACAATTTCTAATGCTTCACTTCTGTACTGAAATGTGATGTACTACTTGAATCCTTAGTTTAGCAGAATATTAACAGAAATAACAGACTGATACTTAATAAAAACTGGTAATGGAAAGTATGAATTACTCACAATTTTTATTTCATTTTCATGGTGAAAAATATATTCGAACAATGCCTGTCAGAAGAATATTTAAAACAATGTCATATTTGAAGATAAAAATTAATAAATATTATCTTAAAGAACTTCAGAATCTTGATTACATTAGGCAGAAAGTAATTCTTTGTGCAAGCAATCACATTTGCACGTCAGAACTACTGACATTTACATTTCATTAAGACCCGAAGAGACAAAAACTATACATTGCTACATTGTCATTACAGGAAAGCATTTTAATTCTTAATTTGCTGCAAGAGATTAGTGGAATTGTCTTTAATTGTTGGTCTTTAAAGTCAACTTAAAAAAACAGCCATAATTTGAAAGTGAATGTAAATTTGAAAACCTGGTACCATTTTCATTACTTCCCAACTGTAAAATCAACAAGTTATCTAACAAAGACCTTTTGCAATGTGTAGATAGGTGCTTACGTAGAACTAAGTCTAATTACAGTAAACATACGTTCATTAGGCATGTAAGATGAGCAAATTCTGTCTTAGGAAAAAAAAAAAAAAAAAAACAACTTTCTAAACCCTCCAAATTTTGAGATCTGTAAAGGAAGAACTGCCTTTTTATTTATAAATGATAAGTGTTAACAATATCACATTTGTGTAATTCCGTGCCATAATAATACCAATAACAAACCATAATCATAGAAAAGCTTCAAGAAGTAATATTCATCTGCTGTGGTATGGTAATTGCTAGTGAGACCACAACTGCAAGGCAATATAACTTCATCTTTGATTATTCCTTTATAAAGCTAAGCAAGTAATAGCACCTTCTAACTGTTCTAAACTGGAATACAGAAGGGTACATAACAGCTAATGGAGGTAGCATTTTAAGTCAATATAATGATGCTGAAAGATAGTACATATTTAAAGGGAGACTGAAAGCCTCTATCCCCAGAAATGGATAAGGGTGTTAGTAACAAGAAGTGTTACTAACTTTTTGAGCAACCATATCCCAGCTCTTAATTGCTGCAAAATAACATATTTTTCCTTAATTCATAGTATTGATTATTAAAAAAACTAAACATCCCTAGATGAAAACTTTGGCCCATGAATAAAGAAAGAAAGAAATAATGAGACAGCAATCCTGCAAAGCTTCCATGACTCCTCTGCCAGCTTTTCTCAAGCAAATTCTTAAAAGACTTAAGAAAAATAGAAAATTACTAATTAATTGTCATGCTTGGTGAGGAAGTAAACCACAACCTACTTTTCTTCTACTTTTTTTCAGAAAAGAATGTCCACAGAGTATTAAAATAAAGACTGATTTATAAAAATGCATTTATAGGGAGATTAGAACTAGACATTTATTTATCAGGTGTTTAGAAGTGAAAATAACAAAATAACAGAAAATAAAGAAATGGCAGTACAGCGTCTCCTCTAGTGCAATAACAAGGAAGCATTCACTAAAAGTGAGTAAATCTAAAAGTGCTAAAAAAGATATCTTCTTGGATGGCTGGCATGAGGAATTTACTGTGGCTATCTATAGGCCCTGACCTTCAAAAATTACTGAACATTCACTTGGACAAAAATATCTAGAGTTATCTTAGTAACTCTATTAAAAATCCACAAGCTAAGGAAGATAAAATTTCCTGTTTCATAGCATAAATTAGTTGCCAACTGAGATTTAATAGAGGCTATCTCTGGGGACAGGTTATATCTCTTATGTCTGCTGTGGCACTGCCTGCAATAGTCCTTAACGTGGCTGATGCTAGCTTCAGTCACAGACTAGCCACTTAGCAAACTTATTTTGTCCATTCCTTTATACTTCAAGAACTAGGAAGACATAGTCAAACAATGAAAAAATAGATAATCTAATGTAAAAGGAGACGTGATAAGTATATTTTTCAAACATAAGGAAGAAGTAGGTAGGAGGATTATATACCAACATGAATACAAAGGCTAATTATGTGAGTTTAATAGTAGCAAGACTTATCATCTTGTGCCCTCAGAGAGGTGACAGCTCAAAGAGTTTTAAAACTTTAATCAGTGCTTCTCAACACAAAGTGCAGTCTGCAGTCTCAACTCCTGCTTTGGCTTTAGCCTTAATGCTGTCTTGTTTTACAAAAAAAGAAAAAAGAAAAAAAAAAGTTATAAATCCATGTAGCTCCAAATTTAAACTTAGAACTTACATTCTGTATGAAACATTAATGTCATACCGTATTAGCTTCATAATACTGACAAGTACACTTGCTGCCTATGGATGTTTCCATGAGGACTGTTGATTTATATTTTTTGGCTTAAGCCTCTTTTATATGAAATTGAAGGACAGAGCTACTCTGTCTTCCCTGAAAACTCTAATTAAAAAAATGTTTAAAATATCTATGTCTTGCATTCCTGAGAGCTGTTGCTGAGAATAAATATTTCACCTGAAAGCAAACCTACCTATTTAAAAACTATACAGAGTTATCAAAAGCAAAACTGAAAGCTAGTTGTCTTTAAGGAGAAGAGCTAAGCCTGGTTTCATAGGGATGTGTCTCGTGTTCCTTAATCCTCCTTGGGTTTCTCACATTCTCTCTATTTTATAAGCTCTAATTGGTTTAGCATAGTTGTGTGCTGATGTATTGGTGACAAGAACATAACTGGACAAAAGGAGTGCAGTTTTCTTCAGAACTGACTTGTAACTGCCCTCAGTAGAGATGATAGTCCTTCATTATCTAGCCAGGCTTGAACTTACTGTATTTGATTATCTATTCTTCTGTCTAGTTTGGTTAAGAGGCCAAGGGACAGAAACGTAAGAAGTGAGTAAGGAATGAAGTGCAATCACACAAAACTTATTTTCTTTGAAAACCACACTGAAAAGCAATGCATAAGTCCCAATCAGGTTTTAAAAAGCATCTTGAAAAAAAAAAAAAAAAAAAAAAAGGAATTTGCTAGTCATTTGTGCAAAGTTATTAACTAAAGTTTTAGACTGGGGGAGATAACTACCACCAGCAGAAGATGAGGTACTACCAGTCTTCTAAAAGTGTTCATTGCTACATTTCTCAAAACAGACTGAATACACATGGGTTCTATCACTTCTGTGTTGCCAGTTAAAAAAAACTCCTGAGAGTCTGTACAATAGTGGTTTGATACCTCATGAAAAATGAGTTGTTGGTCATAACCCAACATTAATTTTCTGTGAACAACATATGCACTGAAAACATGTTCGTCTATACATAACTGGTCGTACTGGGGAAAGATTCAACTGAAAGGTCACGCAGAGAAATCATTACCCAACTTTTAGGTCCCTTCCACTCAGAGCTGAAAACACAAGTTGGGCAGATGGCCTCAGTTTCAATAGCTGTCCATCATAAGATCTTAACTGAAAATGAAATGAATTCTGAACAAAAAAGATGAAATCTTTTTGTATAAAAAAGACTTTTAACTCATGACATAAAATCAAAGAGAAAAATCCAAACCAGTTGAACTTTTTTAGGTCAGGATTGCCATCTGCTTGCATTTCTGGCCAATCAGATGTGTTCTGCTGTTCCCACCCACCCCCCCTTTTTTTTTTTAAGTTGCCCTTCATCACTCCTATACACACAGTTCAAGGCAATTTACTATTGGAGTATTTTAGTATAAACATAGGTTTTTGCTACCTTATACTTTCAAAATGACTGCTTCACACATATTTTCCATTTCAAGTTTGGTAACCCCTGTTAGTGGACAAAAGATAAGTAACACACTGCTTTTATGAAATTTGTATCTTGAACACAGTTCATCATTGTTTCTATCCCCAATCTTATGTATAACATCATTAGAATGATGCTAGAAAATTAGAAACAGATATCAGAATTGTAACCAAAATAATTACATACCTTTGCCAGTTTGGGTTTTTCAGCATATTTTGCTAAATTTAGTCGAGACAGATTTATGAAAGGGCCATCTGGATTTGTTATCATTGAAGCCTGAAGGGGAGAAACAAGTTTTTAAGTGGGAAGATCCCCTACACTTTTCCTGAAAATTTTCAAAATAGTAGCAATATGCCAAAAAAAAAAATGAAACAATACAGTTTTAGATGCATTCATCTGCTTCACAATAGGGATTCATCTTAATTTCATCTTTTCTGAAAGTGAGGAATCTGTCCTACTCCCATACAGTTCCTGAAACAGGTTGCATGAATTACCTTCTGCAACTACCTTCTTCTTCCCTCTCTCCACTTCTTCCATAATGTGCCTAAGCATGTAGCTTACACTGTTAGATGGACTGAAGGCAGGTGGGATACATAAAAGATCTTCAAGAAATATTTAGGGAGATCTGTTTGTACCCATGATATTGAGAAGTTGCCAATAATGTGCTACTAATCTGTATTACACATACATGCCTGTTGCAGTGTATTAATTTTGACAATAGAGAAGAATAAAACTAGTACATCTCGTTTTCTTTATCTTCTGAAGTAACAGAGACTGAGAGATTAGTAATTGCTTTGCAGTAAACTGAAAATCTTACAGGTTCCGGCATACTTATGGTGAAATCATGTCATAGCCTTTTCATGGTCTTCAGTGACTAAAAATCAGTCTCAAAAAACTTGTGAATTTGTAAACTTGTATGAATTTTTGTGAACTTGTGGATACATGTACATTTTATCCGCGAATAGACTAGCAAACTAATGAGGTAGCATTTTCAAACTTGACTTTGAAAACAGTTTAAACAAAATATTAAAAACACTGACCTCCCTCAAACTTGAGTTTAGATGCAGCTTTTAAGTACAATGTCACTGTGCTATGATTGAGATGCAGAGTCAAGCAACTTACCGTTCCTATCCTGACAGATCTCCCAGAAGCACTAGTAACTGGACGAGCTGTTAGAGCTGTTCGAGGTGTTTTTATAGCCTGTTCCATAGTACTTGGCCGTCCACTTTGTGTACTGGGTCTCACAAATCCTGTAATAGGTCTTCCTGACTGAGTTACTGGCCTGAAGATGGTAAGCACATTAACCTCACATCAAATGATATTTACTCATAGAGAGTTTAAACACTTATATTGGAAGTTTCATTTTTATGACTTAAATTTAGGATTTGCTTATGTGCAGCAAGTCACATTTTAAAAAAATAAATTATCACGTACCTAACAGCTGGGCTGGGGCCTGCATCTTGGCTAGTTCCAGGGACTTTCAAAGATGTTCCTGGTCCTATAAAATAAGAGCATTGTTCACTTCATCTTGAGATACTACACCCTTGTCCAAGGGGCTTTAAAAATGCCTGTGTCTTACAATAAACTGGAAATTTCTTGGTTCAAACTGGAGAGACATTGTAGTAGACAAAGAAGACAAGAAGAAACAAAACTGCATTGAACTACTGGTAAATTGCCAGATTATTGCAAGAAAGATGCCATCATTAACATGGGAAAAAGTAATCTTCTGTGGATTACTCCTCTAGTTCTGTTTCTCTCTTCACCCTTTCTCTGTAGATGGTAAGAATGTGTTGTTTCTCCTTCCTTTTCCCTCTCATATATCCTACAGATTTCAAATGTCTAGTACCTGTACACTAGAACCTGTACAACACCCATTTCACTGGATTTTAAGCCATCATTTGAGTCCTTCTCTACAGTGAAGGCAAGCAATATTGCCTTTGCGCACATACCACAACAGACTGTCTTCTCAAGAACATCTTAGGATAGTGTTTAAGTTAGAAAGGCTATTGGAATAATGAGATCAAGCTAATTTAAAATGGTATATTTTCTACCTGGGATTCAAATACTATCCAGGCTTGATCAAGTAAGCCACAATCTTTAGCCACAGGACAGATATGTCATGTCACTAGATCATGTAGGACCCCCATCCACAATTTAGAGCATAGTAAGTTTCAAACTCATTTATATCTAAAAGTAATCAATGTAAATACTGAATTGGTTTGGGCCCAAGCAAACAAATAGAGGGTCCCCCTTTTCACAACTTTCTGTTTTGACAGTGGATCATTAAGAATTACTAGTTCCTGAATATATATCACTTTTACTGACATTTTATTATAATCATTTTTCCTAGCCTTCTACGAGAATGTCTAAGATAAGGTTTTAAACATTTGGTTAAAAGTAAGATATGATATCTACATCTGCCCGTCTGTCCACCACTTGCTACTATGTACAGAAGAAAATGAGATTTAAGTTGAAAAAGGTAGTTCTTGAGAAATCTCTGTTGCTCCCGTGCTTATTTTCTAGGTACCTATAACAGCCCTTATTCCAAACATTTCCAAGAACCGAAGTTTTATATTGACAGCTAGACAGTTTCCTGCCTCCTTTTTTTCCCACAGTGTAACCCCCCATGTCTGCCCTTTCTTCAGTCTTCTCTCATTCTCCCACCCTCAAGACGTAATTATCTCTGAGACACTACCATTCCACTATTTAAGTAAGAACACAAATAGACTTGTCCAAATTGATAACCTCTAACTCAATCTAAATAATTTCTAGTTTTCTTAAACCAGGCTGATGTTAAGCACCTCTGCCTCTAATATTTTAATAGCCACCTGGCTACTAACCAGCTGTATTTAAGGATTAATAATAATAATTTAAAAAAAGGTATTAACCATGATCTCCTTGGTAAATCCATTAAAATATATTAATGAGGCTGAAATAAGGACCAGAACTCAGGATTCTCTCTCTTCTGGCTAGCCACACTTAGGCTCTCTGTTGCTTATGTGCTCTTTGAAATACTGTGAACCTTGAATTTTTCACTCCACAACAGAAAGGGTGGACAGTCCACCAAGCAGAGTTTCTAAGATGGTATCTAGGGCATTTTTCTTTCTTCTGAGAAATGGACAAAGGGCTTTCAACTTTTCAGGCTAGCAAACAATGAACCAGTCTTCTACTTTCTCAGCATCTTTTTAAAATTATCACAATACGACAAAAAAGATGGCATTTAAATCCCTTTCCAGATATTTTTTTGTGCTTTCATGTACTTGGAGAATGCTTACAGGATTTATTTTCCTTGATCTCACCCTAAGCAACTCAGTTCTGAGCCCTACTTTGACAATTGCAAGTGAACTAGCCATGAATAGGCATCAAGAGAAAACAGCAATTCATGTGCTCATTAGAAGCTGCTGCAGAATTTAAGAGCTTAATTTCAGCAGTCAGTGATGACTGCAGATGACTCCTTTAACTCCCTGGTTAATAAAATAGCTGTGATTATCCATAATGCCAATTAGTATGAGTTTCTGAAAAATACGTTGTCAAGGTAACACATTTTAACAAGACTACAACCTTAGCTGATAAAATTGATGGTGTTGAGTTCAAAGGTAAGAGACTAGGAACTTTCTGTAAAATATGAGAGTATTACAGGGTATTTTCATTAATAAACAAGAATGTTGGAAAATTAATACAGCAAAACAATAAGAATTTTAAAACCGTGTAGAATACAAATTTCAGTATATATGCATGAAGAGGAGCCACAGAAAAGTAGTTGTTTCTAGTGGGCTCTATATAATTAATTATTTAATGATGCAAGAGAGAGATAAATCATTATTAAGATAGTTCTGTCGGGAAACTGAGATAGGGACAGATGAAAAATTGAAGTGCATGTGTAACTGATGTAGAAGAACTTGAACTGCTGAGTAAGCAAACTACAGACAATAGGAGTTGTACAGCGGTAGGTATAACTACACATCTAAAAATCTTAAAATGTTGTAAGCTATAATGAGAGTGGGGGAGGATATCCTGACAGATTTGTCTCAGTAAAAGACCCCGAGTCAAGACCAACTACAGCTAACACTTTTTAACAGCAACAGAAAAAGCCCACATCCAGCAAGCATCTGTTCTTATTGTCACATGTAGAAGTGGAAGTGATACCTGTGCATACCTTTTATATAAGAAGTTTAACAGAAAAGTACTTCATTGGTACGCAGAAAGTAAAATTTAACTGTAGAAGAAAACCATGTTTTCTACATGTGTCAGTGGACTGTTGTTTGGTTTGGTGACTACAACTGAAAAAGGATGTGGATAAATTGGAAAGGGTCAAGATGTGAGTTTCAAGACTCAATTCAACAATTAAAAGATAAACCTCAAAATGAAACATTCGTTTAGTTTATCAAAGAAAAGATACTGAATAACTTAATCACAGTTTTAGCTATTTATATACCTTTGAATATAAAAACTATACATATATATAAAAAGTATATTAAAAGGTATAAAAATATACCTTTGAAAATAAAGACTTCATATCAGGCATAAAAAGTACACAAAGAAGCAACAGCTGAAGCCACAGTTGATAATTCCCACTAAGGATATGGTATACATCGATACAACCAAATTTAGTAATTTACTGAAGATTGCAGTCTTTCACTCTGGAAAGATTTTATACTTTCCAATAAACTACATGCTATCTCAGGCATGTGTGGTAGATTTAAAGCATGAACAGCAAAGTCTTATTTATCTCAGTGATTTGGGAGTGCAGGTTATACTATCACAACGATTTTCTTTGTCTTTGAAATTTGTGACATGCTATCCAGAAAGTCACCTCTTTTTCAGTGTAAGTGTAGTATGAATGTATTTTTCCAGAATGCCCCATTTCTCAATAATATTCCTCAAATGATTTTTCTTGGCAGATGGTCTTTACCACAGAAGGCAAAAAGTCTAAGTGAAATTATTGTGCTGTTTTGAGACAAATACATGTAATTAAATTATCAAAATGTATAAACACAACTTGAGTACTGCTTGACTGTTTGTATGTGACCAAGCATGTATTGACAATTTTTAAAAATGTAATCAGATAGATAAAAATATGCAGTTGCCTACTTCTATGCAGATAAGAAAAGCTTTTAATGATTCAAAAACTAGTTCTAATCTATGTCCAGTTCTTCCCTTAAATTCTCTGACATGGTAGGTGGTTGAGAGCTGTATCTAATAAGATGCATAAAAATTCCCATATGGACCATAATAGAGAAAAACAGCAAATAGAAATAATGCGAAAAAGTACAAAAGTAATGGAAGACTATAATGACTGCCTGCTTAGATAGGAACTGATGAAACTGAAAAGAGCTTCATGCAGGAAACAACGACAGTGCTGAAGAAGTGTCCTGGAAAGCAAGAGAGAAAAACAAAGAGAAAAGCAGAAGAGAGCAAAAGCATTTTAGAAAATGTTTGTGGGAAATGCTACAAAACAGTCATGTCAGATTTGGCCAGACTGTTGCCTACAGTGTAGGCATAGGGATGGGATTCATAGTACATCAAGGGCATTTTTTTCTTCTGTTTCCCACTAGAGAAGAAGCCAGAAATCAATGCACTGATGGAAAAGAGACAGCGAGTACAGAGATGTAGAGGAAAAGCTGGCAAAACACTTTTCATCTGAATCCCTGGAAGACAGGCCTAAGCAGTATATCAAGATCATGTGGTCAATGCAATCAGAAAACAACTGAAAGCTCTTCTTGTAACAATAGCTAAAAGCCATAACAGATCACCCCAGTGTGTACTATTTTATGATAGATGACAATCCTGACCAAAACAGCTCCTGTTGCATCAGTGTACTTAAGAGAAAGTCGTTCTTACGTGCGACTTGAGCAATGGCATTTTCATCTAGCATCATCTCTGCAATTCCTTCTTGATCCATATCGATTTCATCCACATACACCATTTCTGTCAAAGCTCGCATTTTCAGGCTCCAGGCAGCCTGAATAAGGATAAAGTACAAAAAGATAAATATCTTCAGGTCACCTATTAAATCATCTAAACAGCATTTTGGCCTTATTTTTTTTTATTTTATTTTATTGCTCCTTTCACGATTTTAATAAGCTTGAATAAGCTATTGATTCGAACAACTGGGTATATCTGAGCATACGCTATAGGTGGACCTAATGCTGCTCTTAAAATCCATTGCCTGACATGCAGGTCGTAAGTGCAGCTTCAAGTGTGGCCCCAGCATGTTTGGGAAAGCATATGGGGAGCCCACACGTTCAAGTAGGCCCAGCAGGCTCACGCATTGCTTGTCCCATTGATCAAGGCAGCGTGCTGGCAGTTCCCTGCTGGTCCAGCCATACAGTAGCCTGACAGAGGTGGAAAGGGGACCAGAACTTAGACAACTCCTTTGGAGCAGAACAGGTAAAGTCCCTGAGTTTGGAGGACAGAATTTCATGCCTGATCAAAGTTATGACTAATTTATGTCACAGGCAACTGAGGTCTTCTGCTTCTGGAGAAATCCTCAGCTACAAGTGCCATTCAAAACCCATTGCTGATGGACACCTTGTTTAAATTGGGATGGGAGAGGAAGCTAAGTAAAGCCACTATAATGCAAAGCAATGCCCTTCACAGGCATCTGTAGAGAAAGAAAACTGGAGGTTCAAGATACATTACTATAGCATTAAGTATCTAGAAGTGATACTCTTTAAAAAGATCATCTCAAACTCCTTTGTTCAGAGCATCAGCTGTAAAAACATGTAAATGTATAAGCATCTCAGTTTGTGAGATTACTGGAGTACTTACTAGTGGCCTGAAATGATAAACTGCTATGTTAAATGTCCTGGGGAGCGATATGAGTAGTGTGGAAAGGCAAACATAACCTTAGACTACCTGACAACCCCATGCAGACTATAGAGATAGCAAATCAATGGGGAGAAAACAAACAACGCCAGTTGGTACTGAAATACCAACAAAATAGGCACAGATCCCATCACTTCCTTGATATTTAATATGCCTGTAATGTACTCATAGAGCTGGCATGCTAAAGGGAGCCACAAGATCAATCACTGATCTTCCTTCAGATATCGAGCAGATCATACATTACCCAGGGTGAAACTCACTACTATCAAAATAACCAGATTTGCTTCTTTTCTGATAAGGTATACAACCCAAGCATCACTAATATTTGCGAAGGAAACATTTCAGAATAGAAACAGAATGATGCTACTCTTAATGGAACTGAAGGCCCAATACATGGCAACATCTATTCTTTAAATAAGAGAGAGAAGATTTCATAATTTAAGTCATTATGTAATGGGACATTTCTTGTTCATCAGTTCTCAGACCATGCCTTCCTCTAACCTTACCTGATATAATATTTCTATGCAACTTTATAACTGCCTACCAAAAAGAAAGTATACCTAAATATGTTGAAATATTTAACATTCATTTTCTTCCAAGCAGAAATAAAGGAGGCATTTAGGCAACCAGTCCAGCCACAACTAGAAACCTTTGTTCAAGTAAGAAGAGAAAGTAGCAGAGAAGGTTGATTTGAATCTAGGCCAGACAGACATAATCTAGATTTGCTTTATTATCTTTTAGTTTCTTCCTATGTAGTAGGGTGACAACCTTTAATTAGCATTGAAGTTTACAGTTAGATGTTCAATATCCTTAACTGTCTTTCATTATTCTAGACAAGTAGTTAGTTTGTTGAATTTTTTAACAGCTTGAAGGTACTCTGCTTCTTTCAAAGACATGTATGTCGGAAGTCAACATAACCAAGTCTATATTGAGAACATGCTGCAATTAGAGCTCTCAGTATATTCAAACACAGGCTAATAATTTCCTAACGGTTATAAGAAAAGCTGCCCATAGTAATGATCTTTTTCTGGCAATTGAAAGTAGCAACTTCTCTAAGCTAATTGCTAAAACAGAACAGTTCTTAACATAGACATAGATACATTGCTCTGATTTTTTCCAATAACAAACATCAGAGAACATGTTTTTAAAAGCAATGTTTCTTTGTGATTATCAGACACATCTGTCATGAGCAATAGGTTCCTTGGGCTGCTCTTCCAGTCTTAAGCTCCTAGTCTGGGGCTTCACAGCCAATAATAATCTTGAATATCACATATTACTCGTTAATTAGACATCGGCCTGTAGATGATAGTATTGCCTGTAGCAATGCTTGTTATAGGACTTCTGATCAGAACAGCAAGAAAGAGAAGAATGTCAAATTCGTTACTTTAGCTACAGAAAGATGACCCTTACCTTAGGAGACAAGTAAATTTCAAACCACTTCAAAATTCTTAACTTCAAAATTCTTTACTACTAACAAGGCCCATTTGAAACAAAAGTAACATTTAGTTAGCTTTAGTAATTTACTATAGTACAATGCACAGCTTTTGCTCTGTGAAAACCTATAACATTTTAATCTGAAACTAATGCAGAAGCTGAAAAACGTCAATTAAAATGAGTAAGAACAGCACTAAACTGGAAGAGCCACATTGCCAACAGCAAGAGGAAAGCTGACTTATGATCACAAAAAGCCAAGAAAATAAATTCATACATTTCTGAGTAACCACATAAGGATATCATTGAGACCTCTACTTTGCACAAGTTTGTCTACTTGAACTGTTGTCTCAGATTTCCATTCGTACCATCTGCTCCCTCTGTGCAGGATTGTATTGGGTTTACATGGCAACATTTTGGTAGCGGGGAGCTGCAGGTGCGGCCTCTGTGAGAAAAGTCCATAAGCTACCCCGTGTTAGATAAGGGCCAGTTCCAGCCATCTCCAAAGGGACCTGCCACAAATTTTATTCTGTACAACGAAGATCAGACTGCAACAACTACCTTGAAACATAATCTTTAAAGTCAAGAAGATATCCAGCAGCATTTCCCTGAAATCATTTTGTATGCAAACAACTTACATGACTTCATTGCAATTAATAGGAGACTTGTAAAATATGTTAGCTAGAGCTAAAAGAAGCCAAGACTTGCACGTTACTATCCTTCCCATTGCTGTAATCTAGTAGTAACATGGACAGAATGAACACTGCATTACTCTCAGTCTTCCTTTATTAGAGCAAGGGATCATCACCCAACTTCAAGATTCCACACTCTACACAAGGTAGGCAGGGAGAAAGAGCTGCAAGAGCAGGAAGGGCATGGGTAATAGCCCACCATTACACTGGATTAGATGAAACATGGAACAGCCCTAAGAACATAAAGGTTGTTCGATCTGTGAAATACACACTGGCTTTTTCCTAATCTCGCTAGCTGATGGAGGTCGTTTTGTTCAAGATAGATTCACTGTAGCTTTCAGAAGGCACTGAGCTACTGATCCGCTGAATAAACCTGAAAAAATATATGACAGAAATAGATGTTTATTTCGTATAAAAGCTGCCTATTTAAAATACCCCTTATCAAAAGTAGTGCCTTACCAATGATGAAAAACAAGTTTATGCCATTAAGGTCTTAACAATGAAACAAGTATTATTCAGCATATTAGAAATACTTCCTAATTATTGCATCTAATGATTGTATTTAGGGAAAGAATTTTACCTCAAACACGGAGTATCCAGTATCAGGCTCCTGAAAAGAAAAGAAGAAAAACTGAAGAATGGAGACCGTAAGTAACGAAAAGTAAAAAACGAACACCCAAAGAATTATGAAATTAAATCAAAATACTTTGTGACCTCCTTATCTTGCAGAAACATTTTCTGACACTTATATCCAAATTTCCATTTTATTGCATTATCTCAATTTACAGACATTTCTGAGTTCAGCAATATTTTATCCAACAAAAGCAGATTTGCAGTAAGTACTTTTTTCAGATACTGTTTGCTTTTTTGCTGCTGTGGGATCATGTTGGCCAAAACTTAGATTAACATTACAGAATTACTAAACTGAAAGATGGTCTATTTTCATTTAAAAAAAAAAAGGAAAATGGAAGCAAATTTATTAACAGTTAACTAGATGATTAAGCCATGCGCTTTAGAATCCCTGCACAAAAAAATCCCCTGTTAGTTGCTGGCAGTGCTGACAACGATATCACTCAAGTACATAAAGGAAATTTTCTTCACATGACAAAACCTTTTTTTTTTGTACGTTTATGATGGAAGTGATGTATTTATTGCATATCAGACAGCAATGCTTTACGTAGAGAAAACTTCAAATGAATGGCCTGTTGCACCATCCAATGAACTAAAGAAAACACCAGCCTAATGAAGTTTGCCTCAAACAGCCGGAATTTCCATACACTTGAAAAATTGAGGAGAAATTGAGTAAATAATAACAACAGGAAACATGGTTCTATCATCATTTATTGTGCAATTACCATATTTATATAGTATTTATATGTTTCTTCGGTGCTTCTGCTGTTCAGCTGCAGGGACCCCAGCATATTACTTAGCTGTAGGGGGAAATACGGGGCAGGTGGGAGACAGACATTACTTTCTCTACATCACCATGAATCTTCTGTAGAGTCTGATGGTTTCTTTTCTGGTCCTAGAGGCATTGGTAAATTTCTTACGTATCTGGCCTTGTTTAAATCTACCACAGTTAAGCCAGCTATGTTCAATTCAATATAGAATCACAGGATAATTCAGAGCAGAAAGACGCTTCAGGAGCTCTTTAGTCCAAAGCCCTGCTCAAAGCAATCTCTGCTGTGAGGTCACGTGAGGTTGCTTAGAGCTTTGTCCTGTCAGGTCTTGAAACCCTCCAAGGATGGAGATTGCACAGTGCCTCTGTGCAACCTGTTCCACTGCCTGGATATCCTTACAGAGAAACGTTTTTCCTTATATCAAGTCAAAACCTCTTTCATTTCAGTTGACGTCTGTGGTCTCTCACTCGGTGTACCACCGCTGCAAAGAGCCTAGCTCTGTCTTCGCACCCTCAGAGTTGTACTAGAAGGCTGTTATCAGGTCACATCAATGTCTTCTCCAAGGTGAACAACTCCAGTTCCCTCGGCCTCTCCTTGCTCCATCCCCTGACCACCTCAGTGGTCCTCTGCTCCAATTCGGCAGCATCTCTTAAGGGGGAGCTCAAACCTGGATGTATTCTATATGTCAACTAGTAAATGTCAACTACAGAGGTCAAATCACTCAGTCTACTGGTTATGTTCCTCTTAAATACTGCCCAGCATGCTGTTAGCCTCCTTTGCAAGCAGGGCACGCCGCAGGTTCATGCTTCACAAAGAGAATGGCAGGGGCAGGCTCTTTCCTTTCCTGCATAGTATGAGACATGGTATACATATCCCCGTTTGAGATTCCCATTTTTACTCAGTAAATTCCAGGACAGCAGGTACCTGGAACACTAGTGATATCTCCATCTTCCTTCTGTAGCACCCAGGAACTCCTATGCGCTTTTAAGCATCATATTTGGAATCATAAAGTTGTTCATCAGTGCTGAGTGCATAAAAGAGCTTATGAATTGAGTACCTGGAACTAAACTTTAATGGAGGGATTAATCTCAGCTATCTGCGATATACCTGTGCTTGAGCAAGGCACTTAAATCACCTTTACATTTTAATCATGTCTTATTAAAAGAACACGGAGTTCATTTAATACGTCACTTTATTTATAGTGTTCGTGTTCTACAAAACAAGCTCATCTAACTAAGCAATAAAGAAAAGGACATTGCGATATTTGGGCTTGTATTTTACCCACCCCATTGTGTCCGAGTGTTACAGCACATATGGTGTACTAGAAAATGGGTTAAGAGCAGTAGGTGATCTTCCATACCATATGTGCTACAGCAACTAATGAGGGCAAGGTTAGGAATACCACGTCAACACTAACTCAGAAATGCCTTGATGTTACAGCTGTGTATCTTACTTCAGGCACTGTTCATTAATTTAAAAAATAAATAAATAAATGAAAATGAACCAATTTTGCCTATGTAGGAGCATTCATACTGCTAAAAATATTCAGAAAGGGACACCCCTCATCACTTAGAAAAACATAAAGCTGACCAACTATACTTACTAAAAACACTGTAATGTCTTAATTGTAGGTGTTAATATTTGGTGTACATCCTAACATAGTTTCTTAGTTTTTGACAAGAACTAACCTAAGATCTTAAATAACCCTCAAGCAGGGGACAGAACCCTCTCATTAAAAACAAGATAGGAAAAACAGAAACTAAAATTAAAATGTGTTTTAACATAGGTGGATCCAGTAACTGCTACTTGTGCAAGTAATCCACTGGAACTAGATTCAGAGTAAAGATTTCTTTGAGAGCATTAACAAATAGCATTGCCCTGTAAGCTTGTACCTCAAAACAAAAGGTCAAATTTATTCTTCATTTACACATATAAATCTCCTTTGAAATTAATAAGATTGTAAAAGCAACAAAGGAAGGATTTAACCCAGATCTCTAAATCCACTGAGGGCATTTTAAAATTAAAGTTAATGTGTACAGTCGGTTAATTTTAAGAACAAAAATATTTAGAAAAACTAAGTCTTCTGATGCTTACAGCCTTGAAAACAGAATGAAACAAGATTACATACCCTATGTTCTAAAAAAAGCCACTTTACAATTTATTTCAGTTGAGTATGATTTAATACATGCAGAATATTAAAATCAGTATATACAAAAAGGCTCTTCAAGAGGAGCAGAAATGCAAAAGACATTACCCAGGAACAGTGACATTACTGTATGTATCGATTTTTATGCATAAACTTAGTAATTACAGACTTTTGAACCAATAACTGATTTCAGTTAAAGATGCTTTTTCACATCAAGTTCCATGTATGTGAACATATACATGATACTTTTATTATGACCTTACAAAAAACAGTATGCAAGTAATAGTAGTTGAAAGTACACCCTGGGAGAAAAAAGGACAAATGAACAAGAGCAAATTCTCACAGCAGACAGTTAATCAAGTTAAAGGCAGGACATCCACTTTATGTCCATTAATTTTATTAGGCTATTTATTTATTTTTTGTTAAACTACAGCAGGCCTCGTGCATTGGTGCTGGTTTACTGCCTTGAATCTGACATATGGAACACAAAGAAGAGTAATCAGATTAGGTAACTAATCAGGATGATCAACAGAGACAGCCATGGATTGTATTTCCTCTAGGTCATTCTATTACTATAAACATAGAAGACAACGCCTGCTTGGTTACAATAGGGAATAATTGAATTGAACATCAGTGCTCTGAGTGTTTGTATGCCCAAATGCTGGTCATAGAACATGCAGTTTTACCAATCTTCAGATAAGATTATTATCACAGAAGTAAACTTCATCAATAAACATAATATTCCTATTTTAAAATGAAGAAATGCACAAAATATTTTATATAAAAATATTTGTTTTCCACAGAATAGAACTCAGCAGGAGTTAATTATCATTCTGTCACAATGTTAACCACATTTTATTCAAGAACTCTTTAGGAATACATAACTGATTTTTAAATGTTTTGATTTCACCGATATGTTTTATAAGCATGCAAGTTTATAATTGATTTGATATTGCTGCATAAGAAAATTCCTGATTTTAGCCCAGTTGGCTAAAAAGGTCACCACCATACCTCTAAAAGCTTCTGATGCCTACCACATCTGATGACCAAGTTCAAAGAGAGTTCTACACCAATTAAGATAGCTTGTAAATGTACATAAATGTAAATACTAGATCATCAGTATACTTATTTTTCAGGTCTTCAAATCATCTTTCTCTTACTGTGTTCTACAGAAGACACATTTGGAATACTAAGCTATATTTCTTAATTTACCACTCTCTGTACACATATCAGGATGTACTAGCCAAGAAAATTTGTTTCATTTACAAGTGCGACTGGCAAACATACCTACTTCCTAGAGTATTGTAAAAAGCTGACTTCAACTGCTTGTAGCTTTGTGACAGTGTTGCTGTTGCAGCAGAGCAGAAGTGGTGATACCATTCAGCAGACCAGCTGACACAGCTGGGAAAAACAGGCTGTCAGACATACAGTCTTCTCTTTCAGGCATGACAACACTCAGATTATGTTCTGTTATTCTCTTCTTTTACTTATTATCATTATATCATGTCTTACAAGGGAGAAGGCTAGATGCCTGAGAATGAAAAAGTTCTGGTCTGTAACAGTCCCAATTTAACTCAACCATTCCTGGGCGGGCATCTCTTTAAAGGATACCATCTCCTATGGCTTGGTTTGTACCATCTCCTCTAATGCTGTCCAAAGAAATGAATCCCTGTGCAGTGAGGGAAGCTACTGCTCTAAGATCCTTCTGTCAACTGGTTGCAGAGGTTGGGAGGCACATGCTTAGTGAAATATAGGACAACAGGATGAGAACAGATGGCACTGTGATTACAGCAGTTGAGTACTGCCTTGTGGTACACAACAGCTCACTTAATCCAAACTTTCCGCGAGTGTTGTCATTTGTCTGTTTGCTTTCCTGGTGTCCAGCATGATATATCATGGGCCTGATTTGCAGAAATGCTCCCATTAAGGAAGACAGGATTTCACCATCAAATGTTTTAGAACTGCTATGTGCTTTTTAAGCACAATAAAATGGGTATTTCAGGTTAGGCACTGAAAATGATATACACACCTAGTTTTAGATCTTTCTCCAGGTTATACTAAAATAATAATTTAGTTCACATGAGCAGACAACAGCACCATTTTCCTGGTAGGCAGTTATAGGGGACAGAAATAAAGTTTGATCAAACTGTATAGCATCTACCAATTTCATTAACTCCACTTTCAAAAGTAAAACAGACTTGAGGAATCAAGAGTCAATCTGCTTGAGTATGGTCCTGGATTCTTAATTAACTTAAAAAAAAAAAAAGCAATCTTAGATCATTTTTATAGTATTCACAACCACAGCAACAAAACTAATATGCTACCTTTAGAATAAAGGATAACATAAAATGGTTCTCTTGCCTTGAGTATTCTAACATGTGCCACTCACTTGAGTTCTTATTGCCTCAATGTTAGAGTTTAGTATTGTTCAAAGATTTATAAAAGTAACAATTCTATTAAATGCAAAGTAAACACACTGCAGTACGTGAACATGATCCGTTTTTTCATTATGTTGTATTAAGTAGGTTCAAAATAGCTTGTAAGGTTTCAACTACATATAAAATACATTTGTGAGGCATATTACTATTTCCTTTTCTCTAGGCCTGAAGTACCTGAAAGCAACAGGCATTAGAAAGTAAGGAGCTGTAAGTGCAACAACACAGCTAGGGAAAAGACCTGCCAGGCTTTAAGTATGAGAAGCTGAATAACAAAATACAGGCGTACATGGACAGATAACCAATAGATACTAAGATTTTGTGTTGGTTACAATAAAATTCTACATCTAAAACATCATGAGAACAATCAACTGAAATAGAGAAATTCCATTCTATGTTAACTCTGCCATGAATGTTAAAGCTATGTTTTAACTTAATTAGAAAATGTTTCACCTAAATAGATTTCAGGAGCAAGATTTTGTATGCTGAGTTGACATGTCTGGTTCAAGTTGCACTCTTGAAAATGACATAGCCAATATTCCAGTTTTTCCAACATTTTTTTTTTTAATCGTTAACTCCTGTTTAAGCAGAGCTCTTAATAAGGATTCCTCATGAAAATTACATAAAGCAACAGCAAAACAAACTATATTTCAAATTTACCTCTACAGAAAGCAAAAGACATTTCCTTCTAAACTTTCAGGTAGGTTTGAAATACACTGCTGAAATGCACACACTGAGTTTTAAAGTTTTTGGCATTCACAGAAGTAACGCTCAACCCCATTTAGTGTTCAGGACCAACTTTCTTGCAATATCATCTTTACTAAGAGTTTTTCTGCTCGTGGCTCTTTGTTGGTGCCTTAAACCATAAACAAAAGCACTTTTTAATATCTATCCTAAACCAGTGTAAACACTTATTGTGATTTACGTTTACACAATCATGTGACTCTATAGCTTTCTTTAAAGATTTATTTCCCCTGTGATAAAAAGAATTGCCTTCAAGATTCTTAAAAACTGTGCCTATAAAATGCTTTGGGAGACATAATTTACTATAAAGTAATTGTGATGAAGACAGTCAATTTGATTACTGCTTTCCAAATCTAGCAGTAATAACTTTGCCATACATAGAAACATTAGTTCAGACATAATGTTCCCAAATCCTTCCTTTTTACAGAACAGTGAAAAAATATGTAGGTATAAAACAGATGTCCAGTGTTTCCAACTTTGCAACTGAGGAGAGTTAACAGAGAGGGCTGTTCTGCGGTAGTGCTGGGAGCCAGGCTGAGGTAAAAGGGCTGTCACTGTGAAACCCAAACATCTATGTAAAATCAACAGCAACATCCGCAAACAGAACTGCTTTGGGCCTCGGCTTTTCCTCCTTCGCCAGCTCAAAGTGTTCAGGGAGGGCGAGGAGCGCTGGCACCCCGCTGCTGTCAGGGCTGCGCTCCCCTCACCTGGCGGGCCGGGGCGGGGAAGGGGCAGGGGCAGGGGCAGGGCGGCTCGGTGCCGCCCCGGCCAGGCCCCCGGCCCGCTAATGGGGGCTCGCAGCGGGTCTCTCCAGCAGCACCCGCAGGCACAGAGAGGGGCACCGCCGAGGGAACCCCCATCCCGGCCCGGCCCCTCGGCGCCCCCGGCCCGGCCTCCCCGCCCGGCCCGGCCCCGCTACCTGCTCGCCGGGCGCCGCCTCCAGCAGCCGCGAGCAGAGCTCGGCACACTGCCGGAATTTCCTCCGCCTGAAGCAGCTCCAGGCCCGCAGCAGCGGCTCCATGTCGGGCCCCATCCCGCCGCTCGGCCGGGCCGGGGCGGAGCAGGAGGGGGAGCCGAGCTGCGGCTACGAAAATGGCAGGCTCCGCCTCGGCCCGCCGGGCCTGCGCGCCGCCATGGCGACCTGCGGGGGGGTTCTCTCAGCCCCTGTGTCCCCTTCTCGGGGGTACCCCAAAAACTGGGGGGTAATCTAGCCTCTGTAGGTGGCCACAGCTGAAGTTAAGCCTGCGGGTTTCCAGGAATGCGGCTTTAGCCTTGGGTTCAGTCGTTGACCTATTTTCACTGTGTATTATTTTGTGGTGTTCCAGTGCCCGAGCACAAAGCTCCTCACAGGCCGCTGGAGAAGCCGCCGAAGTTGAGTCAGTACTGAAGAAGCTCACTGTGTAAATCAGTAAAACTCCTATGAACTTAACCTGGGCTTAAAGCTAATTTTTACTGAAGCCAGAGGTAAATTTCATACTGCCTTCAAAGAAAGAAGGAATAGGCTCGTTATTGATTACTGAAAGTGGAGTTAAATCTGTTGTGCTGAGATCAGCAGACTTCAAATAAACTCAGTATTCTAAATTGTGTCCTACTGTTTGCTGCTATAGTTTCCAAAATGTAAACTAGTAAGATCCATTTGGAATTGGAATATATGCCTAAACAAGAAGAATACAGTTCCTTAATCCTCATTTGAGTAAAATGTCCTATAGAGCTATGGGAGTCTTGCCTGAAAAGAGCACAGACTGCTGTGAATAAGTCTTGCAGACTCCATTGGTTCCTTTACTTCATTAGTTTTTGCAAAGGTAAAATAAGGCAGATCTTTAGAAGAGAAAAAAGCTGGAATACAACTCGTACTTTGTATTGTAAGATTCTGATTGCAACCATCAGCCCAAGGAAGAAAAAATCTCTAGGGATGCTTGGAGAAACAATTAAAAAAAATGAACTTTTGACATTAA
Source organism: Anser cygnoides (assembly GCF_040182565.1). NCBI lineage: Eukaryota > Metazoa > Chordata > Aves > Anseriformes > Anatidae > Anser > Anser cygnoides. The sequence goes on along the minus strand of NC_089877.1, from coordinate 48,407,584 downwards.
AATCTCTGATGGACAAAAACTAATATGATAGCTAAAATCATGTCATTGGTCATTTAACACATCGTTCTGATTTTAATCCTTATCTCACCTAAACTATCAGTTTGTCCAAGATTTAAGCTGCTTGAAATGGATATTTATGCTAGTAGGATCAATGTGAGGTGGAAAGATGCAGAAATAGAAGTGCCAGTCCAGCACTATTGTTTGTTCTAACATGGGAACGAATGACTTGAACTGAAGTAGCAGCTAAGGACAGCTGGCTTTTGGTTGTCCGATGGAAAGTGCACTGGGAAACAGTGTTCTGAGTGCAGTCTTTTCTGGGACCCATGACATTCCCAGTGAAAAGTGGAAAGGAAGCAGCACAACAGTGTCTGTCCCTTCTCTATTTTTAAGTTGTTGTGGGAGACAGTATGTGCTGCATTCCCAGTAAAATATGTAGGAGACTTGCACAAGGACTCTCACGCTATACCTCGGGTCAGTCAGGAGGGTGAGCAGTATTTCTTCTTCTTGTCAGACCATCTGCTGTGGTACTGCTATGCAGTTATAGTACTGTGGCTGAGTGACTACTGGGGCCTAAGGATCCAATTTTGCTATAAATTCTTTTAAGGTGGCAAATCCTTTAGCATGTATTTTATGGTTAGACATAGCGTGATGTGCTGTTCAGAGAGATTGTGAATATTGGCCAGAGACAACATAAAATAAATGTTGTCCTCCATAAAGCTTAGAGAATATCAGCTCTAAGCTGTGGCACTGTTTTATTCTTGAAAACAAAAGGAGCTATCTTTACACTTGAGGGAGAAATTGAGTGGCTTTACTCATTGGGCTGGCTCCAGTGCTGGAATATCTGACTGTGGAAAAAGGATGTCCTGATCCTGGAGAAACATTGCAAAGAAGACTCAATCCAATATTGACAGATTTCTGCATGAGCAGAGCACTTAGGCAAACTTACTCATTAGTCAACTTGTCCTACATTTCAAGTAAGGCCAGTTCCCTGTGCAGTCTCTAGTTGGGTGTCCGGTACCCAGTCCTACCCCCACTGCAGGCATAAAAAAGCATTCTGTCTGTCACAACCTGCTGATGCTACTAGCTGAGGCCAAATGTCCCAACATGCTGTCCCAACACTAGTCCTTTGTACATACATCTTTCTGTGCATGAAGTGAGCCACTGGTGACTTCAAAGTTAGTAATTTAAGCTGTATATGCTAGATCTGAAAAGAATTCAGCTAATGGGGCAGCAAGTAGGTGCCCCTGTGTCCCCTGTATGTAGCCATGCTGTGCTGGCCTACAAATAAGATTACCCTGCCATCAGATTGTATTCTTCCTTGGGCTGACAGAAGCCTGGAGAGTGTGCTTTGCTTCTCAGGAGTTTTCTCACACAGGCTACAGTGCATGAAATAACTCTCAGTCACAAACAAATGGATTGCAGTTGTTGTTGTAGAAAGTACATGCTCACAGCTTGGGAGATTGAACGTTTGGACCTCCTTTACAAAGCTTTAATATGGTGTATTTCAGTCTCTGGCATTAATATCTACAGGGCATTAAGGAGCAGTTTTCAGGTCTGGAGCATTTACTTTGTGATGCCATTTATTCAAATATGTTCCTGCCATCCCATTTGAGAGCGGGAAGTGTTATCACAAGATAGCTGTCCAGTGGCTTTATGGAAAATTAGTGTTTGGCTTCAGTAAAATTAGTAGTGCTTAAATCTCTGTGTTATACTTCAGGAACGATCACTTTTAGCAGACCCGTGCATTGCGTGTGGAAAAAATACTTTTGTATGTGTGTGGAAGCTGCTTAGTTTCCTTCCCGTAGGTAAGGGTTAATACATTGCTTTGGTAGCTTGCTAGAGCTATCTGCTGCTTTTACACCCTCTCCCCCAAACTGAGGAAAATTTGTCCTGTGGAAACTTGGACAAAATAAGTTTGGGGAATTATATTTCAGATATGCTTGATTTGTGGGAGAAAAACAAATTACAAATGTCCTGTTTCACATTGATAGAAAAAAACTGATAATTCAGCAACATCAATAGAGAGATTGTGTAGGTGCAAGATGGATTTCACTGTTTGAAAAGTTACAAGTCGTGCTTATGTGTGACATTAAGAAAGGTGGAAGTTGCTTGGACTGAGTGGCATGTAGGCCTGTTCGCATTCGTTTTTCTAAAGTTTTGTAGTCTACTAGTTAGTCCCTTCTGTTACTTTTAGTAGGAGTGTGTGAGGTGGTCCTAATACTCTAATATCCTCCAGCTGTAATGAACCACTCCACTGTCATTGTATTGATGCTGTCTCGGGACAATGACAGGTATGTGATAAAACTATAGAAAACACCAAGGTTTATTAAAAAGTCATGTCCTTGCCTTGTGTAACTATGTGGCTTTGTTGGACTGGAAGTGACCTGACCTCAGCTAGTACATTTTGAGAGACTGTTCTCATCTTCTGTGAAAGGACAGGAAATTCAGCAGGGACGCTTTATTTAGAGCTTATTGAGATGATATTATTGTCTTGTAATTTGTTGCCACGTTTTATTTGCAAGGTTTATTTGAACCTTGCCTTCACTTAATTTGAACCATGTCAAAGAACAGAAAGTTCAGGAATCAGAGGTAAGGGACAGTTTAATTCCCCTTCTATCTATGGGTTATTTTTCACTTGAAAACTGGATGTCCCTGAAACAGGCTACAATAAGAAGTATTATTATAATAATTTCAAAATGAAAATATTTGGAATCTCTACTAAATATCAGGAATCTGTTATTATTTATCTTTATTCATAAAACACATGAACTTTTATAATTGCTTTTTAGAAAACCTAGGTTTTTTTGACCTATATATTTTGTGTACTGGATTTCAGTTATGTTTCAATTTATTGTTCAATTACTTGTCAAAATTAAATGTTGCTTGGAGGTTCAAATGTGCTTCCTATTTTCACCTTTTTATTTTAATACATTTTTTTTTCTTCCTATGAACAGCTGCGCTTTAAACTGATACTGAAAACCGGCTCTGAAAGGATAGATGAATTTTATGTTTTTCTCGTTTATATGCTCTTACAGAATAAACTATTGGTATGCCTAAAATGCTTTGTATTTTGCAAATGTTCTTATGACTGCTCTGCATAAGTCTCTTAACATTCTAAACTGTGAATAAGAGGCACATGAAGTAGCCTCTTAGAAAGTGCATATGGAAGAGTAGGACAGGGCCCACTGATAGCTAAGATCCATTTCATTTTAAAAACATAGAAGCTATAGGATGACTTTGCCTTTTTAAGTCTCTCATGGAGGTCTTCTGTGCACCATCAGTCCTACTTGTTTCTTGAACTAGGAATGCTAACTCTCAGGTCTTGTATCTCATCATGAATTCATATTCTTATGATAAAAGCATGAAAAATGTTGTTTCCAAAATTCTGTTGGTTTCTCATGAAACTCCGTGGTGAAGAATCCTGTTATCCCTCAGACAGTAGCTCAGTCATACAGGTGCAGTCTTTGGCTTCTGACAGTTACTCATCTCTCTCCAGACGTAAGAATATAGAAGAAATATGTAATTGGCAGCTCAGTACAATTAACAAGGGTTTGAGAAGGAACATTGATGCTACCACACATCTACCTGCAGATTGCCTCAGCTAGGAACAACAATCTGACTTGCCTTCAAGTAAGAGTTGGCATCACGAAAGGATACATGCGAAAAGGGTTCATTCTAATGATTACATTAGAATACATTGGGTATTGGGAGAATTGAGGGCAACAGGATGTAGAGCAAGTTTTGGCTTTTGTGCTTTGAGTGAACCCAAACAGGATTATAGATGAGGCCTGCTTTATGGGAAGGTACGTACTTGTGGCAGAAGAGCAGAAAGAGGAAGTTCCTTCTTCAAGTGCTGTTTTCAGCAAGGACTTTGCCACCTGAATTTGAGTTCATATAATCTTTGTGTGTAGAACCCATGTGTTACTGATTCTAGGAAGTGACGAGAGGTCATGCAAATGAAGTTATGTGAAGAGCAGAGTTCTGTGATGAGGCTCAGATTCAACATCAGGGGAAGTAATTTGCAGTAGCAGTGAGAGGTTCCGTTCTGTGACCAGCCAATGCAGCAATATCCATCAATGGCAGCTCTTGCTGTCATCAGTAAGAATACTGCTGCTTCCTGCTGATCATACGTGATATCATAACCATGGTTACCATGGTCTAGCAGAATAGAAATCATCCAGCAGCTGATAACAGAATTTAGGTGGCAGCACTGTTCAGGTCCCAAGCCATTAACCTTCACATGACCTTACATCTACTCTGTTCTACTTATGCGTGGACTGAATACAATCTCTGTGATCAAATCTGCACCGCCTTTAGTGTACAGCAGGAACAGGATGCTTTTCAAGCGAGACAGTTACCTTTCTTTTTATCTTTAGCATTTCATATGAGGCACTATTTCTTGTTTGATGCAGACACTCTGTATGCTCTGCTGAATATAGATTGTTGTACACTGTACTAGCAGGAATCAATGCAGCTATAAAAAAAAAGAAAAAGTAGCCTATGAAGAAGGCTGCTATGCCATTTACATTTAAACATAGGTTGCAAAATTTGCAAAGGATCCTCTGATGATGGGATGCTCAGCTTAAAAATAACTGGGCTTGACTCTTTTTTTCTTTCTTTTCAGGTTTAAAACATGTGAGCACCTAGGGTACAATCCTATTTGCAGTGAATCCTGAAGATCAAAGTAGGAGCCCTTGGAATAATGAGTTAATAGTCTTATCTGAGAAGCTTGATGTAAATGGGTTTGCTCATATAGATACATGTACATATGTATATATAGAAGGTAGTACTTGGTCTGCTGTATTAATCACAGCACCATTCCAGCAGCAGCATTTGTTAAATACTTGTTCGTTTCTACAAAAAATGATGTATGTACCCTATAAATCCAATTTCTTCCTTTTAGGAGTGTTAGTCTTTTTTGTTATCTATTTATTTATCCTTTTTAGAGGAAAATGTGGCAAAAATGTGGGTACTTTATATAGCGGCTTGTGCACAGTAAGTTACAGTAAAAAGTTATAGCATGTAGCAGTCTGTCTCCTATATTTTCTTTTACAATTAGAATCACTTTAAAATGAAGTATTCGCTGTCCTTAAAGTAGGCTTACTTTTCAGTCAGTAGGCTGGCTTAAGTGTGGTCTGACTGCAGGGAACCAACCTGCAGGACTTAGTATCTGAATCACAGTATGGTTTAAGTTGGAATGGATCTTTGGGAGCTCTCTAGTTCAGCCTCCTGCTCAAAACAGGCTTAACCTCACAGTTGCATGAGATTGCTCAGGGCCTTGTCCAGCTGAGATGAGAGAAGCTCTGAGGATGGGGAATTCACAGCCTCTTTGGGCCACCTGTTCCAGTCTTTAACCAGTCTGTTCAAGTGCTTAGTCAAATCTGACAGCGTGGAGTTGTACAATGAAATGAATTACTTCAGGGTTTGCATTCCAGTACTAGATTAATAGTGCTATGCTATTTTATAAGTTTCTCAGCTTTACGAAAGCTAACACTGTCATTTTCTAATGGTTAAATATTTCACTTCCTTCACTTCTTTTGAATATTTATATGCTCTGTGGTAAATTGTGTCATATTTGATAAACCTTAATTATTGTATGTTAATTTTGTGGTGATTTAAAGCAAAGCTCTTTCATGATTCCCTTTGAGAGCTAAGCATTTTGAGAACTTTTGCAAAATAGGCATTATTTTTTCAAAACCTTGTCAACTACTGTGTAAAAAGAAGTCATTTTGGCCTGACAAGTTTTAACCTAATACTTTGCATCAGCCAGCTGAAACATTGATCCTTCCCTCACACAAGATATTAAGCACATGCTTTGGGGTTGATCACCTTACTCCATCCTAAGTGTAAAGAAATAAACTGAAAAGGGGTAGAAAAATTAGTGCTGCATGCAAGCAAGGGTTTCTTCCCATTGTTTTAGATCATATAAGATGCAGCCAGAGATGGCTGTCACATAAGTAGAATTTAAAATGAAATGCATTCTATATTTAGTTTAGTCAACAGTTGAAATCAATTCATGTTGAGAGTTCAGAAACAGATTTCCATCAGAAGCCTATTGATAGAAAACGCATTGGGATTTAGTCAGCCTCTCTTTATGCACTTAATTTAAGCCTGTTTAGGTTGTCATCTGTTATTATCAAGTGCTGGTGCCTGATACAAGTTCTTCAAATCACCTGGATGAATTGCTTCAGTACGCATATGATTGTGCATAAAATGCAAGCTGAAAAAAGCTATTTAAATCCAAATGTGTGTGGTGTGTAGAGCCATATTGAGAAAACACAATGTCATTGCTGAAAAAAAATGAGTGCTCCACTGAGTGGCTTAGAATGCATTCTGGCATCAGATTTTTGGCAGTCTGAAACACAGTACTTTCTTCATTGTTTATAGACTAAAAAGGAATTTTGGGGGTGAGCTGTTCCCATGTGCTAACATAGATTTTGGGGGCAATTTTTAAAGTTTGTGATAGATATTTTAAGAAAGAATACAAGTGATGGCGCCTAACTTCTGAGGCTAAAATTAAACATCATTTTACTAGAACAACTTAAAATCTGTAAATAAATGTAGCAGTTCTTTTGCATTTATGTGGGAAAAAATACATATTGTGATGGAAATTCTTAGGCTGAGATTGCTGCCATTTAAATCATGGTAGAAACCCTTCTTTCTGTCTTTCTTTCAGAAGAGAGGGGATTTCATCTTTGGATTACGGGAGAGGCCCTAAAACAAGATCTCGTACTAATGTTAAGGCTAAGGGATCTGGCACAGTTTTCAACAGTCATGTTTCCTCTGCAGTTTCAGATGGTATTGTTTACTGATTGTTACTTGTATTTGCGTCACTTCCTGTCCTAAACAGATTTATTTCTGCTGCAGAATGTCCAGAAGGAGTTGTTGCCTTCTATCCTAATGATGGATGAATTTAATTTCAATGATGCTTGTATCTTGCCTCTCCCTTTAGCTGCCCTATCTTAGGAAACTATTATGTGAGGTCATTTCTAAATCAAATTTCTGTGAATAATTGTAATGCAACCCCGGTTGCTGTCTGTGTAGTGATAATTACATGCTCATTGTCTTTTCAATAGAGTGTCTATTTCTTCCAGTGCCTGGAATGGAAGTCTACTAAACGAACACAGTTCCTATGGTTATCAAAATGCAATTTACCTTTGCAGAAACAAGAAAAATTAATGTCTGTAATATCTACTTTCATACACATGCAACTGTTCTCTTTTCGTTCCAGCCATTGTATCTGTTTTATCAGTCAGTACCAAAAGAAAACACACACATTCAGAGTTACCAACTTTATAATAGAACTTGCCTTGAAAATGGCTACAATGTTGGATAATGCTTCAATATAGGACATGGTTTTAAAGAGCAACTGGGTTTTTCTCTTCAGAGCAGGTCACCTAAAACATTTTGAAATTGACAGAATTCTTAGAGGCACAGTATTACATACTCAGGACTTGTTGCTCTTTAGTTTACCATTTTCCAGCACATTGTTGTAATGATATCTCCATCTGTGACTATTCCTTGTATTTGCTCCCAACCTGTATCACCTAGAATCTTCTGTGTTGAGGAAAGATGTGAAGAAATCAATCACTATTTTCCAGTGCCATTTTCTTATCCTTAATTGGTTGCTTCGCTTCATGATGTTGCAGTAGACCTACTGATCATTTTCAAGGCTTTCTGCTCCTATTTAGATATATATATACATATATAGGTATATATATTTTATGTGTCTTGTTAATTTAGTAATATAGCTTAATCGTTTAAAATTCCCTAACAACTTGCGTCTTATGTATTGGCTGATACGGTATACATTTTCTTGTTAAATTTTCCATTTTCTGAAGGAGAGTTAATTCAGTATTTTAAACTTCATCGTGCTGTCTTTTTTTTCTTGCCTTATTCACTTCTATCCAGTAGTAAACAGGCCTTAGTGATCCTTAGTTTATGCCTCAGTGCTATTAAGTGGTAGCAGGTAATTCTCATCGGAGTTCTTAAGGACTTTTTGTCTTAAACAGGTTCCTTAGTTTTGCAAAATCTTATTTTGTGTTCCCATAACAGACAGAGACCTTTTTATCCCCAAGGATGTTGAAATTAATGTTGTCACTGTTTCTCATCTGTCTCATATTTTATAATTACTACTTGAACCAGCTACTCTGTATTACTTAGGGCTTAACAGAGAATAATCCCTCATTTTGTGTACTCTGGAATTAGCTGTTGCAAGAGCATTTAAGAAATCACTTCTTTAAACCTTGTTCCATTTAGTGGAATGAGATACATTGTAAATATGTTTACACTATGCTAGGAAGTACATCTTTGTATAAATAGGTGTTGTGAGACATTGAAATACCGCTTATTATTTGGAGAATTGATGCACTTGTGTCACTGTAGACATACAGCTGTATATACATTGTGTGTATATATTTATATGTCATTTTGTTGTTACTTAAAAAATGGAATGTGCTGTGATTTGTCAGACATCATAGGAAAGAGATAACACCAGACAGAGGAAGCTGCGACCAAACAGCTAGACACTTCATTTCGCTTACAAAATACCTTGATAGAAGCACGTAAAACGCCTTCTTTGCCCCAGAACTGGGTTGTTTCCCTCTCTGCCCGCTGGAAACTTCTCCCCGGCGGCGGGCCCGGCTCAGCACCGCGGACAGCACCGGGGGGGACCGGGGCGAGATGGGCAGGCTGCTGGGTGCCAAAGGGGTTGGCTCTGCTGGAGGTGAGCTGGGCAGAGCACAGGGAGAGGAAGGACTCGGGAGGCTATGCTGCTTCTTATTCCTGTCGAAACCAGACGGTGAGTGTGTAAAATTGCACTCGCACCCCTTACGTGCAGGCATGAGGTTAGCAAACTATGACCAAGAATAGTTTGTTTCTGGGAATTTTCTCTCAGGCATTTCCTTATCTAAGAGGTGGTGGCCAACTCTGCAATAATCAGATGGAAATATTGGCTGTTTATGTGGTGTTTGACAGCAGCTGCTCCCATCTTCCTTGCATGGTGTAAACGTTTTTCCAGCTTTGTTTTTAGGTTCTCCTCTCCTGTTCATTAAAGAAAATATGATCTGAAGGTGATAGTTAGTAGCCAGTGCCATTACATATTAAAGTTTCTTCCTGACTGCTGTTTTCTCTTTTCGATTTCAGTCAGTAACAGTGTTGTGGAATATGTGGCTGAAAACAGCCTTTTCACTTTCACTAAATAACCAGATATTCTCTTGCTCCAATTTGAGTCATGAATAAGACACAAAGATTAAAACATTAGCTCCATTGAAGTTAATACCACACAATTAGTATTGATCTCAAGAGGTCTACGATTTCACTTTAATAAGCCAAGAAAAGTATATATTTATATAAAATAACAGAAAGTATAGAGACAATACTTACATATTTTTGTCCATTCACATTTAAATATGCAATAAGCCAGCAGGAAAGAGAAAATTAATATATTCTTGATTCACAGCATGAAAAGACTCCCACTTGCAAATGCAGAAGTCAAATATACATCAGGTGCCTTTGTCTGCTTATAATCAAACCAATTAACATTTAAAAGCTTGTAACAAGTTGTTTCAGTCACCACGTATGTTCTGTATTTTTCAAACTTACTTTCTCATCAGCTTCACCTTATGAATGAAGTGGTCTTGCGGTTGCAATTTCTTACTTTTTTTTATCTCCATTTACTTGTAACCTTATAGAACTGCACAAAATCTTACTAGAAATTTGACTGAGTGTATATTGACATTCAAAATATTCTGTGGAATTTAACGGGAAACAATGCAACAATTTTTTTTTTTAAAAAAAAGCCTGTGTTCATTTATTTTTCATATTATTTTCAGAAAGAGACAAACCCTGGTTGTTATGGACTTTTTCTGTAACCACCTCTCCCATCAAGAGAGCTGGGATAGCAACACAGAAGAGCTGCACAGAGTTAACATCAGATTAGAAATAATAGTACATTTTTTACTTCTGAGAGGAGCTAGCTGGGAATTTTCCAGCCTGTTTCCCTGACTAATCCCCCATCTTGGGGAATCCTGTGAAATCCTTGGGGCTACCCAAGTTCCAAGGCGCTCTGGCTGGGTAGGAGGCAAATAGAAGGGAAAAGGACTGCTTCTGTGGAAGTAACATTTGCTTTATCTGTTGGTGAATGCATATGGCTTTTTGTCTCGATTAGAAATAAAAGCCTTTTTCATTCTTTTTTTAAAAAATGTAAACTTTTCATGGAAGGGGGAGTTTCCTTGGCTGTATATTTGAGTTGTTTCAGGTTTTGCACGAATCTCTCTGCAGACTTCTGTTATATATATTTTGTGTTGATTTCAGTGAACATGTGGGACGGAAAGCTGCATCTGATCCTGGTGTCATAATCCTCATTGTCAGTGCTCTTGGTGTTCTACACTGAAAATGTGTTAGTATAAAGCTAAGTGATTAAAATGCTTACATGCATATTTTTACATGTATTTTTAAACAATTAAAGGAATATGGATTTACTCAAAAAGATTAAAAAAATAAAAGATCAGAAAAACTCCTGCTAATTAAACCAGAAATAAAGTAGCACAGAAAAATGTCTCCAACATGAAGTAACTAGTCAGAAATTTTTGTGGAAGAAATGTCAATATGACTAATTAAATAATACAAGAGGAATAGAAGTAAAAGAAATGGAGATTTAGAAATAAATCCCAACAACCTACAAACACCTGGGAAGTCAAATCTATGTTGAAAGTAACAGGAAAATGATTGGGTTTATTTTCCATTGTCAAACCAGGCTGGTTATCTGGGAATTTTTAGAACTGGTATCCAACTTTAGAGTGCAGAATTTTGTGTATGCTCATGTAATGCACATTTAGGTAGCTAGCTAAGTACTCTACAGGTTGACAAAGCTGTGAGGGAGCATGTTCTCCTGATCAACATTGTGGACGTGGCGAGGGGGTTCCCCTGCACGACTGCCTGCTGCAACACCAAGAAGTTGCTCCCATCTATACAAATTGGGAAATGGCAACTTTCCCATGTAAAAAATGGCAACTTTCCTGTGGTTTTGAGAGCCATGACTGAAAAGTTGGGTGCTCTTCATTCACAGATGGGGAATTTAAGGCATGGAAGGGGATGTGATTCTGTGTTTTGCATGAGGCAGGCAGCAGGGTTAAGGGGTTAAACATTCGCCCTTAAATATTGCGGTTGACCTTTTCTTCATATTCAGCCAGAGTGCTGGGTGAATGGCGGGAATGTGATGAGGTAGCTGTGGTAGCCTGAGGGGCACCAAGTCAGGAAGGAAAAAAAAAAAAAGGAAAAATTAAAAAAAAAAAAAGCTCAGAAAAAAATGAAAATTAAGAAAACTGTAAATAAAAAGTTCAGGGAAAGATAAGAAAAGAACCAAGAAGGTGCGATGGGGAAGCGCCTCCTTTCCTCCCCCTGCCCGGCACCCGCTCAGCCCCCCCTCGCGCCGCCATCTCCTCAGGCACTGCCCCCTCTCCTCCCTTCCCCTCCCCTCCGCGCTCTCCCGCCTGGCGGCGCTGTCCCCGCGCAGGCGCACTGCGAGGCCGGGGCCCGGCGGGGGGGGGGCCGGCTCGCGCGGCGCCCCGTGGGCGCGTGCCGCGCTGCAGCCATGTCAGGCGGCGGCAGGCGGCGGGGCGGGCTCGGGCGGCGGCGGCGCCCTCTGTGAGGCGGCGGCTGCGGACGAGCGGCGGCGGCGGGCCTCCATGTCGGCCGCCAGGGATTAAGGCAGGGACGGCCGAGGCGAGCCGAGCCCGGGGGGGCGCCGGGGCGTGCCCGGCGGGGCCATGGCTGACCGCAGCGCGCCCGGCTGCCACCTGCGGCTGGAGTGGGTCTACGGTTACCGGGGCCACCAGTGCCGCAACAACCTGTACTACACGGCGGCCAAGGAGATCGTCTACTTCGTGGCGGGGGTCGGCGTCGTCTACAGCCCCCGCGAGCACCGGCAGAAATTCTACCTGGGGCACCAGGACGACATCATCAGGTACCGCCCGGCGCCCGGCCGAGGCTCCCGGGGCGGCGGGGGGGGACCGGGGGGGCGAGGAGGAGGAGGAGGAGGAAGGAGATGGTGAGGGGGGGACCTGCAGGTGGGCAGGGGAGGGCGGCGGGACCGGCCGTGCGAGGCAGAGGGACCGGCTGCCGAAGTTGGTTTCCTAAAGGGCGTGAAAACAACAGCGAAATAAAGCCGAGAAAAGCCCCCACAGGGTTTCTTACTGTGGGTCCCGGAGCGCGTCGTGGCCCCGGGGGTGCCGTGGGGTCGGCGAGGGCTGCCGAGGAGCGTGAAGGGCAGATGTGAGACTGAGTCATCCGGCCGCCCCCCCGGTAGGTGTCATTGCGGGTGGATCGCCCGTTGGGGCTCCTCTGCTTGCCCTGTGCGGGCGAGAGTTAGAAGCAGCCGAGGTTGTCAGTCATGTGCAGCGCAGAATTTGTTTTATTTCGATACTCAGTGCTCCGAGCCGTGCCTTCTCTGTGTGTCACTCGTAAGTAACAGGTATGGCGTGCAGAGAGCAGAGCAGATGCCGGGTCTTTCATTCAGTGATTTGTACGCACCAGAAATTGGCCATAACAGTCACTTTTTTCTTGGTTTATGCCCTCACGAGGGACTTTCAGTACTTTTGAAGTGTGGCTGTGAATGTCCTCTACAGGGCTGTCAAGCCTATAGTGCATTTCTTCTCGGTGCTGAAAATGAGAAGAAAAAACTGGGAAGACAGTGCACCATTACAGACAGCTCTACTTGAGGTGTTGGGTGTTGAATCAGAAGTTTGAATCACTGCTATTTGCATCTTTTAATGCTTCAACGTTCTCCTCTTAGTCCAGGAAAATGTATTTCTTAAGCACTGTTAGCCATCTGTAGGTGTGGGAAATCCAGAAGCACAACTTCCATCATGCTGAGGGAGCAGCAGCTATAATCTAAGATCCGAGGTTGCCGTGGTGTAATTTTTTTAATTCTGTGTCTCCACGGCGCCTCTGGGTAACCCTGTTTGTTTCAGCAGGATTTGCTGTGAGACTGGTGTGGTTTCAGCCCCAAGGAGGGACTGGTATCCTCTGGTAACAGTTTTTCCCTCCCTTCTTGCCTCCCCCTCTCTGCGTTTTGATACAGCGTGCCGTATCTGGCCAAAAATGTGACCGAGCTCATTACTCAGATTAGTACTAAAACTAAGAAAATCTGTCAAGAGACAGAAAATCAGAGAGAATGTTATGATGACCTTATCTGATGCTTTTAGAGGATGTACTTTGGTTTGTATGGAATCCAGCATGCTGGAGTTTCTCCTGCTTTGACTTGTACTGAGGTTGAAAAATAATTGTAAATATGTTAAAGCATTTCAGTTTTATGCGGTTAGAATTGCACACTTCTTAAATACAGAAGCTCTGCAGAAATGTTTGTATGCTTAAAGAAAAATACTCAGTTTAAAAGCCGCATGGCTGATTCTGATAGTAAGATCAGCCTTGCAGTCAGTGATCTGTGTTTCACTTGACTTTATGTAAAAGCAACATTGTACCACTTAAATGTCAACATCGCATAATTCTCTTGGTTAAACTTGGGTACCAAAACATGTTAGTTCACAATTTTTAAAACAATTGTTGCAGAAAAGTATTGCTTTTTTTAAATACCAGAAAATGGATACAAAAGTGGGATTATATAATACAACAATCAACATTACTTACATTCAACTATCATAGCACAAAAAAATTAATGTGTTGTGTTTTAATGTGCTCAGCAGGTACCGTCCTAACGCTGAGACATTTGTGATGTTTTAGCAGAAGCGACTGGAGGTTTGGTAGTCTTTTTGCGAGTGTAGAATCTCACTTGTGAAAGCAGATCTGCTGTCTGAAAAACTTGGGTATTTAGAGAATCAAACTTCATTGAGCATAGCTCTGCAGCTATGAAGACAGAGCAGGATGGATTGCATGCTTCATGGTGGTATTATTAGTACTCCTCATTATGAGAACTTCTGTATCATTAGCATGCACTGAATGACATTCTAATTTTAAGCAGCAGTCAGGAAGAGAGGAATTGCAATTCTTAAGCCAGAGACCAGTTCTTATCTTTAATAGTAGACAGTCGTATTAGATGAATGGACAGCTAGACAATGTTGTCCTGGGGAAAATTTCTGTCTAGCTCTGGCAGTTAGATTGGCTTCTATCTGCTGAGTACTTTAAAGTCTTTTTATTAAACAAAAACCTATAAACCTGCTGTAAGATTTTTTAGATATGATTAGATGTTTACATGTAATTTATTTCCAGTATAAATGTCTCATCTCAATTTTGATTACAATTTCACCTCTGGCTTTGGTTTAACCCTGTGAGTTCACTGTGTACCTAAAAGAGGAGAGCTTTCTTTCTGTGTTTTGTGTCTTAGTTCTGTTGAACGGTCTTTTGTATTAGGAGAGAGGAATTAGGATCACTTAGGGCCTCGTCTATTTTTCTGGTTTTATTTGAATTCAATGTCTCAGTCATTCAGCTGCGATCTATTTCTAAGATAACTTTTATTGCTTGTGGTGATCTTTTGGTTTTTATCTCTTCTGAGAATTAGTGTCCAGAAATCAAACCAGTATTCTGGAGCGCAGAGAGCATCATGGTTTTGTTTTTATTTCTATTCCTTCTTTTGTGCATCAGCACTTCTTTTTGTTGTTGATTCCTGCATGTGCGTGGACACTTGTGGAAGACATTGCCCAGCTGCAGAAGTACTCTGGAAGTTTGCACCTTTAGAGAATGCTGGTAGCTGAGACTTTCTTGAAGGTTTTTTACATGAGGGAGTAAATCGTCTCCATGAAATCTCAGCTGCCTTACTTTGATAGTGCTGTCCATTGCCAGCAGCATAACCTGATGAATGTCTGCTGAGTTTGCAGAGGATGAGATCTCCTCTGCAGCCTGGGCTGTGTGTATGGAGGAGATAGTCATTTTGGAAGGCAAGGGAATAACCCCTGCAAAGTTAATGATTTAAACTGTGTCTTCTGTAGGATTTCATAAACAACAAAGCTAGCTTGTGAGTTGTACGTTGGTGTGCTTTACAGTAGAGGAGCAAGAAACAATGTCTTCAAGTTAGATCTTTGTTCTCTCTCCATAACTGTAGTTATTTAGAGAATAATGAGTTATTTCACGTAGATCGTCATTCCCTCATCTGAGAGAACTTAGAGGGATCATACTTAATCCTGATCTGTATAAAGGTTTCAGAAGATGCCCCCTTGGGGCACAGCGTAACGTGATGCTCATGTTGAGGCTCCTTGTTTGTCTGGGATAGCTGAAGTGTGTTTCTGTACTTTGCTTTCTCTCGTGGAAGGTGAGAAAATTGGGAATTCTGAACTCATCCACCTTTTAAAATGACTGTCTGCTGGCAAGAGCGTTTGATATTACCAGGGCTACTCTGTATGCTGGTGTGCTCCAAGCAAACTTTTAGATTCCTTTTTTTTTTTACTTTGTGACTGTCACTTTTTTGTGAGCTTTGTGGAATTGGAATTTTACCGGGAGTTATCTTTTTACTTGGAATTGATGATTCTAGTTAAAAGGAAAAGCAAAGCCTAAGATCAAGTCAGTGTTTCTTTTGGAGATTTTTAACAGGCTTAACAAAATGCACATTTCGCTTTCCATGGCATCTGTTGTTCACTTTGAACAAAGCACTGGTCTGTGAGTCTGTCCTTTCACATTGTTATCTCTACAGTGTCGCAAAACATCTGCGTAAACATCCAGGCTGTACAGTTTTGACGAAAGAAGAGGAAGGGCATTTCTCTCAAAACAGAGACACAAATTAGGAGGACTGAGGAAGAGTTACCCCTCTCCTCCGTGTGTAACATCCATCACATCAGTTAACTGGCAAATAGTAGTGCTGGTGTACATTCTTCCTAGAACTTCTATCGCTAGTAAATTGGGACTACTTGATTCAGATGCCTGTGATACATTTGGATTTTACTACTAATGCCAGCACATCTCATGCTAAAAAAAACCTCTTGAATTTGTGCTGATCTCTAAAAAATGTTAATTTTTTTTGCTAGAAGTTCTATTACCAGAAACTACCAGATTCTCTGTTAGAGGAGAAGGTAATTGGCACTATCTTCAGCTACTGCCTTTTTGGTTTGGTTAAAAAATATCTGGTTCTGTCTTCCCTTCATGGCTCTCTGTATTCAAGACCATAGGGGCTGCATGCTTACAGAAAGCAGATGTGTACCCAAGACAGGTTGAATGAATGGCAAACACTTCTCTGTGTTCTGACAGAGAGGGAATTTCACTGTTTTTAGCAAAACAGTTAATTTTACAAATCACAGCTTTCATTAATATGGTTTTTCTTGTTTGTTGCTGTGAGATATGTAGGAATTCTTTTGGGCTCTATTTCCTAAGGAACAAGAAGTAACCAAAACTCTGGCCGCTCTGAAACGTGGTCTTTTTGGGCACACTGTCATCTTCTTACATCTAATAATTTGCCTCAATCTACAAGAGATTATCCTGCATGAGATTCTGTCACCTTGACCTTGCCCTTGGATTCCAGGGCAAAATAACCTTTTTTTTTTTTTTTTTTCCCCCCCCCTAGTATCAACATTTCTGAAGTTCTGGTGGGAATCAAAACCTCAGCAATCGTGTCTGCTCCCTGGCGTTGGTGCTGTCCACCAGCTCAGTTTGAAGCAGATTTTTCTATCTGTTGTTGCTCTCAAAGTTAGTCCAGATGTCGCTATCTAAGAAGCTGGACTCTGGCAGCTGCTGTCTTAGTCTGCTACCAGTAAATGCTCTCCTGGAGGCAGGTCCAGGCTTCCTTCATGGCTTTCAGCTGTGGTTTGCAGACAGAAATTCAGTGCAGTGATTAGTCACGTTCTAGTTTTGAATAATGCCTCGGGTCTTTTCTTCATCCTCTTTTTGTTAATTATGCATTGTTATCACTTTGGATACCTATCTGTTGGACTTCTGTGAAGATGCTGTGTATTTCCACTGCCACCTTGTATCATTCTGTCCCTGTTTGTGCCCTTTTCTTTTGGTGCATTTCACAAGAAAACCCTATGAAAGAAGAGAAATTGTTTTCTAAGAAAAAGAGCAAAAAAAAAAAAGGTTTAATAACAATGTATCCCAGAATCATAGAATGGTTTGAGTCAGAAAGGACCTTACAGATCACCTGTTTCCAACACCCCTTCCGTGGGCAGGGACACCTTCCATTATAAGGTCTAACGTAGAGGGAATTTACTTTATTTCCATCATTTCTAATCCTCCAGTAGACTGACACCCTAAGATCCGTTCTAGTTCTCAAAAACCTCAGTAAATAATTCAAGTAATTGAAAGCTAGGGTATTTGCTGTCAGGTTTATTGTCTTGTTCTTGCCTGGAATAAATGGTATGTGGGTCTGACCTAGCACCAGGTAACAATCAAGCACAAATGTTGAGCAGCAGATATGTGCAGCTACAAAAAATTATCATATAGAATTCCGTCGGTTGGTTTGGCAGGAAATGTATGCATTTTCACCAGGAATTTCACAGTTAGTTGTGTATTTCAGATGCTGGGGAATGTAACTGAGTGAATACCACAGCTGTGGCATCAGGAGAACTTTTCTTAGTAATCCACTACGTAGTGGTGAGAGGCAACCTCTTCAGTTCATTTGCATTACTAATGTGATAGAGGAAAATCGTGCTTCAGCGTGTTCTCGGGAGGAATTTTTTGGACATAGCTGAGCTCTGGGTAGTCCAGATCTTCCTTTCTAGAAGGGAACTCTGTTGTTTATTTATTTGTGGAAATAGAAACCCTAAATTATTTCAACAGTCATAGTCTTTGAAGAAGTCCGGTCATCCTGCTTTGTATCCTTGAATAACATTACTGGAAGAAAACAGGAGTAAAATCCATATTACGGTTATCACAGAATCATAGAATCCTTAGGGTTGGGAAAGACCTCCAAGATCATCTGGTCCAACTATCACCCTATCACCAATGTCACCCACTAAACCGTGTCCCTAAGCACCACATCCAATCTTTCCTTGAACACCCCTAGGGATGGTGACCCCACCACCTCCCTGGGCAACCTGTTCCAATGCCTGACTGCTCTTTCTGCGAAGAAATGTCTCCTAATTTCCAACCTAAACCTCAAATCTGCATTGGAAACTATGAGGTGCATACATCCCCATTTACTGGGGTTGTCTTGGTCAGGCAGTCTTGTTGTGAAGTCCCAAGGAAAGTCTTTGGTAGGAATAACCCCACCACCACCAGTATGTGCTGGGGCTGGGTGGCTGGAAAGCAGCTTTGCAGAAAAAGCCCCAGGGGGTCCTAGTGGACACTGCATTGAACCTAAGTCAGCAGCGTGGCCTTGCTGCAGAGAGGGTGAACGCTATTCTTGGCTGCATCAGGCAAGGTGTTGCCTGCAGGTCAAGAGAGGTGATCCATCCGCTTGACTCAGCGTTGGTGAGGCCACAGCTGGAGCAATGCGTCCATTCCTGCGACCCCCAGAACATGAGAGATGAGGACGTACTGGAGAGTACAGTGGAAGGCCGCTAAGGTGGTGAAGGGACTGGAGCATCTCTCCTATGAGGAAGGGCTGAGAGAGCTGGGACTTCTTAGCCCAGAAAGAGAAGCCTCGGAGGGGGATCTCACTGATGTATAAAAATACCTGAAGGGCAGGTGTAAAGAAGATGGAGTAAGGCTCTTTTCAGTGGCACTCAGGGCCAGGACAAGAGACGATGGGCACAAGCTGAAATACGAGAGGCTCTGAGCGTCAGGAAACAACTTTTACTGCGAGGGTTATCAAACACTGGAACAGAGGGGTTGCGGAGCCTCCATCCTTGGAGACATTTGGAAGATGTCTGGACATAGTGCTGGGCAACTGGCTCTAGGCAGCCCTGCTTAAGTAGGAGAGGTTGGGTAAGATGACTTCCAGGGGTCTCTTCCAGTGTCAACCAGTCCCTGCTCTGATGTTGTAAGTGGGGTTCGTTTGATGAGGAACTTGGTGAGGAAATCGGGTTCTTGCTTCAAAGGATGCAAGGTAATGGTGAAATCATGCAACGTGTGCAGTTCCACTACGGCAACCCAAATCACTTGGCGAGGTTGATTCACCAAGACTGTTTGTCAATATAGCTTTTGCACTTCTGAATACAATATTTTGAGAGACTGATTTTTTTCCAGAAAGTTTGGATTTTCACCTTAAAATCAAGTCTTCTCCTTAACTAATTCTTAGGCCTATGTGGTGCCGTGTTGGTTGTGTTTATACAAATGAGAAATCCAATGCCTCTCACTTTCTTATCTCCAGATGTTCTTTAAAGGCATAATCAGTTTATTTCCCTCCATTAAAGAACTCCTGACTTAATGGGACCTAAATTATGTCATAATTATACTAATCAGTCCTCCTCTGAGCCTCTAGCTCAAGTATCTTTTGACTGTCTGTCAGTCAAAATGGCAATGCTTACAGCAGAAGTAATTGCCAAAGTCCCAATTACGCTCTGTCCAGCTTTTCGTGGTAAGTGCTCTCAGACCATCAGGTGTGTAAAACTCCAGAGGGAAGATTTGTTTTCATGTCTTAAAGAAGTGAGAGAGAATGTTCTGTTTTTTCCTTGAGAAAAGCAAGTTTTCTGAGTGGTTTAAGTACTGCGAGGTGATGTCTGTGTTGTACCAGGCTGGTAGATGTTGGCTGAGGGCGTCGTTGTCGAATCCTTGTTTCAAGATATTTTTTTTTGCCCAGAGCTTTGTGTGTTATCTTTTTAAAGTATCTTCTGGGTGGATTAATCTGATGAAATGAAAATATTTTAAGAATACAGAATAAAACATTTCCTTTTCAATTTTGAATGGGACTAGAATGTGCCTGTTGTTTGTGGTATGCATGCATATTAAATGACTTTTTTTTCTAGTTAAAACTGCATAAATGCAAATCCAAAAGACATCCAACCAGAAGTGAACATCTAAAACACACCAGAAGTTAATTCAAGTAGACCTACACAGCAAGGGGCTACGGGCTTGCAAGCTTGCCTTCATGCATCGCGCTTTTCGTAGCCAGCAGTCACATCACCTTCTGGTCTGATTCTGTCAGCGTGCGAGGCAGGGGCAGATCAGGTCAAAACATCTTGGCGCTGTAGGAAACGCTTTTCTTGAATCGGTAGTTGGCTGTTTTTCTCTGAACTAATGTGACAACGTGAGGCTCTAGGACAACATGTCACGGAAGGATAGGAAATGCAACCAATGGCTTAATAGCATTTGATCGTTAAAAAATTAAAAGCATTGTGTGCAGAAATGTTGGGGTCTGCCCTATTCTTTACATTTTTCCAAATTGCAATCAAAGCAATTATAATTCTGCTTACCTGCTTTTTAGATGTTTAATTCACTAGTTATCCTCTTGATATAGATAGGAAAGTAGATTATGTACCTGGCTGATTTCGTAACGGCATTATGAAGTTATCTTATTATTGCGTTTACAATGTTATTATGATAGCATACACAGCAATAGGCAGTCGCTTATGTTTGAATAAAATAATTCTTTTGAAGGGTTTCTCTGAAGTGAAATGTTTGGTTTTTGTTAAAAATTTAAAGCTTCAGTTAAGGCAATGAAATAAACTTCAGCTTTTAAAGTTGAGTTCATCTTTTTTTCTGAGTTTTAGATTAATAAAACATAGCATGCTATTTTATCTGACACATCAAAAACTGAGTTTAGATTTTACTGTAATTATTAACCCAACCACTGTATTTTTCTGAAATGTACATAACTTGAAATAAAAAAGAAATGATTATAAAATGTCCCCAAAACTATATAAAAATATTTAAAAACTCTAGTTTTACATCATCTTTTTTTGATGTTGTTGTTTTTAAAGTTTAAGCTTATATTGGCATGAAGCTAAAAAGCTGGAGAATTTAGTTTAACATTTTGTAGTATCTCTAGGTGTTTGTGTTTTTATTTTACTTCAAAATATAATTTAAACAATTTTTTAAATTATTATTACATCACTTACAGACAGTTAAGTTTTTGATTTAGGACAGCACTTTTATCTGGTGTCAAGGAAATTAAGAGAAGTAAAGTACTACTCAGAAACGTGGCAAAGTTGTCTAGTTCACATTGATAAGGATCAGTCATACGCTCAGTTTAAAATGTAGATATCTTAAGATACATTTAGAATTATGATGCTGTTACCGTAATATCAGTGAAATTGTTTCATTCATAAGATATTTATTTAGGTTGGAATAATCTTTTGCTTTTGGTACTTTCATGTGGTAAACAGAGTTACTGAGCACTTGAAATAATTTCAAGTAACTTTGTAATTTTAATTTTCTTTTCAAGTGATGTGGCAGAGTGTAAAAGTTCCCCAGGCCATCTTAATAATTCATCTGAATGTTTAACCTAGATGCTGTCAAATTCTCTTCAAAATAAATACAATCGGGATTTTCTGCGTGGTAAGACAGCACTCGCACCAGAATCTGGTTTAGTCTGAATTTCCCCTGCTACACCAGCAAAATAAATACCTTGCGGAAAGTAAGGTTACAGGTGTGTATAACTCTTGCATTAGGGCTCAGATCACTCTGGTTACTCTAGTGACTAAAAAGACTTTCCTTTCTACACCAGTATTACCATTTGGATTGCTGTTGTAGTTGCTACAATAGAAAGAGACATTATTCTTCAAAATACAGTGCTTGATTTGCACCACGAAGATGAGAAACAGGCACAAGTTACCTTAACACTTCGTAGCAAAAGATAAGATTGGATTTTTAAGCCAGGCTTTTGACACCTATCAGTCATACATTGCAGAAGATAGAACCCACAAAGAATTACAATCTGATAATAAATCCCTGGAACTTTTTTTCCCTGTTTACTACCTTTGCTTTCATTTGAAGCTTTTTGTATTTTGCTTCAATTTGCTGTTTGGTCATGAAAATAGCAAAGTGATTGCAGCATTACAGAGGACAGATAATATTATTCAGTAGTAACTGATACATGCTTTGAGTAAATCACTCTTAGAGACATTGTCATCAGCCTGTGAACATGAAGAAATTACGTCTTTTTGAAGACCACATCCTGACACGTCTATTATTTTGGTGATAGGTGAGATATTGCACTGCTACAGTGCATTTAAAGCAAGATGTCTTTGACCATTTCCATTAGAAAAGTGTTTTTTTCTTGGTATTTTACCTAGCTGTTAGAGAACGTCTGTATTATTAAATCTTCAGAGAAATGTTAGATGTCTTCTGCAGAGTGACTTTCTTGGGCTTAGTTGAAAAAGACTTTCTATTGACAGGAAGTCCTTGTCGCTGTTGAGAGGTAGACTCCTTTTTCTAATACGATCTGTAAGGTGGTGCCTGACGCCTGTCCTCCTATCAAAGCCCTGGGTATTCAGATATTACTTCAGAAGATGCAGGGGACAATCCTTTCAGCCATTTTTCTGAATTTCATGTCACTGCTTGCTCTTCCACAGGAGCTTTTCTTTATAGCGCCTATTGCTTTGGTCTGCACACAGATGGAATCAAGATCTGTATACCCCTGATCAGTCTGGTTCTTTTGCCTTAAAACACACACATTACTTCCTCTCATTTAAGTCAAGAAATCCCTTATTTTAACTCCCATCCTAACAATGATATCCAGCTTTACATTGCTTGAATAAGCATGGGATCATCTTTGACAAATATTTTGGGGGGTTCACCTCTTAGCATTGTTTTTGCATCAGAGTGATATTCCCATGCTAAAGAGCAATGGATTCATACAAAAGCAGTAATAACTCCTCCTGAGCTGGGAATTGAAGTGCCTCTTTTTCTGAACAGAGGTAAGCCATTTTGTTCATGGGGTTTATTTACTTTAGATAGTCCAAATATTAACAGAACTACTAGAATTTAAGATAGGTATGTAGTAATAAAGGAAACAAACATACACCAGGATCTCAGGTCTCAGGCCCAGGATCCCACACTCAGAAATTCCAGCTCTATTACGTTCTTGCAATCTTCAATCAAGATCAGTTTGGCTTAAAAAATAATGTTGAATAAACTAGTCTCTTACAGAAGACTTGGGTATCTTGATAAATGCTTTATATGGCATTTTAATGTTGTGGTAACCTTTGGAGATCATAGTGCGAGGGGAAAAAAACAAAAACAACAAACTAAACCAGGATTTAAATAGGAAGGAAGAGGTTTATTTGCTCTAAAGCAATACTGTGAAATTAGTTAAAATCATCAAAATATAGAAAAATTGATGAGCAATATTACTTAGAGGGGATTAGTCTGTTTGCTAAGGTATTATATACACCCATGTTTGCTAGGAACATGCAAAGTTGATGTTTACATTGCTGAATTTGCATGAGAGTAATGTCAAGCTAACATGCATTTTAGAATGCTTATGCACATGTCTAAATATATCTCGGTGAAGATAACTTGGTTAGCGATGCTATTCACTTTAGGACGAAAATATGCCGCATTAGATTTCTTCTGTGAACAGTACTCAAATTTTATTTCATATCAGCAGACTTGTTTGAAATTCCCTCCTGCTTCCAAGAAACAGGGGAAATGTGTCCAAAGAGTAAGTGCCATAACTTTGCAGAGAATAATGTCATTTCAACAAATTGTTTGATTTCACAGATACCGTAAGTGGTACTACTGGTGGTTTAGCCAGGTCTGTGACAGATGACATGCAGGGAATTTTTTCCATCAATGTTGTGTTGTCTGTAGGGTATATATGGTTTAAACTTTGTCTTTATACAAGATATTTTGTACTGGATATTTGACAAAATTATATGTAAATAAAATGTGCAGTTCGTGTGAAGGATTCAACTAAAGAGAAGAGAAGCAAAACTGAGGCAAAGGATGAGACTTAATAGTAAAGCAAATGTGTCCAGGCTGAAAATGGTGTTTATAAAGTGCCCATAGTTCTAGTAAAGACATTGTGTTCTCATCTCCAGCTCATACTTTTCAGTCTTGATTGCATATTGAATTTTTCTTTAGTGGAATTGGAGAACAAAGTTTGTGGATATGAGAGTCTTATAATGATGCTCTAAAGGACTAGATGGAAAAGAATTTTCACTGCTTTGCCTCTTTCTATTTACATGGAACACTTTTTGTGACTAGATCTAGTTGGATATGTTATAAAAATAGCAATTCTTCAGTTCTCTGAATTACAGGGTAATGTTTTAATAAAAAAAAGCTCCTAAAATATCACTGTTGTGTAGATGCGTGCAAACGTTATGCACACACCCCTATATAATTTTCTAAAATTATAGGGCAAAGATATGATTAGGGGTAGAAGTCACTTAGAAAGCTATATGCATTTTAGTTGTTTGAGGGTGAGTGGTGGTGAGATGTCTCCATCTTATCTAGGCAGCATGCATACAGAATGAGTG
The DNA here is from genome assembly GCF_040182565.1 of Anser cygnoides. Lineage (NCBI taxonomy): Eukaryota > Metazoa > Chordata > Aves > Anseriformes > Anatidae > Anser > Anser cygnoides. The sequence continues at coordinate 48,383,345 of NC_089877.1, read as the reverse complement.
GATTAGTTCTGTGTTTTGGTTAGCTGACAACTGTATAAACCTGCTCCTGACTTTTAGAACTGTGTTAATCCTCGTTCCCTGTTTATAATCCCTCCACAAGAGCAAGCAAGGTGAATGATGCTTTATCTTAGATCAGGACAAGGCATCTGACAGCATCTCGTGGTTGCCTGAGGATTTATTGTGCTGAATGTGACATTTGAAGCTAATTTTTTCTTCCAGAGTACTTAGAGGAATAACAGAATAATGTAAGGAAGTGGTAAATGTTTGGTTTAGTGTTTTTCTTTTTTTTTTTTTTTCCGTTTTGCTTTTTGATTGAGGTTGCATTTTTAGATATTTGTATTTTTAGTCACAGGTTCCTTTTTTACTTTATGCTTTATTAATTGCTGCTTCTATCATAGAAATTAATGCTCTAAAAATGAATAACCTATGAGACATTCCAGCAGTAAGTTCAATTATAAATAACTGATATTTGTCTCTTGCAGGTTACAGTATTTACTTACGGTAATGAGAATATGTTATGTTACCTTATTGGGAATACATAGCTGGATCCTTATCCTAGAGATAAACATAATTTTAGAACAGAATACTTGTATTTTCTTGAAAGTATTGCTCATGAATGCTATTTATCTATCATCTCCTCTGTAGTGGTTTTTAGTAATGAAGCTAGTGGATCCAGATGTGCAACAGTTTCCGTTGCCTACCAAATGCCCACTGACCTTGGAGTCCTTTCAGTATTGCATTTTCCCGTGCCTTCCAGTTCTGCTTCTGGTACACATGGGGACTTGTTTGTTTGTTTTAGCAGACAGTATTTCATGTAAATATTCCTGTTATATGTCTATGCTGTTGCTTTGTGGTTATCAAGACAGCAAGCAAAATGAGAATTTCAGGTACTTTCTTTAAAGCATTCTGGCCCCCATCACATTTGCATGGTGTTCCTAAATGATGCTTCAGGTGTTGTCCCAACTTTAAGTGGTGCCCTGGCTCATTTCACCTTTCTGGGCATCAAGTGAGATGCTGGGATGGTAAATGTCCTTGACTTTACTTTTCTGTAGGAAAACGTGTGACTAACACCTGCAGAACACCTGGTGCTCTCAGGAGCTCACGAAGATATCTAGCAGATCTTTGGTCTCCAGGGCTGGCAAAACGCAGGTTGTCTTCATGTTCCCTTCTACTCTAACCCTTTTTGGGTTTGTAATGAAACAGAGCCCACTGAAGCACAGGATATTGTGCTTGTCTCAGCTTATCTCACTAGCAGCTCTGTCACTGCTTTCTTCCCACCATTCCTTATTTTAAGCCAATCGCTAATTTTATCACAGTGACCTTTCTGTACAAAAGAAAAACCTTTCAAAAATTGTCACTAATTATTCCATGACTCCATTCTTGAATATTCAAATGATAGGTTCTCACATATTCTGATAAGTTATTCATAATATGTCCCCTAGGAGAGAAGAATGAATCGCTGTTTAATCTACATGACTTGTTCAGAAATATGAAAGAAAATTGTATAATCTGTGGTTTATTTTTTTCCCTATAAAATACTGAAACATCTTGTATAAATTTCAAAAATAACAAAGGGAAGATTAGTCTAGTAGCTTAAAAAGTGTTGTAAGTCTGCACTGGAGAAGAAGCAAATGGTAATGACTGGATGAAATTTGTAACAGTCTTGTTACAGAGATACCCCGAGAAAATGTTGTTTTAAGACCTTTACCATAATAGTGAAGGTTTACAAATATATATATTTTGTGCCTCAAACAAGCCTATTTAGTTAGCTTGTGAAGTTAGGCACATCAAAAATAATCTTTTTCTGGAAAGAAATTTTTGCTTCTTTCCTTCTCGAAAATTTGTAGTAAACACTTTGACCTTAAATGTTTTATTGTTTATATTTCTAATTCTGCAAACACTGCAATGGGATTTTGTGCACTGACTGAGAGGAAGTATAATTGCGATGTGGATTTTTGACATTGTTTCCTTTTCTCCATGTATTTAATCAGAAACAAAGAGGGTTCCTATTGGCACTGGCAAAATCATTTATATTTGAAAAGAAGGGAAAAAAAAATCTTTTCTGGAAAAGAAAAATTTTCCAGAAAAAAAAAATCTTTTCTGGAGGTGTTAACTCTCTTACTAGAATGCTTAAGCCAACTGCACCCTCAGCAGTGGAGAAGGTGTCTACACGAGGCAAAACCAGGCATCTATCGGCGTGAAGTGGCATATAGCTCCAAGAATGTTTTTTCCTCAATTTTCATAACTGTTCAGTTGGAAACTTTGCATCAGTGTTACTACACTCACTCTAACCCTTTCCTTCTCTTTGAAGATCATCTTGTCTCTTTTTTCTCTTCTCCTGAGTTTTGGAACAGGGAAAAGACTAAACGGTTCTCATTCAGAATCTCTTACAAACAAGCCTTTGGATAAAGTAAATGAGATTTTGTTCCCACCGCTTTGTTAAGATATGATGATGTCTAGCTGTGCCTATAAATGATAGCACAGATCAGTGAGATGAACATTTTCTGGATGCTCATCTAGAGCATCTTAGATGCTTTTCTGTACTACTCTTGCAGTATAGTTCTTACTGTCATGAGTCTAGGCTTTTGAGTTCTGTTGCATTGCTTGTTTGGATGTTCTGGAAACGAACGGCCATAATCAGTATTTTGAAAGCAGTTAGAAATGGGACAGAAGAGAATTCCTTTGCAAAAAGAATTCTGAGTATGACTAACATCACCCTGCACAGTGTTGGAGTTGGATGTTTCAATAGTGTCCATATTTAAATAAAATGTAAATAAAATATATTTGTCCTTAAGAATACCTACATACATACCTGCATAGATTCATATAAAAATTTCAAGACTTGGATAAACTCCAGCTGATGGATTATGTTTTGGGAACAATTTTTCTGGTGCTTTCAGAGAATCAGTAATTTTATCAGTCTAGAAAAGACACTTCAGCAAGAGCATAATACTTTATTTTATTCTTTGAAAATGCAAAATAATCAAAATACTAAATCAGATTTTAGAAAAGATTTTGGCAATCAGTATTAATAAAGAAAAGACCTCCAACTTTTTGTTGTTGTTGCTCAGAAGCATGCAGATTTTTAACCAGAGCTGTTTGGAATTCAGTTTGTTCAACAAAAAAAGTTGTGCTATAATAAAAGTTTTGTGGTTTTTTTTAAAGTAGAAAAAATACTGTTGCAACAACAAAAAAGATTTGACACCTTTTTACAAAAAGAACAAAAGAAAATTAAAACTTAGGGCTTTGCAATGGTGAATTTTACAAGATTCTTGCCAGCTTTCCAGTTGTCTGTCCTGGATCTTCTGTGCATTCTTCTCAGCTCATCTGAGCAAGAATGCTGCATCATCAAGGTTATTTATTTGGAGACCTTTGTTTTTAGATGAGAATGGGAAGTACAAATTATTTGAACTGTAGTTTACTAACCTTGTAAAATTATTTTGGTTTTAAGAATAAACTTCACAACAGAAATTGTGATATGTGTCTTTTCTTATGCCTGATGATAATGTGTTTTTCAGTGAATGACAAGTAGAGTCTGTTGATAATGGACTTACTAGCCTCTTTTGACAAGTTTTATGTTAGCTTCAACTCTTACTTCTTGCTAATCTAAAAACGTTTGGATGTGTCTGAGAATACAGAACAGTAATAAGAGAAACTGCATCTGGGAATAATCACTATTATTGTAATATTATTATACTATCCCATTGCCCGATCCACATTACAGACTCTCTTACTTTGAAGTTTTATGCCTGCACACTTTAAGGAATCTTGAAAAAGCTTTACATGATCTTGGTGCTGTGACAACAGGTATATGGAAGACCTAGTAATGATGCTTCATGAAGAGTAGTGGTTTGCTTTGTCTATGGGAAATAAGCCTGCCCAGATTTGATCTATGTAAACTGTTATGAGAAATGTTTTCTGCTTATAGCTCTTTCTGCTATGACAGTTGAGGCAGTATGACATAAATGTAGTTTCTCCTATTATTTTTTTCTGGAGAAATACGGGTAAGTGACAGCAAATAAGAGATTATCTACTACTATACATAAAATATCTCTAAACTTACGATGAAGATATTTTTCTCTTTTTACTCATAGAAACAATTTGACACTTGAAATTAACTCTTCATTAATAGATATCTGGGAGTGTTATTTTGCAGCAGTACTTTTTGTTCGTTTTTACTGGTGTCCTAGTTTTATGAAGCTCAGGAGTAGTCACGTGAGTATATTCTTGGATTTTCATCCAATATTGTTGCTAAGGAAACATCATCTTTAATACTGTATCCTTGTCTGCAGCTTGTCTGTATTAATCAATGCCTGCTAATGCTCAGAACAAAACAAGGGAAGATGGAAAAAATCTTGATTTGTTTTATAATAAAGTAGGGTTTTTGCAGACTATTCTCCTGCAGGATCCCTTGCCAGTACAAACCTCAGACAAATTGGAGGGTCACGTCTGTGTCTCTGGTGTCATCCCAAACACATACAATGGACAACTTTTATGTTTCTTCAAGAGGCTGGCATTAATAATTGACATCATTAATCTACCCTGGGTATTTTACAGTGTATGGGTCTGGTCAGAATGGTGGGGAATGCTTGGGTGCGGTTCTGAAAGGGAGGGAGAACCTTTTGTGACAGGACTGTAAGCGAGGAGCTTGAATGCACTGAGTTGAGAGACACATCCCTTTTCAGTACACTGTTAAAATTGCAATACGGTATTTCAGTCTGCTTGGAATATCTATCTGGAAAAAGGCATCTCAGTCAGCGATATCAGTGGATTTCTGTTCTCTGCAGATCTGGCTATTCGGTTTTGTTGCAGTAGTGACAGGCAGATTTTTGGATTTTCTACTTAACTTTTCCTAGAAGCATCAAATTTTATATCCAATTGCAAAATTATTTTTACTAAGCAGTTTGTTAGCCTAATTTCTGCTTTATTTTATAGTCATATATGCGTTTTTGGACATTTTCCTTCAGATTTGCCTCTTTGGAGACACTGTGTTAGAACTATCATCTGCTCTGGAAAAGTCCAGGTCAGAGAGGCCAGAGGTAAGCAGGAAGGCCTGAAAAACTTGTCTTATGAGGAATATCAGTTTCCTTTTTTGGACAGGCAGTGATATCTCATTCCTCAGGTTAGTCATCCCTCAACGAAGAGGAAAAAATATCAGGCACTATTTTCCAGCCTGTCTATGTAGGCTAGCTGCAAGCACAGTTTCCGCAGTCTAACCTGGAGAGGTCATCCCAGCTTTCACTATCAAGACAGTAAAAGGAACATGAGTTCTTTCTTTCTGGGTGCAGAGCTTCTCATTTGCACTAAGCATTCTCCTACCCCTACACAGGAGGGAGAAAAAAAATCACAAGAAAATCCTTGTGAGAGATCAGCGTACCTGAAGCCTGTGGAGCCTACACGAACAGCACTGGCTGCTGTCTTGAGAGCTGAGCCCCAATCATGGTTTTCTGCCTTTCTGCAGGGACTGACCATGGACAGTAAGCCACCACTCCAGCACTTGGAGCGTTGTAGTTGGACACCTCTGCAGAGCTGTCTGCGAGATCTCCTCTGGGAATATCCAGAGAGATCTTGTGCTTGTTTGTTTCTGTTAAATGCATCATGTACATGAGTGAAGTAGTCCCTGGATAGCAAATGTTTGTCCATGCTAGGCACCTATTCTAGTTAGATTTTTTTTTTTTCTTTCTGCATTAATAAGTTGCATGCAGTGCATTGCTCAGGGCTGCTTTAATAATGAAAATTTCTGAATGTGTGAATTGTAGCTGTGCTTTTACTTAGGAGGTTAGACCAAGGTACCATATATCTGGTATTTATTGTGATATCTGTAAGGATTGCTCAATCACTCATAGTCCAACAAAAGACCTGGTAAAGGATCTTCAGGTCTCTGAAAACTGGAGTCTAATCCTTCAGGTTTGGTCAGAGCTCAAAATTTCAGACCTGGAACTTGCCGTGTTGATGTAAAAGTAGTCAAGACTTGAATATTGAAGGAATAGCATCTTATCATTTGTAGTTCATAAGAAAGTCACATAAATAATTGTGGCAATTTTCTTTTTCTCAGTGTAGGTAATAGAAGTAGCAGTCCCTTGACTCATTCCCTCTTCAACCTGTCCTGAAAAGCTAGAGCTAAAAAAGTTGGAAGTAGTACTTTAACCAATCCTTCACTCCTTGGGTTGGAAGAAATCGAGAGGAAAGTTGCTTGCAGGTAACCCTCTCTTCAGCTGCTGCCCACACCTCTGCTGTTCAGTTTTCCTGAAATCCCTCCACAGTGGATTTTTTTCAGAAAAGCTTGCTGATTTAAAATAGTTATCACGTATTTATTTTCTTTCAGTGACCATCTAAAAAGGTGGTTAGCGATTTTACTGTGGAGACTGAATTTTACTGTAGAGACTGAAATGATAGATAAAAGGCAGTTAATTCTGTGGTATTATCTGTTGTGATTAAAAGACAGGCTTTGGATCTTAATTTCTTCTCTATGATCCCATATTTGAGCTTCTTTTAAGCCAGTATTTTATGCAGAATAGAGTCAAATTAGAATACAACAGGAAGAGACCTTCAAAGGTCATCTGGTCCAACGGCCTGACCACTCACTCCAGGGCTAACCAAAAGCTCAAGCACATTACTGAGAGCACTGTCCAAATGCCCCTTGAGCACTGACAGGCACGGGGCACCAACCACCTCTCTAGGAAGCCTGTCCCAGTCTCTGACCACCCTCATGGTCAAGGCATTTTCCCAAATGCCCAGTCTGACCCTCTCCTGGAGCAGCTCTGTGCCGTCAAGTCCTGCACCCAGATCATTGACAAAAACGTTGAACAGAGCTGGCCCTGAATCAAGCCTGGGGAACACCACGGATGCAACTTGTTGCACTTTTTGCTTCTGGTCAGGACATGGTACACCAATGTTGGGGTGCAGGCAGTGTTAATGCAGGGTGTGGTGTGGGGCCGTTTCTGCAAGTGTGTGCATGTCCAGAGCAATCCATGAGTGTTTTTCAAACATAAGGGCTATCAGAATTGCAGTCATGGAGTGGTGACCCTCATCTGATTGCCCCTACTTGTATTTCTGTGTTCCAGTGATTCACTTGCCTGAAGTTGCACCAACCGAAAGTAGCAGAGCTAAGTATGGGATTGAAAAGTCCTGACGTCATGTTTCATGAATCAGTCATAAGACTGCTGTATTTTTACTTTTTCCTCTTAGTTTGTCTCCAAGCACAAAAAAAAAAAAAGAAAAAGTCAGTCTTCTCAGTTCCTTTCCCTTCTTGAATTTCTTTATTGTCCATCTGGTCTTCTCTCTCCCTCTTCACAGTGTCTTTGTAAAAATTAGATCATTTCAAATGCAACATTTTCTCGCCCTCCACATGCTTTTCTTACTTCCCCATGCATACGCCATCTGCCTGTGTGCTCTGGGAGATGTGCAGGTGTTGGTCAGGATTAGGTGGCAGAACTGAAGTGAAATGTGATAAGTTTTGCTTGCCAGTTCCTTCATGCATTGCTTTTTAATTATGAGGTTGCTCTGTCAAATAAAGAAGGAAGCAGAGAACCAAAGAAATACCTGTGGAGTGGAGGAGAAGCAAAGTGGGGAAATATTGGTTGCTCGATCCTTGTACTGAGGATCTGTAATGCAGAATGGCGAGAAAGATAAATTCCCGAAGAAACTTTGCAAGGCCCACAGTCTTTTTTATCTTTTGTGGAAACGTTTGAAGATTAAATGGTTCCTCTCTTAGCATTTTGCTTGTGAAATTTGGCAACTATCTGAAATGCTATATGATAAGAGAAAAAATACAAGGGATAGAACATGGTGCAGCATGGCCTCATGAAATATGAAACAGCTTCTAACACAATTGTCTCTTTCTCTTTTTACATGTAAGAAATATATACATCTTCAGAGTTCGATCCTCTGGTCATTTCCTGATAAAACTTATCTTTATCCTGGATTATTCCTTTATCTTTATATATATTTCTAAAATATATATATAGAGAGAGAAGGGAGGAGAGAGAGAGAGAGATAGAGAGAGAGACTCCCCTTGTCTCAACCCTTTGAACTTCATTCATCAAAATCAAATTTCAGGTGTAAGATCTTATCACTGCAAAGTGCTCAACCTTTCTCCTTCCCAAGTAATGTTGAGAAGATAAATACGTTAAGTATATGTTGGCGGTGGTTCTGCCCACCACTCTCCAAAGATCGTTCCTCTGATTAGTAGGGGGAGGAAAAATTTTAGCCAAATTAAGTAGCTGGCTTTTGAAAGTTTATCTCCCTGACTCATGATATTTTTCAGATCACTTTGGCCTGCTCTATCTAGTCTGTGTAGAATCTCATCAAGTAACATAGTTGGTTTTCTATTGCAGTGTGCTCTTACTTTTTTATTTTATGAAATATAAATCAACAGATGTCACGTCTTCCCTTGCAACTTGCTGCCATAAACGAAACAAAACCCATACTTTGCTGACTATCATGCTTTCTAGCATAATCCTTAATTTGACAACACAGTTATGAAGATGCTCTGTAGACTTCGGAAGACTCTGAAACATGAACTTTAAGAAAATTCTCTGCAATGTTAGCAATGTGAAAAGTTAACAGTTATTCAAAATGAACTCGTTGCATCTGTTCTAATGCAAACATAATCAAGTCAGTTCAGTCATTTGAAGTCTAGTATGGTCATAGCATCTAGTTTAAGCTTTGGCTTGGTGTACAATCGGTTGAGAGATATCTTAAGAAGATACCTCATCCTTTCATGTAAAGGACATCAAAGAGTACGCAGGATGAAATACTTCTGGATATGCATATGTGTCTCCGTTGATTATAGACGTGTTGATAGATAAACACCTGACTTTTTTCTTGGTCCTTTGTATATTTTAATTTCAAGAAAGAGAAAGGAAAAATAAGTATTTTTAGTGTATGGAAATCTGACTTAATTTGGTAAACCGAGTGTTTTAGAACAGCAGATTAATAACTTCTGCAATCAGTTTAATTGGAGAAATGCTTGAAGGTTCAAATTGAAGAAAGTTGGGGGCATTAACTGTATTCAAGGAAACATTACAGCAATTATGGAATCTGATTCAAAATGATATAAAATCTACTATAAATTGTAAAATACTATAAAATCACTTCTATCGAAAAACACTAATGCAAACAACTTAGGCAAATGTAGAAGTTTTATGCAAAAATATTTTGTATCTTTTTTTTCTTTGGCAGCCTTGCTTTGCATCCTGAACGTGTGCTGGTGGCAACAGGTCAAGTCGGAAAAGAACCGTATATCTGTGTGTGGGACTCGTACACTGTGCAAACTGTATCCGTTCTGAAAGACGTTCATACACATGGTATAGCTTGCTTGGCTTTTGATTTAGATGGTCAGGTATGTAATTCATTATTTTTTTTTTCAAACACGTAAAGAAACTCTGCATCTGTGAGAGCTCTTGTATTGTTGCAGAGATCGGAGGCTGTCCTTATTAAGATGATTGATACCAGATGGGGCTCTACTGAACACGAATGGAGGAAAGCCTAGTTGTAACTTGTTTCTGTTAAAACATACTGAAATTATTGTAGGGAGGCTTTGAGTTTGTCAGATTGATCTACAGATTTTATCATTTTCATTTCTCACTGTTTGCAGCTTTCTAGAGTCAGCTGCTTTCTACAACATCATTTCTAGTTGACAGTGATGTCTTTTCTCTGTGTTGTTCTTGTCAGTGTAAACTTGTGTGTCAGTTCCTCACTTGGGCAGCATTAATAATTTAAGGTCAGAATTTACCAGACTGTTTTGTTGGAGTACTCTAACTTTTTTTTTTTTTGTATGCAGTTATGCATTCCCTGTGTGTATTTGAGAGATTTGAATGTATATCTGTGATTTGTTCTAGGAACGTTCAGAAGTGATTTTTATGGTAGAAGCCATAAATGGTCGGAATTTAGACTCTGATTTTCTTAGCGTTTGCGTATGATCACCTTTTTCTTGGCACTTCTTTAAATTTTATGGTCTGAAAGGGAAGCTGGATGCAGGTTTTTTTGAGATCTGGATCTCCAGAATTGTCTCCCTCTGGAAATGTCTCCATATGCAAAATATGTTTGTTTGCATCTTCCCTCTCCTTTTACATCCAGACTTGTCAGACTGCAGTACTCTCTGATGAGGTTCTTCTAGATACTCCCCACGAGGAGAGTTTAATGTTTGATAGTGGTTTTAATTATTTGAAATATTTGACATTAAATGGGATTTTGATTTATTGGAGTGGTACAGCAATGTACTGAAATCACGAAATAATCATTAAGTAGCAATTGCAGCGTACAGATGAATTGCATTGAAAACATGACTCCACTCCTATTACCAGTCTTAAATGCTCACCATTGCATTTCTGGGCATCCCCAGATCCCAGGAAGGAATACATGGATTGAAGCCAGCTCAAGCCTGTTGCTTCTTCAAAGTTTATTAGTGGTCCAGTTTTTATACTTTTGTTGGGCAATGTACATTCTCCACCCCTGCTTGTCTGGTTAGCTCAGGAAGACATTATTCTTTGTTATTTGTCTCAGACAATCTAGTGATATGCTGGTGCAGCTGTTTCATCTAACGCCAAGGTTATTCTTCAGTTTCCCTAGTGTTGAGATAAGTTCAGCTTCCTTTACAATACATTCTTCCATGAGATCATTAGTTGGTGGGGGTTTTTTGACCTTCTCCTTTGAGCTCTCCTTCACCGTGGAGATATGCTGATTGGTAACAAGATTTTCAGGTTCTTAAGAGAACTGAAAGCATCATTTAATAAATCTTTCAAATGCCTTTGAAAGATAAATATATCAGTTCATATCTGGTAAGGCATTAGCCATTTTTTTGTTGTTTGTGTGTGAGCTGGCTATTTATCATTTGTAAAGCCAGTCTACTTTTACACTTCTCTTTGTGCAGTAGGTCTGGAATTGACATTGTTAGAAGTGTAGCTGGAACTGAAAGTGATGTTCCTTCCAAGAATGTATTTTGGAGTATCTGAAAAATTGAAGTTGGCATTAATAATTAAGGAGCATGAAGATCACTTATATTTAACTTTCTTTTTTTTCCTTCCCATAATTTTGGAACTTTAGAGACAGAAAAGAAATGACGTTATTGGAAATAAGTTTCTGTATTTGGGGGAAAAAAAGTTTACATTTGTGGTTTGCTTTTGCTTGTTACAAAATCACTTTGACAATCTACATAAAAATTGAAACTAAATTTGTCTTGAATGTGTATGTATTAGCTACCGAACACTGAGAAAAAACTTTGTCGAAAAGATTTGCAAAGCTTTCATCTGTAAAAATTATCACAATTTCTGCATAAACTGAACAAGAAGACTTCACTTCCTTTAAAAATAATAATAAAAATATAAAAATAAAACTTCATTTTTTCTGTTCTTTAATACTGTTAAAATATCTCTGCTGAGAATTTCTATAGTGAAAATAAAATTTTCACTGATTGTCAAGTATAGTAAGTGGGCTACTGGCTAAAAGGTCTGCGATGTTTGTCAAGAAATCCGCACAAAGCGTCTTCACAGTTGAAAACAAGTCAGGCTGCAGAGTACAGGAGGATCTTAAACTTTTAGTTTTCTATGCTTTCTTGGTACAATCTCTTGTCTTTTCTGGTTTTATAGTTTAACTCTCGTCAAACTCTTTCTGAATGTACTTAATGAATCCAGTGTGTCTGGGACCCTGTTGGATTCTGGTTTCGTAAAAGATTCCAAAAGGAATATTTACTCGTACTTGTTTTGAAGAATGAAGCAAAAAACTTTTGGCTTCTTCTAACTGTTCTAAATCTCTTGTTTCTGAGAAGTTTGAAGAAAATCTTTTTTTGTTTCTTTGTGTCTCTTGAACTTTTTAAATAAATAACTTGAATTCTGCAAGTTATATGAAATTCAAAGTAAATGCAAGTAATTTCGTTAACTTTAGAGAGGTTATCTGTTTTTGCAAATGTCTCCTGTTTATTGCTTGCCATGTATATTATATACGATGATGTATTACGAATCAGAAAATATGTTGTTATCTGAGAAAACCTTACTTTATGATCATGTCATGATTGAAGAGAGAAAGCTCTCGTCATTTGGAATAAGATGGTACATTTTTTGTTTTCTTCTACATCAAAGTGTAGATATTGTTTCTTACTCAACTTTGTTGTGAATTTCTTCTTGCAAGTTGTTCTTTCTCTAGCCTTCACTAATATATTGAGTTATTTTTATTTATTTATTTATTTTGGCTATTTTTAGCGGTTGGTCTCAGTTGGTTTGGATTCAAAAAACACAGTTTGTGTATGGGACTGGAGAAAAGGAAAATTGTTATCAATGGCTCCTGGTCATACAGACAGAGTAAGTATTACTACGAATTTGAGTGTCAATGTAGTTTTAATTTGTTAAACCATGTCTGTGTGTACGTACTAGAGCTTTGTCTAAACAAAAAATATTTTACATTATAGAAACTGAATTTGCATAAAGCCTGGATTTGTATTAAGATATATAAAGATATGAAAGATACATAAATTTATTTCTGAAATAAAATGTGTAGCTCATATATTTGTGTATGCTTTGTTGAGACTGTGAGCATGTAGAAGAATTGCAAAATTAAGGCACTTCTTAGACCTTTCCCAGTATGGAAAATCAAAATGCAAGTTATCTCTTAGATTTCTCTAGTCTCTTAGATTTTCATAAATGAACCTTTTTGTTGTTATTTTCATGTGTTGTAATTACTGTAGGAGAAAAAAAAACCACCAACAAACAATATGAATTACATTTTTTCAACTTCACTGTTGAATGAAGGGATAAAGAAGTCATTCTGGTAGTTCTATTTAAAGCATTTTAGATGGTCTGTTAATTTGGTACAAGTTTTTACTGTTTTCACTGTCCCTTGGGAAGACCATCTCTGCTAATATTGGCGTGGTTTTTCTTTTTGTTTTGTTTTTGTTTTGTTTTCATGCAGATATTTGATATTTCTTGGGACTTGTACCAGCCAAACAAGCTTGTCAGCTGTGGTGTCAAACACATCAAGGTAATGTAAGAAATGATACAAAATACGAATAATTATTTCATGGATTAAAATGGAATCTAAAAGGAGTATGTATCTGAAAGGAATATAATATGACAGGTCCTTCATAGGATTACTACTACTATTTAAGGACTGCAGGCATGGATCACAGATGACTGCACTAGGCATGTTACGATATATACAGTGGAAAAGCAGACAATCTCTGCTCAAAAGAGTTTGTGGTCTGGCAGACAAAAATGCAGAAAGAATAAAAGAATTGTCAATAGTATCATATGGGATGATGGTGTCATAAAAATATGCTCCTAACTGAGGTGAAATGAGTTGAGAATGCATTTCTTACAGTTTGCGAGAATACAGAAATACAATGGAAAGAGAAAGGAAAAACTTTTTGTTTAATTCCTTTTTCTCTGCATGCTATTCCTGCTTTTGTAATGGGCAAGGATTGTTCAAAACAACAGGATTCATGACTTAGCAGGCCACGTCTTCTTCAAATAGAGTATTCTGTAAAAACACTCTGCTTCGTTTGATGCGTGTGCCAACTGACATGCAGAAACAGCTGCTTTTTCAGGTTTAATTGTGTCAGCAGGATTATCAATGCTTGGCTGCCATTAGATGTGTTTCTTAAAGGATGTCACTCCCTTATCCCATGCACTGCCTTCTGTGTTACCACATAACAGCAGTAGATGGCAGCTTGAAAGTTCTGTATTGCTCTTATGTGTAGGGTCCTATGGTGGGGAAAAAAATATTGCTTTTTTCTTAAAAGGAACTTTTAGATTAAGATATATTGATGGTTTATTGGAAAAAGTCTTTAGTATCTTGGCTAGATTGCATAGCTCTTTGAGCATAGTGTTTATTGCGTCATTTACAGATTTCCAAGAGCTTGATTGATATATTTTTTTCTGATTCAAGATCTAAAAGGACTGTGCCAATAATATGCTAACATTTGCCAGCTGCAATTTAATATATTTACAGTGGCTTTATCATGTCAAAACCTATCCATCTATATAAGAAAAGCTTATCTGAGCAACTTCTAAGCTTTTTTAAAACATCTACAAAGCCTTTTTTTTTTAATCAAAAAAGGCATTTTAAAAATAATTGATGTTTCCTTAGAGAAAACTTTTAAATAAAGATCTGAATCCTAATGGTGTAGAGATACAGCTTGTTGGCTTTACAGTGCACACTTATGTGTTTGAACATCAGGGTTTGATGGGAATATGAAAGACGGCTACTTTGTATGACCCTAAGTGGTTAAGCCTGTAATAAGACCGGCCACTTGTAAACAGAGCAAGTCACAACTTTATCAGAAATTTCTGAGATCAGATTGTGTCTTTAAATGTGTAAAGTATAAATGCAGCATTTACAAAGTGAAAATGCATCACTTGTGTCTTGCATCAGAGAAAAATCAGATAATTCTATTATGAAACCCTTTTCCAAAATAACTGAAAATACAGCTGATTTACAAATTATAATTTGGTCAAAGAATTACAATTTGATTTTTAATACTGATACGCGGAAATTCCTTCCTCCCTACGTAGTCCACAGTGCAGATTTTGTGGAAAGGTAAACTCGGTTAACTAAACAAAAGGTTGTTAACCAAGTGGAGAACTAAAGCTGGGAGAAGGAGATGGAAGATGTACTTTGGAAGTGAAGTATTTCTCTCTCAGAAGAACATGTTAAATTATAGAAGATTAGCAAAATATCCATCTCTCTAAATCACTTTATCTTGCAGTTCTGGAGCTTGTGTGGCAATTCGTTGACACCAAAACGTGGTGTTTTTGGCAAAACTGGTGATCTCCAAACTATATTGTGCCTAGCTTGTGCAAGAGATGAGGTGACGTATTCTGGTGCACTGAATGGTGATATTTATGTGTGGAAAGGAATAAACCTTGTACGGACAATACAGGGAGCACATGCTGTAAGTATATCTCTTTAAATTAATATAAAATGCTAAACAGATTTCTTGAGAGCCAGAAGGGATGGTGCAAGATCACCTGGTCTATGCTCCTAAGCAATTCCCATGGTAGAGACTAATGATGTCTAATCTTTCTTTTTTGCTTTTTCTTTCCCTTGCTTAAGATTTCTGTTATAGTAGAAAGGGAGTGTTAGACTGAGAAATGCATTTAGATGTCCATTTGTGTATTTTTCCCATTGTAGTCAATGGGGATTTAGTCTGTAAACAATGCATTTATATTTTCCCTTAAATAGACACCTACTGCTCTGTTCATATGCCCATGTGTCTAGTGACATTTTTAGATACCAGAGTTGAATATGGGTCTACTTCATCTAACTGTATTTTGTGGATATCTAATTTATCCAGAAGCATATCAGGTGGCTTGGACTCCTATGTTTAGTCAGTGGGTGATGAAACAAAGAAATAGGTACCCAGAGAGCCTGTGGAGTGTCTATCCATGTATCTTCATTGGCAATAATCCAAATACAACTGGATGCAGCCCTGGGCAATCTGCTATTAGCTGACCCTGCTTTGAGCAGAGTTTGGACTGGATGCCCTCCAGAGTTTCTGGCCAACTTCAGCTATTCTGTGATCTTGTGAATTGAGTCCTACTGGCTAATCAAGTGATAGCTCTCTAAAGTCCATTGATTCTACAGACTACCTAAGCCCAAACACGTACCTTGTTTGTCGAGACATGTGCTTAGTCATTTTAGCTTGAGTCAATCATTCTTACTTGTCCTATGTTGCTCTCTTTTACCGTATTACTTCAGCTTTTTAGAACAGTATACAGCTTTTAAAAGTAAAGACATCTCACAAAGTTTAATTTATTTTTTCAGAAGTGCATGGTAAGATTTTCTCTTAATCCAAAAGTTTAATGCAGCTATGAGCTGATTGTATTTTTGTTGCATAAGTATTCATTCGTATATTTTCAGTATTCTTTCAAAGTATATGGTTTTGTAATAAAGGCATGCAGCAAAAAAAAAAAATCAGGATTTTGTGGTTTCATTTGTGTGTGTCAAACTATGAGAGTCCTCATTTTCTCTCATGTTGGTAAGTCAAATACAGTAATATTTAATGCAAGATTCAACTTCTAACGTGTCAAAGTATCATGAAAAAGAAAGGTAATCAATTTCTGTTTGTTTTAAACCTATGAGATGTGAAACTGCTAAAGTAGCTTTGTGAAGCTATATTATTTGCTAGTTGGAGGTAGATTTTAGTTTTGGAAAGTATTGTACTTTCTAGATAATATTTGAAGTAGTTCACTTATTAACAATTTAAAATAATGTGAAAATACAAACATATAATTTCCTATATTTCTGCTTTGAAATTCTGGATAAAAATGGATAATAGGTAATTGTTCTTTCCCATGAGAAAGTGTTTTGGACTCGATGGGATGATGCATGTGACTGAAGTTGCAACCACTCCATAACTTGATTAGGTGGAACGGAGTGGACAAAAGGTGATGAATGATACATATGTGGGAAAGGTTGCAATGAGTCAGTCAGTAGTAAGGAGACTTAATTTACTGATGATTGAGAAATGTATGTTTAGGAATGGTTGCAGCTTGTTGAATATACTTAAAATTTGAAAGGGTTTGGACTACTTTTTTTTTCAGACAGCTGTATAATATAGTGTATCTGATTATGAATAAAAATCTAGTTATGAAGAATATAAATGTGGGATCACATTTGAAATGACCCAACCGATAAACACAAGATGATGAGAGCTTGTTGCTCCATTACCATATGTGCTGCATCAGTTCTTTCTTGAACGCAAGATCAAATTTGAAGTGCTGTGCTCCTTATCTTCAGTAGAGTCAGCGGACAGAGCTCAGGTGACCTTGGAGTAAGTCTTATCTAACCTTCTATTTTTGGCTGTGTTGTTTCGCTCAATGGAATTGTAGTTTGCAGTGCTGAAAATTAAGTAGGTTCACTAGGCCGTGGCTTTGGAATTCATTTTCACCAGAGATTAGAGTCACTACAAATCTCACCAATTTCAGGAAAAAAAAAAAAAAACAGTAAAATCTTTTCTGGAAGCTTACTTTCCAACAAAATGAAACCTTGTTTCTTAATAAAATATTAGTTAAAGGGATAATTGTCAGATTATTGTAAGCACAAAGTATAACAGCTTGGAATAAGAGTGCCTTTTCAGACATACCAAACTATAACCATCATATTTTACAGTTAAAGTCACGTCTAACTTGTCCATTCTCTTAAAAAGAAAATGCAGGTGTAAATGATAACATTTGTGATGGGCATATGCTGTTAAAAGCACAGAGTGTACATAGTAGGGAATCTATAAAAGTTTACATTTAGTGTGCTATTATTGGAATTGTTATCCCTGTGTGCTTGTTTATCATGCCTCATCATTGCTCCTCAACAGGCTTGAATTAGACTGAAAATGTATTCAAGGAAAATATGTCTCATTATTTGCATAAAGTACTGTGTATTCCTGTCTTGCAACATAAATGGTAGGTATCTTGGATACAGGAAAATACTTTCTAAAGAATATTACTGATGTGGGGACACAATCCATCCAGCTGGCAGTGGTCTGCATTAATATAGCAAACGGGTACTATTCAGTTTGACTGCCACTGTTATAGTTACCCTAGCTGAACAGACATCCTTAATTTTAAGAGTGGTTCAGTGTGTTCCAGTAAAAGCAACTGAGGAAATAGATAGCAACTTTAGCAGGCAAAGTAAGAACTCACAGCTAAGCCAGATTATCTGTCTTCTGTTACAGCAATACTAAGAACTGTAACATGCAAAGAACATGTTTGAATGACTGGATAATTAGTTGGAAAAGGACTGCAGAGTTCACTGAATGTAGAAGTAGGAGTGAAAGGTAGGAAAAGATAGAAATGAACAGGGATGAAGAGGCACAAAATGGATGTGTGGGGAGCACTGTATTGCAGTGGGAAATTGTGAAATCGTTGTTTTGCAGATCTCCCCTAAATAATAATAATAGTGAAAGTTTTAAAAGGGAGTGAAAAAACAAGGCAACATGAAAATATATGAAAATTCATAGGCACTGGTGTGCCGTTTGGGACTGCAGGAGGTTATTTGTAGACAGTGCATCTGATTCTGGAAAGTTAACAATATATACTCTGCCTCTAAAAAAAAAAAAATCTTTTATCAGATGTTATATTTTTTACCAGTGCAACCAACAGACTATAGAATCTGCTATTTTTAATTCATTTTAGAGGTTCTAAATTCAAGGTAGTCCATGATTATTAAGTACCTGAAACAGACTCAAGATGTTACTCAAGTATTAAGATATTATGCTTGTTTAAAAACACCACATGCTTTAAAGTTTCTTGTGTGCTATGCTTTTGCCTTGCATAGTAAATGTACATAAGATGCTTTCTCAGCAGCTGAATAATTTATTTTGAGATAGTGTTTCAGAGGTACACATTAAAGTTGTGTGGATTGATGTCAGAAACTGAGGTTAAATAACAGGCTTGAGGTTAAATAACAGGCACCCTGTTAGAACTATCGCACACCTATGTCAGCTGGCTGAACACTGATTAAATATAGATGGAAACAATATAATGAACTTAAATGAATGGTTTTAAGCTGGTATCATGTACCAACACATTAAGTCATGCAGTATTTTTCTCCTACTGCTTAGGCTGGTCATGAATTTGAAAGTAACTGTCCACTTATCATTTCAGCTAATGAAAGGCATATAGACAACTATTTATTTTTTCTTAGAGTAATATGCCCATTCTTCAACTGTTGTGTGGATAATTTGTTAGATACGAAGATTCAATTCCAGTAGTGGCTCTCCTTTGTAAATGTATAGATGCTAATTTTAAATATTTGCAATCCATCTGCTTGTTGTGCAGTATATAGTGGGTGAGGCTATGTCTTAGAATAAGTGCCCAATATATGTCTTGCTTTATATGTTAGCGTATGTGTCCTGAATTGTATTTAGGACTAAAAAGGAAGCGCTGAACAGGCAAAATGTTTGTTTTCCGTATTGCTCAGAAGCCAATTACTTTTTGAGCATGCTTGAAGGTTCCATGTGATCGCTTGTACTAATCACTTGTTTTCCATATGAATGCTTGGTCCTAATTACAGCTAACTGCAGTTACTTGTTTTTAGGAATTGCGTAGTTAGAACTAGTGTGGTGGATTTTATATAAATGACTGAGTTTAGATAAATTAACAATTGATTTTTGTCTCTTGGAGGCAAGACAGGTCCAGAAGCAGTAGGAAGCCTCAGGGCACCTCACTGTTGCAAATTTCTTGGATACAAGCAGTGGGAAAATATTCATGCAGTAGAGATCAAATTTTTGACAAGTTCTTGTTGTACTTCTCCGTCTTTCAATTATCATTTCTGGTCTATCTGGGGATTTATTTTTTTGTTTGCTCTCATTAATTTCTCTTTTCCAATTTGAGGGAACACAGATGTAATACCAGCAGGTTATGTTGGAACAGTTGGAAATATTTTGCATTCTGAGAAGACTGCTGATTAATTTATTTCCAGAAATTTCCCATTCTTTAGGAAGTGTAATGAAAAATCAGTAACAGAAGATGATGATCCGTATGGCAAATTTTGTAATTTTTTAAGATGGATGACTTTTATTTTGATTTGGAAGCACAAGCGATCCCATTTGCTCACATTATTTACTAAGATCAAACAAAGTCAGTGCAATTGTTTGCCTCATTACTGCTGGGAGACTAGTGGCCATCAAGACCCAAATTACGTTAATGACAATTACGGATTGAAAGATAAAGAGAAACTTGAAGACTCCAAAGTTGCTTTGCATTAATAATCCTGACAGTTCCTAAAAGGAAAGATATAGTGGAAGAATGATGACTGGCTGAGCTACCAGAATCTGTCTTTTCTCCCCTAAGTGTGGGCCTAACAATTAAATAGCTAAGTAGCTAAGCTTAGCTTCCTCCATTAGATATTTACAGTTCCCACAATAAGGGACCTTTTTTCTAGTTTCCATCAAATTCTACTATTCCAGTGGCACATACACTGAAATGAGGATGTCCTATTGCATTTCAAGAGATTGAGCAAGCACAACATCTGCCAAGTCTCCTTGGCAACCAGTATGTCCTTTTCAAGATAAGGATATTCTGTGAAATGGAAAACAGATTAATCCTGGATCCACTTGATCTTATCTTCAGAACATTTAGCCAGCTTCCCACATTGCCAAATGTCTGATTCTTTTTTTAATATGGACTAATTAAGCCATGGATTTTGGAAGGAGATAATTAGAAAAAAGAATAATTCTATTATCAAGATTGCATTCCAAATAGAGCTTTAAAAGATTTAAATATGCCAAAACGTGGGCAAAATTCATTATATGATACAAAATAAGCCCAAATTCCTCCAGCCTTATATTTGCTCAATGATGCTAAAAGGTTAATGCAGTAAAACACAGACAGAGACACAGAGAAACAAATAGAGTTTGGGTTGTATTTTGAAAAATCTTTAGGCTCCTAAAGAAAGAAAGAGGATTTACAGAACATTAGAGATATGGGAGTTAGCCTTCTAATCTGCTTATGACTTAAAAATTGCACTACATTTCTCTTTAGGCACATGCTACTTCTGAAAATA
This sequence comes from Anser cygnoides, assembly GCF_040182565.1. Lineage (NCBI taxonomy): Eukaryota > Metazoa > Chordata > Aves > Anseriformes > Anatidae > Anser > Anser cygnoides. Next base: position 48,362,852 of record NC_089877.1, on the reverse strand, counting down.
CATCTTCTCTTACAAGTCAGTGTCTTGAGGATGGATGTTACATGTCAAAAAATTGAGTTCTGTCACTCTGGTCTTTCAGTCTTGATTGTCATTTAACATTAACAATAATATGCTTTCCTTGTGAAAACTGAGGAAGATTTATATTTTCAGTTTTTCTCAACTTCTGAAACAGTGATATGCTTGTTACCTAATGCTAGAGAAGCAAACAGTCCATATTTCACTATGGCGCATTCTGATATTTTGTTTAATTATAATTGGTGAAGAAAGCACAGCTTGGTAGGAGAGAATAGTTACAAGAACCTGGAAATTATCAGAAGCCACAACACTGGATTCTAATTAGTTTTGTAAGTGTTTCACTTTACTTGGCTTCAGAAGCATCTCTCCTTTGAAAATTGCTTTCACTTTTGAGGATGCTGTACTTCATTGCTGTAAAATGTAGACCCCAACCAAGGAAGCTATTGGAAGTTTGCTTTTATTCCTTTACAGAATTGAAAATTCAGAACTATATTATAGCGAATTTATGTCTATTATTAGTTGTTTTATCTTCTTTTGGGCAGTAGTTATGGAGACAGATTTTCCTTCCATAATTTTCAGTGCTTTCATATTTGCATTTGTCGTAGCTGAGTATTAAATACTTTTAATAAATGCAGAACTATTTTAAAATTTTTTATAGGTTTATTAGCCAAAGTTGTCCTAGCAGTAATCTTGCTTAATGCAATGCATTAAATACTTACAAAAACAAGTTAGACTGGTGGTGTATTGTGTATGTACATAAACAAAAACAATTTGTATTTGCTATTTGGATAATACATTGCAGTTACATTTGTTATTAGTGCATATATGGAATATGGTAACTTTATTTTAATAGTATGTAGAATACATGTTCCTGACTATTCAACATTCCTAATGTTGTTTCCTATTGGAGATTGGTGGAAATCCGACATTTGGGAGAGTTGGATCCTGCCTTAAGGAAAGAGGAATGAAACTAAACTTTCTAGAGATAAGAAGCAGCATCACTATGATCATCGCTGTCATCATTATCAGAATGAAAGCAGTATTGAAACAATTCTCTTAACTTACTGTTTGTTGCAAACCAAGAATTGTGTGGGTTTTGAGTAAGGTGGACAAAGAGTACTTGATCAGTTCAGTACTGTAGTCTGTATCTTCAGAAGTGAAACATTTGTGTGCATGATAAAATTGCACAGATTTACCATAAAAGGAATTAACTTGAAGTGGTAAATGGTTGTTGTAGGAGTTTGTAGTGGTGAATCATGATAATGTTTGAGAAGTCCAGTCTATGAAATTAGACTATCAATTTTTAAAGAAAAAAGATATGATCTTTAAACTATTAAAATTCTGTACAGACACCTAATTTTTCTTATTATTGCCTGTATTTAATTACCTAGCTTATGACAAAAAGAAATTAAGACAGATTTGCAAACTGTCAGACTTTTGAAGTGCTTTCCTTCAGTTTAATTCTGGCTGTACAGTTAAACTAGTGTATTTTTCTCTTGTGTTAGAGCTCTCATTTTGACAAGTAACTCAGTTTCTGACAGTACGTTAGCATCTGTTCAACCCTCAGCTGAATTAATGTAATCTGAGAATTGTTTTGTATAGGTTCCTTACTTATTGTCTTGAATAGAAATAGACAAAAATGGCTACTTAAGTTGCCACGAATCAGAACCTAAATTCCTTTGTGTCATTTTTAGCTCCTTCGCAGCTTTCATGAAAACCCATGCTATTAAAAATTCTTTTAAGGTTTGTGTTTCCAATTCTGGCTCTTTCATATTTAAAACTTGTATTAGTTGCATATTTTTATGCAATTTTCAATAGCATAACAGGTAGGAGGACAATAGGAGAAGAGTTCCACTTTCCATATTGGTCATTCTGATCTGTATATATTAGAAATAATTTTCTTCTCTCTTCAGGCAGGAATTTTCAGCATGAATGCATGTGAAGAGGGGTTTGCCACTGGTGGCAGGGATGGCTGTGTTCGCTTGTGGGATTTAAATTTTAAACCAATTACTGTGATTGATCTCAGGGAAACAGACCAGGGATATAAAGGTAAGAAGAATGTTGTCACTTTCAATGTTACATAGGCTGGAAATTTTCCAGTGTTTTGAACAAGAAAAGACTTTAAAAAAAAAAAAAGGGGGGGGGGGGGTGGGTCATAGATGTTGCTGTGTACTGTTTTCAAGATAAGAAATGCTTTGTTTTGATGTTGCCTGTTAATATGAAGATCACATAGCCCTTCAAAGTTACTCTACAGCATGCTGCATACTATGAAGTTGTAAATAAGCCAATAAAATGCGTATTGGTTCTATAGCACAGCAGTTTTAACAAGGAACAGTAATGAAGCGAGAAAATTTAGAAAAGATGCTGCAATGAAAAACAGCAGAATGTAGAAATTGCCTATTTATCCATATTTTCAGAAAAAAACTATTTGGAAGTAATCTACAGCTTTGTAGTACTTAGAACTCTGCTAACATATACCTGTAACTTCAATTTACAGTATGTCATGCTAAAATTTCATATCTAGCAGTCCAAAGTATGTTTTGTTAGTGGTGTTCTAGAATCAGTGCTTTAGTAAGAAGGAAAACAATATAATTAACTTTTAGCTTGGGAATTGCTTGCTCTGAAGCACTAGTGTCATGTATAATACTGCTTACATAGGCATTTGGTTTTCTTTTCCCCCAGTCACTTTGCTGTTTTCTAACATCTTGCTGAGTATTTGATGATGCAGTAGAATGTCTCATGACAATCAGATACATCATTGGCAATAAATAACTGATTACAAGCAGAGTTAAATGCTTGTATTCTGTAATTCATTTGACATTCCCACTGAGATTGTGAAATCTTCCAGCAAGATGAAGTACATTCCATTTTAAATGTCCTCGGGTACAGTGACTTTGTCATGACTGAGACAATTTAAGAGAAATAATCTCTTCAGTCTCAAATCAAGAGACAAATGTGTTCATTTATTCTTCTCTTACTTCATAGAAAGATAAATTTATTTTTTTTCTGTGCAGTATTTTTTTTTAATCAGTGCTTAACTGACAATTTTGGATAGTCATTTCAGTTTCTGTCTAGTCTGACAGACTTATTTCAAAGAAGTAAATCAGAATTTGTTGTTTCTATTGTATTCAGTTTCTATTAAAGTCTAATGTTTCACAGTAATGTGTTTATAAATTGGCTCACCCCTTTGAATTAGACAGGTTAATCTGGTTTATAATATATTTAGTACATTAATACATTTGTCAAAAGTAAAGGAAAAATATGTTTGCCTTCACCTGCATTTCTGTCTTTCAGTATTCTATCACCCAATTAATTTAACATTTTTAAAATCAACTTAGCAGATCTGGAGTATCTCTTAAGAGAATTTGTACATTATTCAATGCATTTTGACATGAAAGTTTTCTGCTTTTGTGTCTCATTCAAAGTGCTACTAATATAGATGCATCTCTCATTTCTGTTATTTTTAATTTATATTTTCCCTTCAAAACAATCTATTTGTAGATACTTTCTCTCTCTTTCTTACAGTGTTCTATTTAATTGTAACTCCTTTAGGTCTGTAACAAAAACAGGTATCTATTTGCTTTAACAACAGGAATGAATACCTAGTATAGCAGTGACTGCTATTAGGAAATCGTGAAACATCTGTTAAATTTTCAATTCTCTAAAAGTGTGTCTATCTTCAGTGATAAGTCTGGTGGTACACTTGTGAACCTTTGCGTGCATAAAATTTCCTGTAATTTGAGGAACCATAAAACATATCAGTAACTTGATATTTGCCAAGGAAATTATCCCAAGGCCAAAAATTGTTACTTGCTATTGTGCTAAAAAAAAAAAAAGTTCAGATTTGGGAAAATACTATTGGAGCAGGAGGAAGAGAGAGACCTGTTCAGATATGTCAGAAATTTTGGCTTTTAAACTTGCTCGGCTGCTGTTTCTCAAACCTATTGCATGTAGTTGAAAGTTACGTTTCATTTCATTCTTTCAAACTTGTTCTCCACTCCACATTTCTTCTGCTTTCCATGGAGCAGTCATTTGCTATGAACTCTCTTGATTCCTTTGATTCCTCAATTATGAGAACTCCACTTTCATTTTTCTTTACTTGTGAAATGCACATAGCACAGCTAATAACTTGTTCTAAAATCGTATCTTTCATAATTTCGATTTCCTTAATCTTTTCCTTTGGTCTTTTGCATATATGATTTTTCTTACTTATATCCTTTTGAGGACTGCCTTTATGATCTGTCATTCTACACATTTTCTTACTTGCATTTTCTGCTGCTCCTATACTCTTATCTGTTGGTAATTTCATCTGTGAATGCTACCTCAAGTTCCATATCTCTCTGAATGGCTCAGAGTAATTAATTGACTCTAGATATATCTCCAAATAGTCAAATTGTATTTCAAAATATCTCCTTCCACCAGAAAAGTTCCAGATTACTAAAACAGATCTCTTAATCATTCTTCATCAAAGATTCTGGTTTATTTCTTTCTTGTTTTTTTTTTTTTTTTTTTGAACACTGTAGGGCAATATAGAAATAAAATGTCAATATAAAATGTTTAGATCTTAAGGCTGAATGGTAGGGTGCTATATTCACCAGTGCAGCACAATATGAACAGGTTTGTAAACCAAAATAGTTGGTGCAGAGGGCTTGATTAGCATAATATATATTCATTTTGATGAGTGTTTGAAGGGCATTATCTCTAGTCTGATTCAGTGGACTAAATATTACATAGCAGTTGGAGTGCACTGAGGACACTCCTTGAACACCTTTCAGTTCTGTTTCATATGGAAGTACTCTTACTGTGCATTTGAGGGCTGTCCTGTGATGCAATGCATGGTAAGTAGGCATGATCAGGAGCCTTGCTTTGAAAGCTTACTTTGTCAGAATTAAAACACCGATGCAGTTAAAACAAACGGAATTGCTGAACCACACATAAACTGTTTCTGAGCCTTGCAATTTTTCTTCTACATAATTTTAAAAACGTAAGGCTCTTCTTTTCCCTCTACACAATCAAAAATATTTTTTCAGAAGGACATCAACTCATACAGTATTCACTTCTCTCATTTGATGGGTAAAATTTTCTCACCCTTATTACTCCAGAGTAATTTATCAAAGGCCATTCTTGACCCGCCCTTCACAAAAGTCAGTGTTTTCGTAGCAATGCCTAATGTAATTCTCTCTTCCATCTATTTATCTAGAGCTGAAATTGGCAAAATTGACTTGCACTCTCAGATTGTAATAATTACAACCTGTTTTAAAAGGTACATATTGGGGGGGGTCTAAGATTGAGTTCTCCACATAGAACTATTCTAACTTTCATTTTGTTATTCACAACCTTATCCACAGTAAGTGCGGTTTGTGAGTGCTCAGCTCCACTGTAAACCTGGAAAGTAATTCAGTTGTTCAAAAATGCATGTTAAATTCCATCATAAACCCTTTTTCAACTCTTTTATATATTGTTCCATTGAGTTCTGTTTTTATTATTTTGGTGGGAGGGGTGTCAGAAATCAGACACTAAGATGTTACAAGGATTTGCTTTAGGGGTAGCATCTTAGAAACAAGCTGGAAAGTATTGGGCTCTTTGGTTATCATATCTAATATATGATATACTGATGCTTTTGCACTTACGTAATTGAAATTCATTCAGCTACTTATATAGATCCAAGGTTTGATCAGAAATTGTAATTTCTATTTTTTGTTACCTATTTTTGAAATTTAATGGTATTAAATTCAGACTTTGAGATGCAAAGGTCAGTATTGTCTTCCTCTCTCAGAGAACTTGTTATACAAGAATTGGCTACATTTTCTTTACTTTATTAAAAAAAAAGAAAAGGCTTATGATTGACTTTAGATTTTCTTAAATACTGGTGTTGAAAAATTAATGTTCCAACAGCAGTGGTATGTGATGTGGAATAGATAAAGGGAGTAAATGGGGGAGTAAGTGAAGTATGGATACTTCTTGACATTTTCTTGGTTTTATATTTCTCCATGTTTTATTGTGTTATGTTACCTATTTTCACAGAATCACAGGACGTTCCTCTCAGTAACAATCTCTTCCTTCTACAGGTCTGTCTGTAAGAAGTGTTTGCTGGAGAGGAGACCATATACTTGTTGGGACGCAAGACAGTGAGATTTTTGAAATTGTGGTGCATGAGCGTAATAAGCCCTTCCTGATAATGCAGGGGCACTGTGAAGGAGAGCTGTGGGCTTTGGCTGTCCATCCTACAAAACCATTAGCAATGACTGGAAGTGATGATCGATCAGTCAGGTTGATTTTTGTTATTTTTTTTATCTGCATGCACTTTGATGCAAACAACTCATTTTCTAGATAATGTAATTGCGATGTATTTTAATATCATTGGCACTGAAGTGCATCTAAACCAGTGAAGTTATGAAGCATGAAATTAGAGCCCTCTAATAGTAATAAAGTCAGAATTTATAGCTAACAAAAATTATGAAATGTACAAAATTTTAACAAATTCCATTTAGCTTAATGTAATGTACTCCTCCTTGTACACAAGCATCCCATTAAGTGTTTTTTGGTGTTTTTTTTTTTTTTTTTTTTTTCCCCCCAGGAATTATCTTAGGCATTCGCAAGTTACACTTGGATAAAAAACTACAGTAGAAACTTACAATTTTCACTCTTAAAATGATGAGAATTAACTTTTAGCCAGAGAGTTGCATCAAGCTAATACATACATATTAAATAGAATCCATTTTCTGGAAAAAACAAACAGTAAATTACTCATTTGCAAGTTTACCTTTTTTTGTCAAAAATGCCTTTTTTCCTTCTTTCTTACAAATTAAATGTTGTGACATTTCTAGTAAGTATTTAAATTTAACATGGTTAATCAAAATAATACTTGAATCAGGAATACTAAAATTCTACTCTAGGGTGCCAGATATATCTTGTAAATGGTAGATGTAGTGTATTTTGTAATAACAACTTTGATTTTATAATAATACCTAGTTATATGTAGGGACTTACGAGTGATGGTTTGCTAATAGGAAAGGCTATGTTTAGCCTGTAAAGTCTTTAACTGTTCTTTATCTTTTTTAGCTAAAATAATTAACAAAATAGTTGAACTTTCAAAATCATCTACAAGTATGTCTTATCATATGACGTCATTATTTTTATATTCAGAATGACAAAATTAACCTGTTCCTGCATCTTGTCATTATAGAATCTCTCACCATTAAATGTAAGATTATTCTTTTTTATATGCAAAACTCATTCATCTGTCTTGGGTGTTCCTTGTGGATATTTATTAATGGATATATTTATAAAATGGGACACTACCACGTCCAGTGTTCTGCTGAAATTGCAGGCTTCATGCTATCTATAACACAGTTACAAACCGCTCTTTGTATTTGTAATCATTATTTTAGAATCTGGAGTTTAATAGATCATGCTCTGATCGCTCGGTGCAATATGGAGGAACCCATTCGGTGTGCAGCAGTTAGTACTGATGGAATCCATCTTGCTCTTGGAATGAAGGATGGCTCTTTCACAGTGCTTCGAGTCAGGTAGGTTACAAAAATTGAGAATAGATATCTTATAAACTCTTTCAAGTATGTTATCTAATTGCTTTTATAAATTGTATATATATTAATAACGTAGCAGCCACACCCAAGGAGACCACTTAAATTTTTTTTTAAATTACTGATCCTAAGAGTGCTCAGATTATTTAAATATATATGTACAAATATGGCAGAGGCTTTCTGTAACAACATGTTTGTAAGAGTACACTGGTATTTTGGAAAGAATGGCAGTGTTCTAGGAAGTTTTTTTAGTGCTGTGTTTGCACATATGATAGTTCACTTCATCGTTTTAAATTTTTTTTTTTTTTACAACTGGGATCTTGACAGTATGATAAGGCTCTTCTATACTTATGACATGCTTTCTTTCATACTACAGAGATATGACTGAGGTTGTTCATATCAAAGACAGGAAAGAAGCTATTCATGAACTGAAATATTCACCAGATGGGAATTTCCTAGCTGTTGGTTCCAATGACAGCTCTGTGGATATATATGGTGTTGTTCAGCGATACAAGAAAATTGGAGAATGTATTGGATCTTTAAGTTTCATCACCCATATGGATTGGTCTTCAGACAGTAAATACTTACAGACCAATGATGGCAATGGGAAGAGGCTTTTTTACAGGATGCCAAGTAAGATTTCAAGTTGCCTTTATGATATTTGTTGCAAATTACAGAATGTATAGTAGTTTGATAAAGAGAGCTTAATCCTGGTTCAAAGCATTGGATTATTAAGATTTTTTTTAAATCTATAAAAGGATTTGCTTTATTTGAATAAAGATAGCATTTTCTGCCAAAGTTACTTAAATATTTTTATCCTTAAATGTTTACTCTTTTTTATCAATGCTGCATGGTAAAGATGCTGACTTAAAATTCATTTTATTTCTCCAAAGTAAATCTTTGCTCTCACTTTCTTAGAAAAATAAGATAAATAATGCCTTACATTCAAATTAAATTTTGCAATAGGTTAATACCATTGCACTTATTAAACTTGTGTATTAAATGGATTATCTTTTGCTTGCACTGTATGTTTTTTAAAATATATGGAAAAATCAATATATTGTCTCGGAAGAGTCATCTCATTTTCTAGGACTATATTTGTGGTCGAGTTGAGGAATTTAGTTTAAAACAGTTTTTGCAGTGAAAAATTTGTAGTAGGTAGAAACCAAATGCAAATTAACTTGGAAACATAACAGGAGTAGGTTACTCTGGAGAAAATAAGAGTACCTAATGTAAGGATACTGCAATGCTAGGAATTCTTCAGTGGAAGCAAAAGAAATATCAAAGCTGTGATACGTGTATGATTCAGTCATATAGCCTTCAAAATGAATAAAATAATCACAGTGATATTTAGCCAGCTAGTCTTCTGATAACGTAAGTTCAAATGTCTCTTTTTTTCCTGTTTCATGGCGGGGGACTATTAAAGAAAATTGCAATGTTAAATAGTATACTAAAATATAGTTTTCAGATTCAAAATATGTAACAACCCCACTATTGTAAGTATCTTCAAGACAATGCTGTCTGAACTTGACTGAACTTGAAACAGTTTTGATCAAGACAATTCCTTTTGCAGAGGATGTGCGCATAGTACGTCTTAAATCTTCAAATTTAAGTAGATAATAGTTGTAATAAGCCAAGGGCAGTATTTGCCAAAAGGTTTGACTTGTTGTTTTTTTTTCTGTGCATTGTACACTTATGTAATTCCATTCTATATTTTTCCCACTCAAGCTTTTTGTATTTAATAATAGTGATTTTTATTACTATTGCTTACTGCATTGCCTCTTCATTTATTATACAATATTTACTTTGCACTGTACATTATTCATAGTTCCATGGAGCCTTTTCTGACTTTTTGTTGAAGCATCTAATTCATTCTATATGCAACTTATATTTTGTGCACTGAATGAGACAGAAAACTAACATGAAAGGATAGTAAGTGAGAACTTAATTAGACTGTATCAAATATGTACATACAGGAGGAACAAGTTGGAGTTATACAGGCAGCTTTCAGACTGAAATTTCTTGATATAATTAGAACATGTGATTTTGAAAGCCTGTTAATGTAAATAGATAAAATATTTTGGCATGGGGGGTGTTAAAAGAATCTCCTAAATATTTTAAAACAATGATCAGAATCCTGAAACACTTGAAATTCCATTGTAAATGAATAAGAAACGTAGAGTTGCCTAATACGAGATCTGTAGGAATTAATCATGGATATAACCAGTATTAATAGTCATCATTTACATGGATTAGTAATGGGAAGAGCTTACAAGGTAAACCTTGTCAAAGAATGCAGTTATTTCATTAGGGCTGAAGGATGTTCAAAGGGGTGCACTGGAGTTCTCCAGTTTCTGGAGGAGCACATAGCAGTTGAACTTTTCCTATTTTTTTCCTCTCTTTTTTCCCGTCCTCTCCTCTTTTAAGATAGTATTTATTAAATGGGCCTGTGGTCTGACTCAGTACTAATATTCCTCATGAAGCTCTGTGGGATTGAAACAATCTTACAGACAGAGATAGTGTAAAATAACAAGGATATAAGCATAAAATTGGTATTATCAAGGAATGGTTTGGGTTAGAAGGGACCTTAAAGATCATCTAATTACAACCTCCATCACAGGCAGGGACACCTTCCAACAGACCAGGTTGCTCAAAGCCTGGCCTTGAACACTTCCACGGATGGGGCATCCACAGCTTCTCTGGGCAGTCGGTACCAATGCTTCACCATGCGCATAGTAAAAAATTTCTTCCTTATATCTAATCTACATCTACTTTTTTCAGTTCAAAGTCAATGCCTTGTCCTATCGCTGCACTTACAGACAAAGCATCCCTCCCCAGCTTTCCCGTAGGTCCCCTTGAAATACTGGAAGGCCACAGTGAAGTCTCCCTGGAGCCTTCTATTCTCCAGGCTGAACAACCCCAACTCCCTCTTCCTGTTGTCACAGGAGAAGTGCTCCAGCCCCCCACAATTATCCTCATGGCCTTCCTTGACTTGCTCCAACTGGTCCATGTCCTTCTTGTGCTGGGGGCCCCAGAGCTGGATGCAGCACTCCAGGTGGGGTCTCACGAGAGCACAGTAGAAGGGGAGAATCACCTCCCTCACCCTGCTGGCCACGCTGCTTTCGATGCAGCACAGGATACGGTTCGTTTCTGGGCTGCAAGCGCGCATTTCTGGCTCATGTTGAGCTTCTCATCAACCAACACCCCAGGTCCTTCTCCTCTGGGCTGTTCTCGCTCCATTCTCCATCCAGCCTTTATTTGTTCTTGGGATTGCTCTGACCTGGGTGCAGCACCTTGCACTTGGCCTTGTTGAACGTCATGAGGTTTGCATGGACAAGTTGTTGTCAATAACTTAATGGGGCCAAATCTAAATGAGTTCTTCAATGTTTGCTCCAAATAACCTAGGTTTCTAGAATAGTTCAAGGAGACCACTCTTCTATACTTTTACCTTAGAATGGCTATATGTATTATTTTTAGCAAACATTTGAAAATAACACAGTGTCAAGCAGATACCAAGAAATAATAAAACTGTAAAGTACCAAGTCCATGATTTTCTGCTAAGTAGCTTTGACAAGCCTTACAACTAATGTTGGTCATAATAGAGTTAGATCAGGATAGTATTAGAATGCCAGGTTTTAAATCTCTGTTGGATTTTATTTCAAATATTTTTTTTCAGAATTTTACATTTTTTAAAACTGTAAGTAACTCACTATTTTTATTTTGCTCTTAGGTGGAAAGGAAGTATCAAGCAAGGAGGAATTGAAAGGTGTTCAGTGGGCATCGTGGACTTGTGTTTCTGGTGTTGAAGTTAATGGAATTTGGCCCAAATATTCAGATATAAATGATATAAATTCTGTGGATGCAAATTTTATTGGACAAGTTATGGTTACAGCTGACGATTATGGAATAGTAAAGCTCTTTCGATACCCATGTCTAAGAAAAGGTAGTACCTTGAGTTCCTAAATGCATATTTATGAATTTTGGTTACTCAAGAAAAAGCTTTAGAAAACTGGATTTATATTATAAGAAATTGTATAAATGGCCAATTTATTCTTAGTAGTTTAGTTTGAGCTCAGAGGTGACAGACAGTGACAGGATGGTGTATTGGCAACTGCAATAGTAACTGTAACAGTGTTTTATTTTATTTTGCATAGAATAATCAAAAGTTTTATGCGTCTTTTATTTTGCAAAATGGTTCTTTTTTTTTGGATAGAATTTCATGAGGTGATACAGTGTCCACCTTTTAATAAGATCTATATTTTTAATCATTTTTACCTTGGTCTTCGAGTAGTTTTAGAATAGAACAGAACAGTTCAGTTGGAAGGGACCTACAAAGATCAGACTATGTAGTCTGTTATCAGACTGTTCCACAGTATGTTATTTGAAGTTTAAATCCCATTTTCCCTCAAATTTTTAAGAAGGGTAATGACAAATCTCAAGTGAAATTTTTAAAACTAAAGCCTAAAGCAAGGTCTATCATTTTTAGTTTTATTGTTCATGACTAAGTGAAAAGAGAGAAACATGTATCTTTTATGACATATGTTTGATGAGAAGGACTTCATTTTTTTAGAGCTGTTTGAAGAACTCCATTCTAGACACTATTACAATTGAACTGAAACAAAGCATTGATCCCAGAGGTAAATTTCTGTCTTCAAGCCTTAGTTTTTAATGTGTTATCTTAACCAAAAAAAGTTTGCCTGGGGACTAGTTCAAATATCTATCTTTTGAAAGAAGAAATTATAGTATTCTAGTATAGTATTATAGTTGCATCATTGCAATTTTGCAGCATTGCATATTTAATGCTGACTACAGCCATATGATGATCTTGCTGGGTCTTAGGATATGTCTTTAAGCAATATATGCTATTAAAGAAATTTTTTTTAAGCAACTGATATTCCTCCATAATTTTCTCAACTCTATGTGTAAAAGGTGATAATGATAATTTCAATCTTCCCAATTTTATTTTTAAACCTGAGACTCCTAAGGCAGTACCTGAGATAATCCAAAAACATGTTCTTGAAAAAAAAATCTGTCAATTTGAAGGAAATTGAATTTATTCCCTTTTTATCCCCTATTTTGTACTAGAGTTATAAATCTGAAGAGTGCTGTTAATACCTTCCTTTTACTAACTGATGTAATCATTGTGTTGTAATTATGCAGGAGCCAGTGAAAATGTGATACAGTTATACTACCATTACTAAAGCTTCTAAAGGTGTGATGATACAAATTGCTGGAAGTGCTTAGCACTCAAATCCCACAAAAATAGAAGCAGGAACCAGTACTGTGAGCACAGATGGGGGTATTTTCACTAAGCTGTATATAAATGATATAACATTTACATTTAAATTTAAAGATTTAAATAATGACATCTTTTCAGTGTAGAAATAGTAACTGGGAAAATCTTGGTTAGTGGGGTAAATAAATAACACGAATAAATTGCATTAAATGAAAAAAATATTCTTTAGTATACCTCATACAGGACTATTGTATTTTCTCTGTTTAACTTGTTAGAGACATATTATGGAATCCAAGTTTTTTGTTGTCTTTTTTTTTTAAAAAAAAGACTAAATATTGAAGACAGTGCAAAATGTTACTGCTATTAATCAGCATTATTATTATTAATTAGCTTAATTACTAGTAATTAGAGTGTCATAACTAATCTCTGACTTTTTATAGTTGTACTTTATATGTGTTTGTTTTTTTTTTTCTGTTGTGCTTCTGGAACATTTATTCCATGTGTATTGGAAGGGATTTTTGTTCTTGTTCTAGGAGCAAAGTTTAAAAAATATCTTGGTCATTCTGCTCATGTGACAAATGTCAGATGGTCGCACGATCACCAGTGGGTTGTTTCCATTGGGGGAGCTGATCATTCTGTCTTTCAGTGGAAATTTGTCCCTGATCGGAAGTTGAAAGATTCTCTTCATATAGCACCCCAAGGTAAGTGATTTATAATGTAGGGGGTGTTAAGTAAAATTGTTTAATGCCAATATAGAAACAGCTATTCAAAATTGCCATTGAATGAAATTGTTATTCTTTAAACTTTGCAGCTGCCTGAAGTACTTGGTTGCATGACCTCATACTTGCACATACCCTTATATGTATGATCAGTCTTATCAACATTGTTTAAAAAAAAAAAAACACATACCACTATTGTGTTCCCTGTGCAATGGAAAAATTTAAAAATTCTGTCATCTGATCAAAGTTTTGAAGTATTTAGATGATAATTTAAAAGCTGTAATTGTTAAGGTATTTTGGATTGTTTTAAAAAACAATCTATAGGCGTTTAATATTTGGAAAAAAAAAAATCATGTTCTACCACTGACTGATACAGCTGTTATTAAGATCTTTGGTCTGTAAACTGGTGTTTAAATCTTGTATGTTACTCACAGTGTATGAAGTAAAATACATTTGAAATTGTCTGGAGGACTGGAGTCATGATGAGTTATATCAACATGTTAATCAACTATATTAATATTTTTAATATTTTTATTGACTATCAAATCAGAAACATTAAGCAGCTACTTCAAACGTTTCCTGTTTTGTAATTTAGGTTGCTTCATTTTCTGTTTTCTTGGTGACAGAGAGTCTGGTTGATTCTAATAGCGATGAATCAGATTCAGATCAGTCTGATGTTCCAGAGCTGGACTCTGAAATTGAGCAAGAGACACAGATCACCTATCGTCGACAGGTAATGATTTTAGTTTTGATGGGAGTTGGAATGCTTCCTGGGGTTTAAGTAAGGTCTTTTATCAGGACCTACTGAAACGTGAGAAATTAGGACTCTGAGAACTCAGCAGAAATTGAGCAAGATCATGAGAATTATTACTATCTGATGCATTCAAAATATTAAGTCAAACACACACAGAAAGTGATTTCACTTGTTCCTAGCATGTTTTTAAGAATTTTGGTTGTAGCTTAAAACCAAGTCGCAACGTAAAATCACCAACTACAGTTACTGGAGACTTTTTTTCAAGTGTCCGTGTAACATTTTTGTGGGTGATAATTGTGGGTGAATTCTCAGAAACACGCTTTTCTTATAAATCTATTAATTTACAAGTGTACTTTTTCTTAAAGGTTTACAAAGAAGATCTACCTCAACTTAAAGAGCAATGCAAAGAAAAAAGAAAAAGTGCAGCTTCTAAGAGACGAGAAAGAGCACCAGGGAACAGTATAAGATTACATTTTGTTCATGGGTATGAAAAATAGGTTTCTTTAAAATATACAAGCAGACTACTGTTCTTGAGATTGGTATTTGTGGTTTAAAAACATAATGAAAGGCTTTGCAATTTAGTGTTTTTATTTATTTCTCTGAAAGTAAATTTGCATTAAATTAATGGTAGCATTTAATGCTAAGCTAGAATTGTTCTGAATGTGAATTCTGAAGTGAATTTACACTGAAAATTTAGCTGATGTTTGTTATTTGAGTAGAGGTGACTAAATAAAATATTTGACTATCACCCATATTTTTCAGTCCCTGAAAAGTAATAGTTCTCTTTTTGGTATGGAAGGTACAATAGAAATTTTTGTTTAGCTGAAGACTCCTGGGTTTTATAATAACTGGTGTTTTATCAGTATTTTATTAAATATATATTTCTAAACTCACTTTTCTATACTTAATCTGAAAGAATTTAAAAGTACCTCTGTTAGCTTAGGAATTAAATTTAATTTCTTACTAGATCCTGTAAGTGTGTTAGAATTCAGTTTCATTCTCTTTTTGGTGCTAATAATTGAGTAACAAAATAACTTTCTGATGCATCCTTGAAATCCTATGATTTCATCTTTGGGATTGGTAGTTTTCCATAATTCTTCATAACTGAAGATTTTTTCATCAGAACAAAGATATGGTGTTTTAAAGCAAACTGATAGATGTTACTACATGAGAATAATGTACAGAAACATAAATTCCCTTCATACAAAGCAAAACCAAAGCCTTTGTTAAATTAAGGCATTGGAAGTTGGGTAATACTGTGTTTTCTTTTCAAAAGATACCTCTTTGCAGGAATGCAAGTTACTTCTTAGAAGTAACTAAGTGAACAATAAGTTCTGATGCTGTCTATCTTTACTGTCTGTAATGACCCTTAGTATTAAAAGAGCTCCACATGGAAGGCTTAATGAATTAATTGGCTAAGAATAGTTAATCATTCAACTCAGTGATTCTGTCTGTAGCAGACATGAAGTTTAAGGAACAGTTTGGGAAATAATGACAAAAAAGAAACTTAATACAAAGTTTTTTTTTTGTTTTCTTTTTAATTTCTACTTTTTGGTGGCCCAGAATTCTTAGTTGAAGATTTTTATATCTCTGTAGGAAATGCATTAAGATGGGTAGCTGTACATAGTCTTTAAAAGTTGATCTAAGAAATCAAACCAAATGATCCTGAGGAAGATGTAGTACGAGCAAGGGCCCTGGATCTTTGGGATTATTGTTATTTCCTTCACAACAGAAGTGAAGCTTGACCAGAATATCCAGGAATGACCAGAAGTAGAATGTCCAGTTGAGTTCTGTCTGGTTACCCAATGTGCATCAAGGAAACTAATGAAGAATCCATGCTGAACAACAGATTTTTCTCAAAGTCCAGGCTGTTAACTTTAAAGTGACCCACATCCAAGTGAGTAATAGGCATATTCTCTGATTCAGGAAGTCTGCTTTGCTTCACCTTTCTTTAGATGCAATGGAAATGTCTTGGATTTTCCTTGAAAGTGTAAAAAGTGGTGCTTTTTCAAACTAGGGAAATAGGAAACTCTTTTTCCTTTTGTTTTTGAGGTGTTTTTGTGTTTTGAATTCGTCAACTGCATTGAAAGATGAAGTTTTAAAATATTTTAATATCCTATAAGAAATCTTTTAAACCTCTGGTTACTTCCTATTTTGGAAAGGGATAAGAACAATAATGCTTATTGTATGTGAGCCAGCCACTGACTAATACAGATGAGGAAGCAACTTCTATTAACTGCTAGTCTTTAAGTGCATTCTTCTCTAAGAGATCTGATGCAATCATCATCAGAAGCAGGTTATTAAAATGGTATGCTAACTAGTTTGGCCTCTTCTTAACTAATCCTCTATTTTCCTTCCACCATGTGTGACAATGGTGGTTCAGAAACATAGAAAGGATACATCTTTTGAGATATTCAGAAGAACGTTTTCACAGACCCAACATTTATAATGCCTTCTTTTTGGTATAAGGAATAAGGATGCAGATATAATACTTGTGTCCTGTATTATCTCAAAGCTATGTTGTTGATCTAACAAGAACAAGATTTTAAATAAATAAAATTGTTCAAAGGCTTTAAGCAAGATTTAGTTTGTTTCATTATATTCATTAAACTGCCCTGATTATAAGGTGAAATTTGGTTACGGTTTGAAGATGGCATGAGATTTCTCATGCTCAGAAATGAGTCTTATGACACCTTGCATGGATTCTTGCCAAAGCAAATAGCTACAAATAGCATCTGAAGGGAGAAGGCTATAAGTGATCACTTCTGAGAAAATGATTACTGCCATAAGGCAATATTTCCCCCCTTTTTCCCTTTTTTTCTCTCTACCTTTGTGCTGAAGACTTGTCTCAGGCATGTCTATTTTGACATTCAGTTCTTTTGGAGGTTTTCAGGGGAGCATTGTACTGTATTCTAAATTTTCCCCATAAATATTTCAAAGAATTATGTACAAATTTTGAAACATTTACAGCATCAGAGAATTTACTTCTTTCCCAGGTATCACACCACTTACGAAG
The DNA here is from genome assembly GCF_040182565.1 of Anser cygnoides. Taxonomy (NCBI): domain Eukaryota; kingdom Metazoa; phylum Chordata; class Aves; order Anseriformes; family Anatidae; genus Anser; species Anser cygnoides. The sequence goes on along the minus strand of NC_089877.1, from coordinate 48,345,568 downwards.
TTGTCCCTGATTGGCTATAGATGTGGAACTTGAAATTGTGGGTGGGATCCAGCTTCAGACTAAAGGAATTTACAATTATTTACTAAAAGTAGGTGTTCTTATCTGTGTATCTCAACTTTAGTTACAGTCAGTGGAGATCCATTCAGTAGTTAGTGGAGCTTAGGCGGTGAAACTAAATGTTGACTTCTGGTCACCTGAGTAGCTCTGCAGGCTCCATTGACTGTATTGACGGAACACTGTTGGTCAAAATATATATCTAACCCAACTATGCTTACATGTCTTAAATCTCAAACTGAATTCAGTCCTGGCTATTTGTGACTTTGATAATGGCAAAAGGTGTGGTTTTTTTTCCTTTTTTTTTTTTCTGAATATTATTGAGATAGTAACTTTCAGAAAAGATAGCTATCATGATAACTTGAATCAATCCTGGATGATTAGATGTTACTGAAGACTACCTGAAAACATCAACTACCACAGAATGCAGTACTGTTTTTATTGTGCCTTGTTATACATTATCCAAGAAACATGATCCAGAGTTTTCTTTCATTACTGTTTAGTTTTTAGTCACTAATTTACATGTCTTGTAAATGACTTCTGTGGTTTGCTTTCTGCATGTGAAGAAATTGTTTGTGCTTTCTCTGAGCTTAGTTAATAACCTCAGTTCTAATATGTAGATGTAAGTATTTTGGAACTGTGTAGCGTATTCTGAGGGAGTGATCTTTTTCACATCTGCTTGGACTGAGTCCACCACTTTATCCTTTCAGTAAAAAGTGCATATGTAGTCAGGGATTTAATAAACTGCCACATAAGAAGGATCAGATGTGTTTAACTGGGATGCAAAATTTCTTTGTGCTTCTCAATGTTTTGGCAAAATTATGCTTTACTTTAATTGTAAATGATTGAACAATTTTTTTAAAAAAAAACTAAATGGAAGAAGTGAACTGAAACCCAAATTTCTGATTAGAGTAAGTTAAAAATATAAAGAACTGTTTTTCTGCATCCTAGATAAATTTTGGATGTTTTGGGTACTCCTGTGATATATGACATTAATGTTCTTAGTTTCACTATGCCTAACGTAAGGGTATATAGCCAATTGTTTTAACAAGAGCTAAGAAAAATCTGTATTTCTTGCTTTCATAACTGCTTTTTAAAATAGTCTCATATGGGTTGTATTTTCATCACAGATTTTATTATTCTGTGCTTGCAAAGAAGATTGTTAACAAAGTTGAGTGCACAGTGAAGCACAGGAAAATGATGTCTGAGCAAGAATAGGTCCAGATATCTTTTTTGGCACCACCACCATAATCCCTACCCCTCACTGAATGTTGTCATGTCCTTAAGATGGTTTTGTTGCATACCATGATAGGTTATTTTTGTTTCATTTCTTCATAGGTAGGTAGGTAATTGTATATGGTTTGGGCATCAGAGAAATGTGTCTGCTTGTCTTGACTGACTCTTGTGCTTTGGGTCAGGCAGAAATCATTCCACTTCAAAATAACCACACGTTGCTGTTGGGGGAATTTTTTAGTGAAGGGTATGGGTGGGGGGAGACTGAAGCCTGTCTGAAAACTGCACCTATATTGTAAGTCTAAATAGGTCACATTGACAAGAACAGGGAGCAGACATAAAACAGCCCCAGAGCTGATGGAAACAAATTTTTCTAGAAACATTGAAGGGGCAGTAACTCAGCAGACACTGAAAGGTCGCTGGACTGGGAGAAACCCTCAAGTTAGAAATCTGCTTGTGAGTACCAATCTAAACCGTGGGTAGGAGGAAGGCTTGTTTACAAGCTTTTATTTCTGTACTACCACATTTTTGCTGTTTTCAGAAGCTCACTGTGTTTGTGGTTTAATGAAACCCAGCTTGAGAGTTCACAGTATCACAGATGATACAAAACTGTGAGGTGTGGCTGGCACACCAGATGGCTTTACTGCCATTCAGATGGACCTGGACAGGCAGAGAACAGGGCAGAGAGGAATCTCAAGAACTTGAAAATGAGGAAATGCAAAGTTCAGCATCTAAGGAGGAATAACCCCATGCTGCCAGTACGTGCTGGGGGGCTGGGGGCCATGGCTGGAAAGCAAGCTCTATAGAGAAGGACCTTGAGGTCCTGGTAGAGAGCAACCTGACCATGATTTAGCAATGCACCCTTGTGGCAAAAAAGGCCAGCAATATCCTGCGCTGAATGAGGAAGAGCTTTGGAGCAACTCAAGGGAGATGATACTTCCCTTCTATTCAGGACTGGCGATACCTGGAGCACTGTGTCCTGTCCTGGGCTCCCAGTACAAGAGAGACATGGACATGACATACTGGAACAAGTAGGGCTGCTAGGATGATGAAGAAACTTGAGCATCTCTCTTATCGAGAAAGGCTGATAGAGCTGGGCCTAAAGATAGCTGACTTGGAGTCCTGTTACTTGTACTTTTTGTTGAAACTCTTCTAACTGGGAGGGGATGTACTTTCCTAAACCCAAAATACATGGATAAGAGAAAGCATAGAAGGGGATTTGAAGCTTAGGAATCACACTCTGTATTTAACTGTTTAGGAAAAAAAAAAAAAGTCAGTGACAGTTTAGATGAGAATTCTCCAGACTATTCAAACGACAGTGTGTTTCCTCAGCATGAACATAAAATTGTATGCTCTTCCAGAGTTAATCTATGACTATTACTTACAACATCTCTGGGAACGCTGCAGGAAGCATAGAAATCTTTCAATGAAAATTCCTCAGCTGATATTTCAGAAGGTCTGTGGCCTGGCGTTGAGTGTGTAAATTCCTTTGGGAATGACTTCTTTTGTATTTTCCTACCAATTAGTTTGTGCAAATAGGCTGCAAATAAGCAAACACATATTTTCAAATAATCACCATCTCTTTCACTCTTTGAGACTAGACTAGTAAGCCTACTGTGAGAAATCTTCTGCAAAGTGTTATCCTTTATGTTAGTCTGTTTCTTATTTGCTATTTCACCATGGTCCTGGTTAGACAAGTTAGTAAATCTGTGTTTAAACCATTATCCAGTAAGGTATTGATTTGGTATGACTGAACATGGATCCATAACTGGAGTTCTCAGAACAGTGTGCGTTAAGCTCTAAATTGGTCAACCAGCTTAAAGATTTATTACTTGACCAGTGCATATTCTTACACCATACACACAAGGAAAGCTGTAGTTATTTATATATATATAAATTTACGAAAGGCTATTCTACCCTGGCTGTGTAATTTCTGTCATTTAAACCTTTTAAGTGTCTTGCATCTAGTAGTTGTCTTAAATACTATCCCATTCATGTTGTGTATACCATATTGGTATGTGTACAGATGCATCTTTGTCTATGTGACACTTTAAAGACGCGCTGTTGCAAAAAGATCCTTTTTTTCTGCTTAAAAATAATGTAACTTGTTCTGATTATATTTGCTTTTAATTACCCAAAGAAAATAACAGCATGTGAAGTATAACATAGATACTAAAGATTTCTGTTATTTTGTAGCTGCTGATGGTGAATGCTCAGTTGTTTTGTTTGTCACGAGTGATTTCCTAGTCATTTTAGAACTTTTTTTTTTAACTATTTCAGTTAGAAGTTGACTGAAAAAATACTTGGCTAGAGTTTAATGATCCCTAAACCAAAATAATTCACTGCCAATTCAATCACATTCAAGCATCATACCCTTCCTATAAATTTAACTGTAGGTATAGAAATGTAACCAGAAACGTATCTTTCTAAAATAACTGGAAAGTTGATTTAGTGAGGATCTGTAGGAACTGGAGCAGGAACAGAAACAGATTAACCAAGGAATTAACAGTGTAAAAACAGGAATTGATGGGCTGTCGTTTATATCAGAAGAAAGAAAGGAATTGATTTAAGTTGGTGTTTGTAAATGTTTCTTCCATTCACTAACAAGGATAGCATTATTAAAAATATTACTTTAAAACTCACTTGTTTGATTAATGATTTCTTAGGTTTCTGAGCCTCTTACATTGCTTTTGAAAGTAGGACTATAACCATTTTGAAAATGCCATTTTTTTGTTATGGAATGTTGAATCACACCTAGGAAGAAACGTGTCAACCACGGTATACATCCACTGGGAATTGGCCCACTCATGACAGTTGTGGTGTCAGTACTAAAAGGAGACAGGTTTTCCTAAAAAAAAAAAAAAAAAAAAAAAAAAAAAAAAAAAAACAAAAAACAAAAAAAAGTTACCCTTCAAAAAAAAAAAAACTGACCTGAAAGAAAAATTATGTATTTATTTACAGCTAGAAAGTTTCAATAAACTTTAGATTTTATGGTGTCTATATTGTCCACATTCTTGTAGAAAGTTCTGCTGTTTGATTTCTGAGCAGTAAGAGATAGCCAAAACTAGTTCTCTGGACGCTTTCTATTTCATTTAATTTTGTCGCATGCCTAAATTCTCCATGTGGTTTGGAAAAATTATTAGCTATGATAACTTCCTCTTCTGCTGTGGCTGTTAAATAGCAGCCACTTTCAAACTAGTGCTAGTAGTACTGATGTCTGAATAGTAAATGAAATTGGTAAATTGGTGTTCCTTTGGGGGGGAAAAAAAGTTAATCTTAAAACACCAAAATATTAATTGGTAAGTAATCTGAACTTTTACATGTATGAAATGCATTTAGCCTAATTTTATGTCATAAAGTTTCAACATGTATGGTTATGACCTTGATGCACAAATATTTTTTCTTTAGTTACAGAGGTTACGACTGTCGAAGCAATTTATTTTACACTCAGACCGGCGAAATTGTATACCATGTTGCAGCGGTGGGAGTGGTGTACAATCGACAGCAGAACACACAGCGCTTTTATCTAGGTCATGATGATGACATTCTTTGCCTTGCTATTCATCCCTTAAAGGACTATGTCGCAACAGGCCAGGTAGGAAGTGCGTTTATCTGCAATAAGACTGAAGTTGTTACCACTGAATTTTGAAAAGCCTGTTTTGGAGAAAGGAAGTCCAGCCTACATTTATTCAGGTGGCAGACTGCATTTCTGTTGACGATTAATGTTAAAAGCTGCATCATAGGTGTATTTTTTTTTTCCTCCTGGTTCTTTCTACTAATTTTGGCAAAAGTCTTTAGATGATTACTTTTTTTAAAACCTTTTTTTATGAATAGATTTTTTTCAGCATTAATTTATGTTGCTTTTGCATGATAACAAATGGAAGAAATGTGCAATTAGTGTTGTTTTTTTAATATATCTTAGTTGTGAAATTAACTCTGAAAAGCAGTTGCTATATTCTGGCCTCTCAGTTTCATGCATTATGGTTTTGGTTATCACTTCTAATCAAGCTGTTCTTTGTACCTGCAACACAGTACTTATAATAGTTCATTTTAGCTTTCTCCAGATAGTAATTTTAGGTAAATCTTTTCACTTTTTTTCTAAAAAACATCTCTTCCCATAAAGGTTTGTTCAACAAACATTTCAGGCTCTGTGATTATTGCTACTATTATTATTACTATTATTGAATCGTCAAACTTAAAATTGTTAACGAAGTTTTGCTTATGATGCCCTTAATTTGTGTAAAAGAAAAAAAAATGCTTGAGAGGAACATAAATTTGCAGGTCAGCTTAGAGATTAAATACCAAAATGTGGAAATTAATTCTGTCTCACTTTTGAGTATTGAAGGCTAAATAAAAATATGCCTGGATTAACTTTATTTTAAAATACCTTATGTTATCAAGTAAGTGATAAACTACATTATATACTACCTTGTATCAGTGTTCCATATATACACATTATATACTACATTACCTGTAGAAATTAGGTAATACAGTAATCAAATTACCCATGCAGAATTGGTTCAGATTTTCCTGAAAGTGGGCCTTATAAACAAACGTTGTATAATAACTTTGTGCCGAAATCAGAAATAGAGCTTAGTTTTCTTGAGACCTGCTCCTGGTCTTAAACACAGGAGAATATTCTGGTTTTGCAGACCTTTTTGTGTACTGAGGTACAAAACATTTGGAATAGCAAATAATTTTGTAAATACTGATTAATAATGCTTCTACATAGCTGAAAAGAATAAGCTACGCTTTTTCTTCTTACCAAGTCCCATTTATCTGCTTTAGTGCTATTGTAGTGAAGGTTACCCCACAGATATCAATGAGTAGAACCTGACTTGTAGGCGTTTTATTACTTGTAGTGACATCAGAAAGTAATAGAAGTCACCTTGATTTCTCAAACATTAAGTAGTTTACATACTAACCATAAAAATAACCTGCTATTTTTAGACAGGGAATGATTGAAAGAGTAGTAATTGATGGAATAAATATGCCACAATGCAATCTATTAAGGGGTTTTGTTTGTTTTTGTTTTTTTCTCCTTCCCCACAAGAGGAATCTATTGTAAGGTTGGTTAATTGTGATTAATATGTCTAGGTTCTTTGGAAGGCTTTAGAGAGCTAGATGTGAGAATAGTAGTTGTGATGCTGAAGGAATAATATTTTGCAAGCCAGACTGAAATAATACCATGAAAATTTTTATCACTCTAAATTATTTCAAATACTTCTTGAGGTATTTGTCAATATTATGCTTTCAGACACCTATGTCAAATAACTGATGTGAAAGAGAAATGAAAAATGGTTTATAAATATGTTTATTTTCAGGTTGGTCGAGATTCCTCAATACACATTTGGGATACAGAAACAATAAGACCACTCTCAGTATTAAAGGGCTATCACCAGTATGGTGTTTGTGCTGTTGATTTTTCAGGTAATAAGTATTTGTTTAGTTATTTATTTACAATTTTCCTTCTCTATGAAAATGCAAGCTAATTAATCCTAATGAACTATTGGGAATTCATTTACATTGAAGATTTTGTATGAAAAATACTCTCCAGTGATCAATGTCAAATGAGAGAGGCTATTTTAGAGTGATAATTTATTTAAAAAAATAAATAATAATTTAAAAAAAAAACCCTCCTGTGGTGTCTTGGAATGTCAGGAAGTCCAAGAATGGGTTCTGTGCCATTTAGTAGACAAGCTAATCACTTTGAGTAGTGTGGGGTCTTTGATGCTTAACTTTCTTTGGCTATCCTTTTTCAAGACATCAATCTCATTTCACAAATTATGGCATGTATGCTTAGCAATTTCAAAGACGGGTACACGTTAGCAATATGTTGATTTTGCTTAAGCATAAATAACTTTTTTTTCTTAGGAGTTAATGTGGGATATGTGTCAGAGTTGCTGAAAGACATGACACCAGTAGTAAGCTTAGGAATGTTTCATGAACTTCCTAGTGTTGTTTCAGTGATATTAACAGAAAAGTTTAAAAATGAACAGGGATTTTCAGAGTGAACAGGAAATACTATGCAGTCTGTGATGAAGATTTTTGGCAGCTACATCAGCAACTAGCTGAACAAAGGAATGGTACAAAAACACAGGGTATCTAAGTGCAGGCTTTAGACAGGATAATTTTAAAAACTAAGAACTATGGTTTTAATTTTTAACAATGAAGTCTGTGTTTTGCTGAGTTCACAATTCCTAATTGTTAAATCAAATGTACAGTTCCTAACTTAGTCCTAAACTCCATCCAACTTACCACTCAAGTTTAAAAACATACTGATGTCAAATGTACCTCTAAGTATAGCATAGCTGTGTTTATTTACCTGTTTCTATATTCTTATGATATTTCTGAAGGTACAGTGTCCTTTAGTATAGTTTCTTATTATTGCAGCATAAGGTTATCTATCTACTCTCTCAATTATAAATTTATTTTTCTAGCGGATGGGAAACGTTTGGCTTCTGTTGGAATAGATGACAATCACACTATTGTACTCTGGGACTGGAAGAAAGGAGAAAAGCTTTCAGCAGTAAGGTAGGAATTTAACTTCATTTTAAAATTTATACCTAGATTTAATCTCAAATGACACTAAGCAAAATATATTAATTAAAGAATAACAGTCCTCTAAAGTTTCACTTCAGTTATACAGATGATTTAGCACAGCCTTAATATTTTCTTTGTAATTAAAATGAAAGCTGTGATAGAATCTACAAGAACTACTTCTGTGGCAGTTCAAATGCTGAGGAAGACAAAAGAATGTTTACTTACATGTTTGTGTTTTGAAATAATTTCTTTAAAATTCACTCCATGCATTTCCATTCCTCACTTCTATAACTTCTTATGCTAAAAAAACTTAAGTATTTACACAAAAGTTCTGTACACGTCAACTGTCTAGTTGAAATTTGTAAACTTGTCAATAATCCTAGCTTCTATGGACCTCTACAATATTTCTGCACATAGATATACGCACCCTTTGTTCTTTACTCACTACCAATGTTCACATAACCTGTTTTCGTTTCCATGAATCTCATATTCATGTCACCTTTATACGATTGCGGGACTTCGCAAGTCTCTGACCTTGGCTGATGAAGAGATGTCATTTCCAGACCTCAGATTACCTCTAGTAAAGGAAATGATTTTAATCTGGTTGTTTTTTTGGCCCTCCAAGAGATGGTGGTATATGCTTTGCTTTTCAGATCTTTTGCATCAGATGTCATGTTCTTGGGATGGTAGTTTGTAGCTGTTTTGCTCAGTTCTCTTTTCTTCAAGGTTCTTTACTTTTCCTTTCTGAATCCTGATGAGCCTGATCTAACTTTGAAGTTAGCCCTGCTTTGAACAAGAGAGTGGACTAAACAACCTCAAAACATTAAACATTCTGGAAGTTTATTTGATTCAGCACAGATTATTGCATATATATTTATTAAATAGAGTTTTGAACTACAAGATAGAATCTTATTTCTAATATTGAGAAGCATTTTTGAAACCTTTGAATTTGCTAAGTATTGTTTTTAACAGAGCAATAATATGAATGCTTTTCCCCACTCTGCATTGCATACTGTTTGAAAAGGATTTGTTATTCGCTCCTGATACAATTAAATGTATCAGCTTCATGTTTATCTATTAATTTCTTTATTGCTCTTCAGTGACAGTTACACTTATTTTTTAATTTTGAACATGATTTGAGTTTCATGTGAAAGAAACTGAGATGATGCAGAGAAAAGAGAGTACTTCCCTTCTAGTAATTTACTAGAAGCCCGGTTAGCTTGGCTTCTGTGATGATGCTGGTTTTGTCCTTTCATTTTTTTTATTGCCTTTCACATGACCTTTCACGTAGGCCTTTTGGAAATTTTCTTCATTTTTTTAATCCCTCTACTTCCTGAACCCACAAATCTCAATTTTTCTAATCGAACTTTAATCAGTTTAGATTGGATTTCATTTCTTTTTTTTTTTTTTATGCTACCTAGTCAGAGGAATTGAATAGAATTTTTGAGAGCAGCATCTCTACTTTGCAGAGTACAGTGTGAATTTGGAAAGGAACTGGTAGCTCTTTGCTGCTGGTTCATTCAGTGGTCGGAAAACCACAGAAGGTAAGAGCTCTGCTGCTGTTGTCCAGGGAGGAAAAGTTAGTGGCTCTTCTGCATTTTAAAGAAATAAATCTATTAGCGAGCACTTCTTGCATAGATAGCAAAAATAGTCGGCAGCTGTCTTTCAGACTCTGGGAATGAAGCAAAGCATGGGCTTTACATACTTAGGAGCACACTAAGATATCTAAAACACACAACAGGTTTCAGTGCTTCTAAAAGCAAAATGAAATTTCCGTGTAAAATTGCTAGGGCAACATATTTTTCATTCTAACAAGAAAAACAGAAAAATCAACTAAAGGGTGGATGAGAATGGCTTTTTTTTTTTCAGACTGAAAGATTGATATAAATAAGGTATACAATTGTACATCTTTAAACTTCATGATAAGCTGTGCGAGGTCTAAATGCAATATATATATATGGATCAATTTTCAGCATATTCTTTTGTAAAGAAAAGGCCACCTAGTGGATTTCTGAAGTAATGTAATCACTCACCTTTGGAAAGTGAAGGCGAATGGCAAATAGAGCAGGACTCAGTATGTTCATTCCTTGGCTTTCATCCTTATAATAAAATAACTGTAAGCGATTTGGAAGTAAATGTTAGCAAGATAAAGAAGGTATACACTGCAAAAAATATTTTAAAATATGATGAACAGCTATAATTTAATTTAAAACAGGAAAATATTTTGCTTTATATTTCAGGGGAAGCAAAGATAAGATTTTTGTTGTTAAGATTAATCCTTATATGCCTGAAAAGTTGATTACAGTTGGCATTAAACACTTGAAATTCTGGCGTAGAGCAGGTAAGGTAACTTTTATTTTTTATTACAGTATGTTCTGTGATTTGAAATATAAATAATCTCTCTTAAAGTGTGTTTCTTGCATGAAAGGGAGATATCTTCTTTGTATATCTCTAAGTTAGCCTTGCCCTAGTCTTTGTAGAAATAACACTAATTGGCATGATAGCAGTAGTGGTGATTCTATTCAAGATCAATTTTCCATGTTGCTAGAGCTACACAAGTAGAAAAAAAAATGGATATTCTATTGACTCCTTGTATATACAATAATAATATATCACATCTCAAAATGGTCCAGAGCTCTAAAATAATAGAACAGTTTTTGGAAGAAGGACAGTTTGAGCATGTATGTTATAAAGAGACACAAATATAAATAAATCTAAGGTGATAAAAACCACATACAAAATTTCAGACAAAGTACTTGAAGTGGACACATCTGCTAGTTGAGATCTCTTTCTTTAGATACCTCTATTGAGCTTGACAAATAAAAACCAAGATAAGCAGCTTTCTTTATCTGCTTGAAAAATTTTTCACAGTGAAAAAAGCCATTCCCTGATGTTAGTGTGAATGTCATTGTACTGAACCTCAAAAAGTGTATGTACACACATGGACTAAAAACTAGCTTACATGCTAGGAATCCTCTGACTACTCATCAACTCACCTGCATCCCTGCTAAAGTTTAATTTTAGAGATAAAAGTCTGTGATAAGAAAAATTATACTAGTTTTCTCAGTTCTGGCTCCAAGATAAATTGGTCAAGATTGTCTGAGAGCAGGCTGTTGAAGTCTATATAAATTGCTAATTTTAAGACTATTGCTTGCTATCTAAAGAAGGAACAAAGTGCATAAGAGAATATTTACTGGGCAAATTACTATATATTAACGTGTTGTATTACTATAATTCTTGCAGAAAGAAATCTTAATTAAGATAATAAAAGCAGAGATGGTTCTTTTGAATAAAAAAGTGAAATTAATTAAAATGCCCGCTTGTTTTTAGGGCATTGCTCAGTCAGCAGGAAACAAATTTCTTGAGTAGTACCACCCATCTGTGTGAACCACTGGCAAGGCAGTCACTGTGAAACACACTTAACAGCATTAATGTGTGGAGTAGAGGATCAGTGCACCTTAACAAATGCAAAGTCTCTGAAGTCTGCTCTATAACAGGTGCACTTGATGTGAGAAGTGACACCAAATTGTATACTTAGGACTAAATTTCATCAGTGCAAAGTGATAGCAAAGAGTTTGAGACCTTGCCTCTGTAAGCATGAGAATGGTGCAAAGCGTCAGATCCTGAGCAGCTTCTGTTTTTATACCACATGAAGTTTCTTGGAGGATTATGAAAATCTGAATCCAGCCTTCTAGCCAGAAGTTACTAGGTATCATACATATCATTACTTGAGATGATTGTATTTTATAGAATTTTAAAATTCATATAACTGCAATGTTTCAGTCATACAGAGGTCAATACATCAAACCTCAAAATTACAACTCCCGAAAACATACCATGAAAAGGATGAGATATCAAGATGTAAACAATTTTTTTGAAGTGCGTTTTATGAGGAAGTTCTTTGAACTGTGGTAGATACTATTTTTTTTGTTTATAGGTGAGGTTTCCAAATGTACTTTCTCTTTGTTCTATGTCTCTGTTTGTGTATGTATGTATTCAAAACCAGATTCAAGTAGTAAGTTAGAAGTAATGTTTTATCAAATAGTACAAAAAGTCTATTTTGTGAGGCTTGCTTTATAGAGGATATGGTTACCTAGATGAGAAAGATCTGTTGCTCTGGGTAAAGTTACATAGTTTTGGGGAAATACAATAACAAGCAAACTCTTGATGATTTGTTTTTCTTTTAAACCAGGGGGAGGACTAATTGGGAGAAAGGGCTGCATAGGTGCAATGGGAAGAACCGATACAATGATGTGTGCAGTATATGGCTGGACTGAAGAGATGGCATTCTCTGGAACTTCCACAGGGGATGTCTGTATCTGGAGAGATGTGTTTCTTATAAAAACTGTCAAAGCACATGATGGTCCTGTGTTCAGCATGCATGCATTAGAAAAAGTAAGTAAACTGCTAGCATACAACATAACTAATATAGACCCAAATAAAAGTGTTTTGCTATGATATGATTTCATTTTCCTGTTCCAGCTACCTCTTTGTCAAGCTAGAAAGAATTCCAAGTTCACCATCTGAATGAAGGGGGGATTGTTCTGTCAGACTATGTTGACCTGCCATATTTGTTATTATGTGATGATTTGTGTGAAGTTAAGTTTGCATAGCAGAAGTTTAGAGGCTTAGTTGTCTTATGCTCAGTTGGTAACTCAGGAGAGTGAGACTAACTAGAAAATCATGAAACTTTTTTACAATGAAACCTTCAGAATTTGCATAACAACTTGAGTTAGTATGCTGTAGTAATCTGTTGGTTCTGAAATATTAAGGAAAGATGATCAGTGACTCTAACTTGTGGATTTTTTTTTCCCAGGGATTTGTCACTGGAGGAAAGGACGGGGTAGTAGCTCTCTGGGACGATACCTTTGAACGCTGTCTCAAAACGTATGCCATCAAAAGGGCTGCTTTGGCCCCTGGGTCTAAAGGTAACACAGCAGACTTTTTCCTCATTTTGATTTTATTTAAAATACTCTCTTTAGAAAACTTTTTCTGTGGAATTGCTTTCCCCAGTCAGGTAAGATCCACATTTAACATAACAAATACTAAAAAATAATATTTTTAGAGCTTTACTGATTCTGAGAAAGTCATATTTCTTTTGTGAGAGGCATGGCGTGCTGTAGTGTTTGGTTTCATATTTGGTGGGGACAGATCTTAATATTTAGAATGATAGAATCATTTAGGTTGGAAAAGACTTAAGATCATGACGTCCAACCATCAACCTAGTTATACCAAGTCCACCACTAAACCATGTCCCTAAGCGTCACATCCACGTATCTCTTAAATACCTCCAGGAATGGTGTTTTCATCACTTCCCAGGGCAGCCCATTCCAATGCCTAACCACCATTTCTGTGAAGACCTTCATGATATCCAATCTAAATCTCCACTGGAATAATTTGAGACCATTTCCTCATGTCTAAAGTCTGCTTCCTTATGTCCTATTTACCTTACTATCTGCGTGAATTAATTGATTTAACTTTGAGGCTGTTACCTCCCAGGCGACTTTTTTTTTTTTAAGTGATGACCATAAAGCCTATTATGTTATTATGTTTCTAATTATGAAGTAATCTTTTCTGATCTTTTTTGTTTTGGAGGAGTCTACAAAAGGAATGGAATTTAGAATTGTGGTTAGTTTGGTAAGGGATTAGTACATTTTATGAATTTTATGACTTAATTTTCTGTAATTGCATATGTGTGTTGAAATGATTTAAGAATTCTTTAATTCCTATTTCTTTAATTTGTTCTTGCTCTTAGTGTTGATTTATGGTTTTCCCTACTTGATGTTCTGGAAATAAGGTCGTGTCCCATTGTGTGTCCCATGTCCCCCCTCCACTAATCTATTAAATTTTTATTTTCTGCATTTTAAAGTATATGATTTAATTTTCAGAAATCATGAATGGAACACGATAACTAAAACATTCTGTTACTGCTTTTCTCATTCTCGTATCTGTTCAATGAAATGCTATGTTTAAAAGTACCATAAATGCTGTACGTAAAGATAGTGATATAGCTGATATTTCACATGCATATTTTTTCAGTAGGATTGTCAGTGAGTCAGGCTGATTAAACTTCAGAAATACTCTGAGAAGAAAGGTTAGTGGCAGTTGCTTTATGTAGTAGTTTTATTATGGAAAAAAAATCTCAAACTAGAAGTTTGGAAGAGTGACTAGCGTGTGTTCTTTCATTGGTTGGGCAATTGCTAAATATTCCTAAATGAGTCCAAACATATAAATTCTTCCATGCAGGACTACATTCTTACTTGTTTCCTACTGAGTATCCTTTTCTACAATCAGAATGTAATGTGTACTTGTGAAAAATCCTCTTTAAGGCATAATTGAGAATCTTCTGTCTTAAAATATTTTAATGTTCTAGGTCTCCTCTTAGAAGATAATCCTTCTATACGTGCCATATCTTTAGGACATGGTCATATTTTAGTGGGCACAAAGAACGGTGAAATATTGGAGGTGGATAAAAGTGGACCAATAACTCTTCTGGTTCAGGTACATGTTAGATATCAGTTAGATATTCCATATCACAAATACTGTTTCTTTTTTCAAATAAAGACTGTTGTGAAATAACAAGCATTTTAGTAACTAACAAAGTTAACAAGTTACTGTCATTTCATACATTGTTAAGACTAGGATAGAGCACTGTGACTCTTTAGTGAGCAAAACATATCACAGAATTTCATGTAGAAATTTGTTCATTGAGTTCATTCTGTCAAACAGACTAAAACTATGTTTCAGTTTAAAAATAAAGTAAGTCAATGGATCCTCCACCAAATTTCTTACTAACTTGTTTTGACTATTAATTACTCATTATTTTTTTAAAATTCTCATTTGAGGTTTATTTTTAGTTTCTCATTGTAATTACATAAAAAACATTTTTCTCTTTGCTATACCAAGCAGACAGCATTTCTTAAACCTGTCTACAAAACGTTTTTTTTGTTTTGTTTTGTTTTTTACAAACTATGTCGTCATATGGTTTCCTTTCATACTTAAATACAAGTCTCTGTATCGTCAAGTCATGTTTGTGAGTGTTCAATGCAACATGTAAACAACTGGAGTTTTTAAAGAATGTATTAGAACCTGATGCCCTAATCTAGGAAAAGGAAAACTCTAGGTGTGTGTGTGTAGATAATATCTCAGAGAGAGGTTTTCACTGGTATAAATTACTATAATTTGCACTTAAGTAGGAAGGTGGAGTTTTTTTCAGGTGTTCTGTTCTATTTAGAACTGTTCTGTTCTATTTCTTTATTATCCTGTAAATGTATGAATGTTCTCATTCTGTTGTGTTTGTGACTTTTTTTTTTTTAAAAACCCTTAAATGTTTTGTTTCTTATTTCAGTTTTAAATATAAAATCATCTGATTCACTGTGTTTTTTTTTCAGGGTCACATGGAGGGGGAAGTTTGGGGTCTAGCTACTCATCCTCATTTACCCATTTGTGCCACTGTAAGTGATGACAAAACCTTAAGAATATGGGATTTATCTCCTAGCCATTGTATGTTAGCTGTTCGCAAATTGAAGAAGGGTAAGATGCTTAGTATGAAGAAAGATCTAACTGAATTCAGTTATTTACTAGCATTATGATTCTTGTAAAAGCAAGACCAAGTAAATTCCTTTCTTTGATTACTTTATTGCTGCTGTATTCACAAGTTATGTAGCCCTTAAGCTAATGAATCTGTGTAAGAGATTTCTTTGTAATACTGTTCTTAATACATTACATTTGCAAATAAGCTTTAAGGCAATAAATTTACAATAGAAGTTGAGCCAGTGACTTGAATCTGCCATATTGTCAATAATACTGCAAGCATATTGGGACATTTGAGGAATTCAAATTTTGAAGAAATCTCAGAAGTCATGTACTTCTTTGTGAATGTTACAAGAGTCTGGAATGACAAGGAAAGAGAAGAACAGTCATAAAATTCTTATTGTATACCGTATAATACAATTTTATTTTGGATGAAAAATCTTCTATAAATGACACCATATAGAGACTCTTTTTAGCATTAGACCACACTGTCCTTAACTAGGGTTTAATAATATGTATGCTTTGCTAGACAAAGGCTTCATCTGTTTGCAGTTCAGTAAAGCACTTTGAACCATACCTTCTGGGAAGCCTAGCTGAAAATGATCTGGATCAATGAACTAATTGTAAGAAAATCCATAAACTGGCACAAGCAGAGGTGGTAATGATTAGGAAAAAAAAGTTTCAAGTTGGTGGAGTCTGCTGGACTCATAAAGCCAGTAATCTTAATATTTTTAATAGTAGTTTTGGCAGAAAAGTAAGGACTGTGATGACCTAATTTGATGATAAAACAAATTTTGAAATGCTTTGGCAATCTTAAAAAGCACCTGTTTATTGTACAGAAAGAGCTGGATACTCTTGCAGACTGCAGTAATAGAAGTGGCATAATGTTTGGTAATTAAAAAAGGCAAGACTTGATGACTGTAAGAAAAATGTCTGTTTAGCTGAGGAGTAACTGAGGTGCAGAAGATCAGAATGTTCTAGCTGAACACAGGATGAAGTCTATGTGTAATAGTTATTTTTCTCAGGACATATTGAAGTATCTATGTAATTTATAAGAGACTAATCAGAGTATTTTTGATGTACACCTCTCATCTATGTTCAGATGAGTTGAACCGAACTGAAAGTTGAGCTTGGACAAAGAGGAGCCACAGGGTAGTGAATATGAAGCTTTGTCTGATAGAGTCAGTTTAGCTAAAAAAAAGATTACCGACGACAAGTTTTTCCATGGGGAGAAGGGAAAAATATTTATATCAATGGAAAATTCTGGCATGGAAACAAATATATAATAAGCTGATCATAAATGCATTTAGATTGGAAATTAAACTGTTTGTCAAATGAATGTTGACGTGTTTAGTGGAAAGATTATATGATATAGTGACCTTGGAAGCAAACAACTGGATTCTGTGAGTCCAAGAGGTCTTTTCCAGCTGTGTTCTCCCTAGTAGAGCAAATGGTAACAGACAACTGGCATCAGATCTCCCGAGAATAAGAGCAAAATTAAATATATAGATAGATAAATAGATGACAGTGGTTAATCTTATTATTTAGGTTAAATGTTGATCAATATGCAAATAAATCTAATCAGAGATTCTGAAGTTGTGTACTTGTTTACCTATGGCTTCTGTGTACTGTCACAGGGGTAGAGCTTGGAAATGATCTTGGCAGCATCTATAATATTCCATTAGACTATATACTAGAAGAACAGCTTTATTTTATTTTCTTTACTGGAAAAATAAATCAAAAAGAGGGATTATTAACATACCTGAATGACATGTCTGTGTTCATCACAGGAGGCCGATGTTGCTGCTTTTCTCCTGATGGAAAAGCATTAGCTGTTGGTCTCAACGATGGGAGTTTTTTAATAGTTAATGCAGATACCCTGGAGGATCTCGTCTCCTTCCAGCACAGGAAAGATGTTATTTCAGAGATCCGTTTTTCTCCTGGTAAGTGACTTTAAATGGGAATTTTTATGTACAAATTCTTCAAACAAGCTTTACAACCTTTAAAAGATAAAAGAAGTAGAGATCTACAGTACTCTTTTACATGTAACAAATAAAAGTAAGGAAGACTAATGTTAATGTTTGGACGCAAAAATATCATTTAAGGATGAGATTATTGGAACAGGTTTGCTCATAGTAACCTCCTAAATGCAACAGTCAGATTTTAAATCATGAGCTTCCAGCAGCCTCCCTAGGGACTGAAAAAAGTTCTACTTTAAGCTGTGTAAATTTGGCTCTACACTTAGGTTACTTTTAGCTAATCAGAAGGCTTGAAACTGATATGTTGGAAAGTTGTGGTGCCTTTTTCTCCTTCCCTAGCCCTTCTTCCTCCCTTAACGATCCCAGTGAAGCCATTTTTTTTTTTTAAACAGTACAGCTCATATTTAGGCACTGAAATTTATGGCCTAAACTATTAATACTGTTTCAGTGAAAATAATAGGCAAATTTTAGGCAAATAGGCAAAATTTGATGCAAATAACTGATACAAGTTCTGACACAATATTGCCTTCTGGTTACTTCAGCCTTTCCACTCTTGAGTGCAAGAAATGTTGAAAATTTCATCCAATAGTTTATTGTTTAAAGATATACCAATGTAATGGTTATATATTTTATACTGAAATTTTGATTGTAATACCAGCATTAGTCTCTTGGGAATGATGTATAAATTAGCAAATTTACTTGAAAGACATCTGAGATGAATATAGCTGAATTCCAGAAAACACTTGTTTTTAATATTCAGACCATTTAAGTTTTTTAAAATTTGTCGTGTTTCTACTGATGTGTTTTAGGGGCTGGAAAGTACTTAGCTGTGGCATCCTGTGACAACTTTGTAGATATTTACAATGTAATGAGCAGTAAACGAGTAGGAATCTGCAAGGGAGCGTCCAGTTACATAACGCACATGGACTGGGACGTAAGAGGTAAGTAGCATTCATCTGAACTGTAAAAACGTCCTAGAAGGTGGAATATATTACAGACTAAAATGGTAAATTACATCAACAGCATGAATTTATGATGTCACTGACAGGTTTGAATCTTCAGTTTATGAAGATACAGCATGTGAATAAATACAAAAACATGATTTTTTACTGCTATTTAGAAGCTGTGCAACTTGAAGTAATACAGATTTTCTCTAAAGATTTTATTTATTTATTACATCTTCTGGATTTATTGTTTGACTTCTGCCTCTTGAATGGTGCACTGCAAAAATACATATGTAGCTCAGGAATATGTGTTCTTGAATATTGTCAAAAATAACAAAGACTGTTGTTTCTGCCTTATTCCTGGATCTTTATACATGATTAATTTAAGTACTAATTTCAGTTCCATTTCATACAGAAACATAGCAGTGCAATTGTATAGTCTGTCAGTTCCTGCTCCTATTCCTCCACATAACCACCTTTGTAACTGTCCAATTTAAAATTAATTTGAAAAAGTGGTAGAAGTTAGCATCTTTTGAGATTTGTGAAAACAGAAGGAGGACAGGAACGTTACTGAGAATTTCCCTCAGAAAACAAGTATAAGGGTCAGCAGAATTCAGCTGCTTGGAAACAGCCATTGGCCAAGCAGCATGTGTGTTCCTCAAGCCCATGAAGCACATGCATGATAGTCAGCCGGTTGTCACAAATGAGCTCTGAATCATACCCAGTTCATTCTGTCTGCCATCTGACATCTGATGGGATAACCATAAAGTATTGGGTAAAGTGATGTATTAGTGCAGTTTTCAGAGAGACCGTGTGTATAAGGGGTGGACTGACTCAGATCCTCAGAAGACCATTCTTCTAGTTCCAGTCTTTATGCATGCAACTTAGGAACAGAAACAAATAACTGTGTAATGATGTTAGATATATATATAAATATATAAATGGAATATTAAATATATACATATATAATAAATAATATTATAATAGTATAATATTAATTATAATATATTATATATTTATAATAATAATATTATAATAATATAATAAATATATATTTGTGTATATAAATATATATTAAATTAATAAATATGTAAATGGAATGTTCTAATGAATGTTAATGTACAATATGTAATATATTTTATAGGGAAGCTCCTGCAAGTTAACACTGGTGCTAAAGAGCAGCTGTTTTTTGAAGCTCCTCGTGGAAAAAAACAGACCATTCCTACTTTGGAGGTGAGGAAATAAAATGTCGTCTTACCTTGTTTGCAACTTATAGTTATGATGCAGCAGTCTATGCTACATAGGGGAGAATGATGTATAAAACCACAACCATTCTATTGAAAAAAAACTTTTATTGGAGCATTTTCTGTCCTTTGCCCTTTTTCACAGCCTGTTCAATTAGGTAATGTGATTGGAATGAGAAACTACATAGGGGGTATTGCATTTGTCTCTTCTTTTGAGAAATAGACGTGTCTGACTTGTGCTCTTGTGAAAATCTCACTGGACTTCTGTGTGCTTCTTCTGGTACCTAAACACCTTGGAAAACCTACTGCAGATTACCTAGCCCTTAACCTTGCTTTGGAAGACCTCATGTCTGTCTTTATATAACAATGTAGTGTAGTATGCATAATATGCATAGGCAAGTGTAGTATATTGTAGCTATAATATTTGTTTGTTTTCTCAGACATAGAGCATTATCAGAGGGCAGAGAGTGAAAATGAGTAACTTTCAAAATAATGGTTTCTATGAGATTGAAAAACAGCACTGAAAAATGTAATTTGTTTTCTCTAGCCTGAAAGGACAGGTAAGTTTTATATGTGTCTAGCGATTGTGGAAGTTAGTAGAAATAAAGTTAAGGCTCTCACATGAAATCCTGAAGAAAATTAGCAGTTGATATTAAATTATTATCTTTTAGATGGCATATTTTTCAGTGCAAGCATTTTTTCTTGAAATCAGATATGAAAGGAAACTGCATAGGAAGAAGCATGCTCTGACTCAAACAGGTTGTTTTTGTAGGTAGAAAAGATTGGCTGGGCATCATGGACAAGTGTTCTGGGCTCTTGCTGTGAAGGAATCTGGCCAATAATTGGTGAAGTCACAGATGTAACTGCTTCATGCCTCACTAGTGATAGTAAAGTATTAGCCACGGGAGATGATTTTGGATTTGTGAAGCTATTTCGATACCCTGCTAAAGTAAGTAGTTCTCAGCTGTGCATGTTGAAGATTGGTTAATAAAACTGCCTTTCCAAACTATTTGTAAAAGTGTACTTTTAAGAACTTTTAATTAAGAAATTTTAATTAAGAACTAAATAGTACTTTTAAACTTTTGTCCTTACAATTGAAGGAAGGCATTCAATGTTACAAATTTGCAATGCGTTAAACTGTAAGTTACTGAGAATGACCATTCCAGGTCAGACTAAAGAGACATCTCGCATAGTGTCCTGTCACTGACAGTGGCAAATGTGTAGGGGACAGTATAAGAATAGGACAGGCATGTAGTGATTCTCTCCCAGATTATAATACTTTGCGGGTCAGGCTCTTTCTGATAATATCTTTGACATTAGTATCCACCATGTGGTTTTATCAGTGTATTTTTAGCCCCTTAAGCTCTTGTTTTGGAAGACAATGAACAAATCTTCCCCAAATTATCTACATGTCATTCATGATTTTATAAATCTTCATTCTGTCCCACATCAGTCTTTTTTTCCTAAAATGAAGAGCTGTAACATTATTTAATCATGCACCGTAGAATAGCCATTCCGGAAGCATATTATTTTTATTGTTCTTCTAGAAGCTTTCTATTGTTTCTGTATGTTTGTCAGTAAATATTTCTTCAATTTTGAATATGTTACCATGCTAGGGATGTCAACAGTGCACAGGCATTGGCCCAAAATATTCCCTGTGCATTTTATTCTTAATCTGCTAGATTATATTCTCTCCTTGGAAACACGATGCAGTGTTTATTGCTGGATTCTCTTTATAAAAAAATTCTTACATGCTTGGTGTAGAAATTTGGTTACACTTCATAGCTTTGCTATAGAAGAGGAACTCAGTAAATCATAAGATACGTGCAAATGCAAAATAGGTAAAGCATAAACTAAAAAAAGTTAATGTGTTACTGAACAGAGGTATACTGGCAACTCATTTTGGTTTTATCAAGAAGATTGCTTAATTTTTGATCTGTGCCCTTTCTTCTCCCTTAGGGAAAGTTTGGAAAATTTAAGAGGTATGTTGCTCACAGTACCCATGTAACAAATGTCCGTTGGACCTATGATGACAGTTTGTTGGTCACTGTTGGAGGAGCAGACACCTCTTTAATGCTATGGACTTATGAGATGGAAGGACATCGGGATACCAGGCAGTGTGACAGTGAAGAGTCTGATCTAGATTCTGAAGAAGATGGAGGTCAGTAATAATTTATAAAACTGGCTGGATTATGCTGTTTCAAGAAAATTGTTTATTACTTAGAAAATTGCTAATTAATCAAGTTTTATATGTGTTTACTGTAATCTTAAATAGAGAAGACACTTCAAATACACTAAAAAATTTCTCTTTGAGGAAAAGACTGATAAGCTGTTGTGAAGAAAATGATGATGAACTATTTGATTTGCTGTTTTGAGACAGAGTTCATAAAAAGTCTCTTGACATCCTTAAAATGAAAAATGTTCTTATTGTAGTTAACTTTAAAAAATCTATATAGAAAAGTAAATTTATAGCAGTTTAGACTTGGACACTATTTGTTAGAGCCTCATGGATGGATCCGGAAGTAGAGGACAGCCTGGTGCTAAATCTTCCAGAACTTAAGGGCAGGTGTCATGTAGCAAGATGCTTTGGAGTGACCCTGAGTTAATGGCAAGCAAGCAGAAATAGGGTAGCTTTGAATGTCCCTTCAATCTTTGTTAATAGTTCTTTCTCCAAGGATGTTTTAGGGAGTTTTATTTCTTAAAAAGTTCTAATTACAAATGTTCATGATTCTCAGCTACTTTCTCTTGTTTGTGCTTTTGTTATTGATCTATCGTAGTTGTTCTTGTAGTCCAGTATTTCACTGAAAGATGCACAAATTGATTCCTTTTTTTGTATCTTATTTTGTTTTTATACTACTTGGTTTGATTTATTTTTTTTAGGTTATGACAGCGATGTGACGAGGGAAAATGAAATTAATTACACCATCAAAGCCTTATCAACAAACATTAGACCAATGTTTGGAATTAAGCCTCATCTGCAACAAAAGGAGCCAACCTTAGATGAAAGGTAATTGCTAAATTACAATTCTAGCCAAGAAAGCAATCTGAAAAGATGATTAACAGTAAAATATAATTATATTGATGTGCATACATGTCTAAAAATGATATATAAAAAGAGTGGAAATACTTTCTGGAAAAAAAATGCTTACCAGTTGTCATGATTAAGGACTAGGCTGTACCTCTTCTTCAGAGAGAACAAGAGACTCCAAACGATGTATGTATTTTACTATGTTTGGGGAGTTTCTTGAGATATTTGCTGCTGTTTAATAATCTACTGCTTTTGAAACTTCTTATGCACCAAGAAATAGCTAGTGGTGTCACTGTAGGTATGAACCTACCCAACTGTTTGTTGTAAGACAGCTTTCAATCGTCTTTTCCAACAAACTGATTTGACAAATTTGTCTAATTTCTCTGTGCATGGTTTCTGTCTCCAGATAACTTCTTCCTTTCTTTGAAAAATTCTGTCCACAGTGGTTCTGCAGTTTCTATTCATGAGTCTTCGAAAATGAAGTCGATTTCTTTGCATGATTTGGAGTTAATTGTATTTCCTGGTTCACTGGCATATGCTTTAGAAGAGAGAGATGTTGGGGAGCAGAGTAGAATTAGACCAGCAGATAAAGTAGATGTGAAATAAAGCAATTAAGGAACACTAGTACTAAAGAGAGAAGTGAGGAAAATACAACACAGTTTAACTAGGAGGAAGTGTATCAAGAAGCAGCAGATCAGAAACTTATTGCAGGAATGTGAGGTTACAGTGTGCGCCTGCTTTCCTCAGTGAAGCTGGCAGATCTGTGGTACCCTCACTTGAGTCTCATGTTTGTGGGGATTTTAGTGTCATCTTTTCCCTGAAGTATGGAAAGAACGTGTGCATATAAAGCTGTGGTTCCCAGTCTTGTTTAAAATGAAAATTGTCTTTCTGTTGATTAATTGGACACATTTGATATGAAAATTCTTTGGTTCTATGAAATAGAAAAGAAAAAAATGTGCATGGTATAAATATTTTGGATTTATATATACTCTTTCCTTTGGAAGCTGTGGTTAATTTTTTTTAATGAAACTCTTGTATTTCATTCAACAACTTTCTTGAAACTGATGGAGTTGTGGTTTTCATTTTCAAATAGAATATTAAAGAAAATTAATTCTGTAGTAAGGTGACTAGGCTTCAAAATGTGTCAAAGTTGATGAAAGGATTCAATTGCCTTCAGTGTTCAAAAGTTTTGGGTCTACCGAAGTTAACATTGTTTAAGACTGGTAAATCTTTTAGTAGGTCTATTTTCATAAATGCTAATTTTCATTTTACTTTATTTCCTTTCCCTTTTGCTTCCTATGAAGGCAGGGGGTAGTGAGGTAAGTTAATTTACACAAAGTGCAGGATCAAACACATTTTAATAACTTAACTATATTTTTCCAAGCTGTTTATACTTTGAAACAGACATGAAAGCTTTCACACTTTTTTATTAAATAGTTGCTTGTCACTGATTAGAAAAGGTATAAGGGACAAAGAGAACCCAGTCTGAGTAGGTAAGATAAAATAACTGGGAGGAGGTCATCAAATCTCATCCTTTCTTCTTCAGTACTCTGGAGTGGCTAACAGCTCAACTAGCTTCCTGTGAAATTCTTTATGATCGTATGACAGTGTTGTAGAGGTCCAACAAGGAATAAAAACCGAAGGATACAAGTTGCAGAGATGCCTGAAATAGCTATACAAGAGGTATCCCCAAGTCTGCACCACTCTGTTGGAGCTAATAAAGCTTCAGGGAGAAGAGAGGTGGTGTTAGCTTGCCTCTGCAGCATTGTGCTAATGCACGTATAGTACTTAAGGATCTGAGCTCCTACATCCACATAGCATGATGCGTAGTCAAAAACGTGCTCTTACATTTATAACACAATAATGAATCTTTAGGCTGCAGGGCACCTTTCCTCAGAACTGTAGGCTGAGCTGAAAGAATGCTTGGACCTAAGCTGGCATAGAGAGAAGAAAGTCAGTGTTTGTGTATAAGCCATACAGTATGTGTTTCTTTGGTGTTTATTTACAGGATATTTCGGTATGCTGTTTAGAATGTGGGCAGAGACATTTCACGTTACATGTAGGCTTGTTGTATTGACTGCCTTACATTAGGAGAGATTCTTTCCTTGTGGTAGCATTATTTAAATCCTAGTATTTAGAAACACAGGTATATTCCACTGTAGCATGTGCTTCTGAGAATGTCTTTCAAGTACTTTTCAGAAATTATCTGAACTTTTTTTTTCTTACTGTTGGGTGTAGGAAGAGTTTAATTCTCTGTGGGGGAAAAGGTAATTGATCTCTAATACCAAAAGTGTAGTTACTAGTTAGGATTGTTACACCTAGTTTTGAGATTTCTGATAGCTGAAGTGAATTCATAAACTCCTGGTGAAGTTCCCTCTACATAGAAGGAAGACTGAAGGAGTGCTACGACTATGCTTTTTAGTATCCAGAGTATTAAATGAGCTAAGTCAAACGAGAACACTAAAGGAAGATGCATACCTGAAATCTTCCCGGTCTCCTGCTTCTTACAAAAGCACATCTGTGAGGCCAGGTGATGTAGTCCAGGACTGTAGCATGAATTCTGAGCCATAAATGATACCACAGGGTACCAAAAATTGATTCAGTAGAATTAGTTTGATTTATTAGAGTTAAGGTGATCTCACCATCTCACCTTTTATGTAATGTCCTACTTGTAAGTAGTGGGATGGCATACAAAAATCAGATTTTTAGGCCATTTAGTCTATCAAAAATACAAATACATATCATCAGGTGGGCAAAAACAATGTCAATTCATTTTGCTTTAGTAATGATATATCATTCCCACATGAAATAGAATTATCATAATATATCACTGACACGGGAATATTTGTTTTAACTTTTATCAAATGCACAAAATTGTGTGGGCTTTGAGGCAGCAATTATATGTGTCTGTAATTCAAATTATTTATATTTGCTGAATAATAATATTAGAAGATGCATTTTTATGTGAAAAGATGCCTAGTGTATGTATAAAGTTATGTAATAGCCTTATGGATATTCAACATCACAAAATAAGTCAGAAAACCATCTCTATCCTTTACTTAACGTTCTGTCCTAGTATGTTTTTATGCTGGTTAAATTGCTCAGAAGAAAAATACATCACGGATGGTTAATTCTGAAAACACTTCTGGCTCAACTACTCCCTGAACTGCAAACCTCTGGAGGTTGGGAAATTAATCTGGAGGATATCACTGCATTCTTAGCCTGCTCTCATACTCCCTGAAGTGTTCACTATCTGTCACTGTTAATGGGAGGATACTATGATTAATATACCTTATATAGGAACAGCTGTGCCAACAGAGAATTCCAGTTTAATTTTTCAAAATAAATAAGCATTTCTCTCTCATAGTTATCCCTATCATGTGTTCTTAATAGGTGTTATTACTCAGTACATGGGCTAAGATCTCTTGTATGGGAAGATCTCTGTGTATTATACATATTTTGAAATTTCTTTAGATGCTCTGCATCTACTCCCACATGCAATTCAAAACCAGGCATTGTGGCAATATTGCTTCCAATTTTTATTTTTTGTCTTCAGGTCTTTTTTGTATGTGAAGAATGCATGCAAAAATGGGTAGTGGTCGATAGCCGGCTGAATATGAGCCAGCAGTGTGCTCAGGTGGCCAAGAAGGCCAACAGCATCCTGGATTGTATTGGAAATAGCGTGGCCAGCAGGACTAGGGAAGTGATTGTCCCTCTGTACTCAGCTCTGGTGAGGCCACACCTCAAATACTGTGTTCAGTTTTGGGCCCCTCACTACAAGAAGGACATCGAGGCGTTGGAGCGTGTCCAGAGAAGAGCAACAAAACTGGTGAAGGGTCTAAAGAACAAGTCCTATGAGGAGCAGCTGGGGGAGCTGGGGTTGTTTAGCCTGGAGAAAAGGAGGCTCAGGGAAGACCTGATTGTGCTCTACAATTACCTTAAAGGAGGTTGTAGTGAGGTGGGGATCAGGCTCTTCTCCAAAGCACCAAGTGATATGATGAGGGGAAATGACCTGAATTTGAACTGGGGAGTGGGGATGAGAGGGGGGTTGGGTTGTATCTTAGGAGAAATTTATTTTCTGAGAAGGTTGTGTGACATTGGAATAGGCTGCCCAGGGAAGTGTTTGAGTCACCGTCCTTGCAGGTCTTCAAGAAATGTGTAGATGTAGAACTTAGTAGCATGTTTTAGTGGTGGACTTGAGTACTAGGTTAAAGGTTGGACTAGATGATGTTGGAGGTCTTTTCTAACCTGAATGATTCTATGATTTATGAAAAATACATAAACTATTTTAAATCTTTGTGTATTCATAATGGGAAGGGAACTAGCAAAGTATTCACAAACTAGTCCTTTACTGACCCAGAAGTGAATAATTTCTTTTGACCCGACATACACAGTAAATAAACTTAAACTGTACTTTTCAAGGGAATGAGGGGGGGGGGGGGGCGGAGGAAGCTTTTGAAATAAGGATAATTTTATCTGAACTTAGGTCAGTCACCTCACATGTACCACCTTCTAATCATCATTGCAAGAGAAATTCAGCTCTTCTATACAAATATCTTTATTGTTTTGAATAAATATATGGAATGCAATTAGACAATTCTGCTTGCCAGTGTAGTGGCTTGTAATATGAATGTAAACAGTACAAAGTCCAAATTTCTTTTTATTTTAAAAAATATATCTTTTTTTATCCTCTCCTTTCCTCTGTCAACTTGTATGATTCAAGAGAGGGGAGAAGCTGGGAATCAGAATGGAAAACAATACCAATAGAAAAACAATAACAATGGACCTTCATGTAGCAGCTTCCCTCGTTCTATTCACCCTGTTTGCACAGTAAATTAAATAACAAGGAAGTTGAAGACTTACATTAACTTTTTTAAAAAAGGTTTTAGAAAAGCAGAACTTCTTGAAGCTAACTTTTCTGTCTAGTATCTGTTTCTGCACATTGAAATGTGTATTAGTGCCAGGCATTAACCTTGAGGTTAAAAACACTAAACTTAGTGCCTGTGTCCTTCTCACAGCAGCCAAATTGCTTGATAGCTCTTAAAAGCAAAGCAAATCAAAACAAAGTATACCTGCTAATCAGACTAATGAAAAGTTCCTATGCATAGTACGAATGTTGAAGAATAATTTGTACGTACCCATATATTCTGATACTTAATAGTGACTTTTTGCTAGTCAATTACAGGAGTATGCCTCATGCATGACTGAGAAAAACCATCCAGTGCAACAAATTTGTAAAATACATGTCCAAATATCTTCAGTCAACATAAACCAAATTATATAATCATGAAAAAACACAGTAATTATATATCAGAAGTGCTTAGTACCCCCTACTTTTATTAGCTGAGATAATAGTAATTTATTATAACTGAATATATCTTTATAAGTGTACTTGAACATCTGTTTTCAGTAGTGAGTTGAGTTTTCTATCCATGAGCTCTTTTAAGGAAGTTAAACCTGCTAAACCCTTCTTTAAGTTATTTGAGTGTTGTATTTGCCAACTCTTTAAACACTTGATACACTTCAAAGGTTTTTGGGGTCTCTTTCTGCTTTCTTTTTTTGTTTACAGTAGGAACTATTCCTAGAATTATACTCTCATGTCAGTACCTGTTCATAATTCCCATTTAAATGAATTGGAGTTACCTGTACTAATAATAGATCTACACTGCCTATGAAGTTGTAATTCCTGTGTTTAAAAAGAAGTAAACAAATCTGAAGGTTAATAATAATTTTCTATGAATAATTCACTGACACTTAGCTTTCATATAGACTTGTGTAACTAATTCTTTTCTCTTTCTTATCTGCTGCTGAAAAGAGGTTCCAGGTAATGCTCTTATTTTGCTCTCTGCTCCATATTTTACTGTCATCTTTTGTTTTCCTTGAAAAGCCATCTGTCATGTTGGGTGCTATACCATGCACCTACTACTCTTCAGAATATTACTGTACTACTTACAAACTGTGTATATATGTGTTATTGTTCTGTTCAATATATTAAGCTAGGTATTTCTTTACCTACCAATATAAAACTAACTATAGGGACTGTTAAACGTGTCTAAGTTTTACAAATAATAATTTGTAATACTAGTTACTGAAATGTATAAATTAACACTCAGTCCAATTCCTAGCTGACGGCTTTCCACCTCAGTTGTGGAAGGTTTTACACTTGTTTCAACAGATTCACCTGACGTGTCAAGGTATACATGTCGCTTAAGTGTTGAAGTATTAAATTACTTACATCTGCACTAGTGTATACAAAATGCAACTTCCTACTCACAGGACACGTGGAAATCATGATGACTAAACATTGTCAGGGACCTTATTTTAAAACTACCAGGTTTCCTTATCTTCTAATGGAAATCAGATGTCTAAAGTTTCACAAGTGACTTTGAAAATATTACCAAAAGTTAATGCAAAAGCTCTTTACTTTTTAAATTCATTCTCTCCTTCATACTTGTTGACACCTTTTGGGGAGGACAGTGAAAGTCACTTTTGCTGACGACTACTGCAAAATCAATTGTTAAGTTCTGTGCAAGCCACCCAAAGTACAAAGTGTGTCTCTGGTTACCCTCACAGGAAGGAGCTTTTCATTTGTACTAGCAACTGCAATTTGCTCTAGGAAATCATGCTCACAGTAACATTAACTTTCAAGACAGAAATAAATGTTGTAATTGACATTATCGTGAGTTGTCATGGAACTCAAAGAACCAGTGGTAGTTTGTTAACCACAGAAAAGGAAAATCCAGCTGACCATCCTTTGTTCAGTTAATGACTTTAGATACTTGATATCAATAATGAATACAGGGAGTGAGGTGCAATATCACCATGCAAGTTAAGTGGGTAGCAATATTGATAATATTGAAATTATATCAAAAAGCATGAAAAAGGGATTTCTTCTTGTTCGTAAACTACTTCAAATTGCTTCTATTATTCCTTTTTTTCATGGTCTCCTAACAAGAAATAATAATGTATAAATACTGATTCTATTGTCATGTTGAAAGTGAAGTGTCATAATTGAGGTATTTGTTTCCCCTGTGATAGATAGCTGGACCTCTTCTTCCACATGTTCAAACTGACCCCATTCATGAGTGCCTTCACCCCAAAATGTTATTCATGTTCTCCCACCCATCTTTTGCATGTATTGTATGAGCATGCAGCCAATCTTGTACTTGCAAATATATGACCACTGTGTGCTGTATTAGTCATTTTTCTGCACATAACTAGCAGGTAAAAAATACCTTCATCTTTTGAAACTTTAGAAAAGCACTTGGAAAATACATTCTGGTGTTCTTCAACATTCCTGCTTTTAAATGCACCCTGAAACTTAACTGGGGAAAAAAATACATATGTGTCTGTAGTTTGCATTCAAGTTCCACTGCTCTGAATCACTGTAGTTTGTGTTTCGTAGATGGGTACTTAACTCACAGGTCATCTAAAAATTTATGTATGTAACTGAGTGTAAATTGTCAAGTCCTCTTAGTAACTTTATTCATTTGATTCTTCTGTATGATAATGTGTCAGCTCTGATTGGCTAAGGATAAGCATCAACCTGTATCCATGTCTGTCTGTCTGTACAGACTTTAAGTACAGATGGTCTTTACAATCAGTTGCATAACACGAAGTTGTTTTACTTCTCCCATTCCATCAAAAGGAATTAGCAGACAGCAATGTTAGAAGAAGGCCATGTTCTAGATCCAAGCAGGAGAGAAATCTTCAGTTCCAGTCATTTTGGTTCCAGTAACATAAACCTGTGCCAGAACCATGTATTTTCAGTTTTTACTGCTTATTTTTTCTGGGAAAAAAAAAAAAAACAAACATGAAATTTTTCTTAAGCTTTTTCTTACACTCTTTTACTGTATTTTATTTTTCTGCTTTTTCACTTTCCCCTATCTTGCAGGGTCATAAATGAAGGGAAAAGAAAATAAAAAAGAGGGGGAAAAAGGAAGGGAAAGAAGTGAGGCTTGAGTGCTCTTTGTCACATGTGAGGATGATGAGTTGAAGAAGGTCTCCTTATGCTATTTTTTTTAAGAATTCCTATAACAACAGTAATAGTAATAAGACTGTTTTGCTGGGTTGGCAATCATCACCCAGAAATCAAAAATATAAAATATTTGGGAGTGTGCTAGAGTGAGCAGGAAGTGGATTGATCAGTTTTGCTCCATCTTCCCTTTCCCCCATCCGTGAAACTGATAGAGGCTACACACAGCCTTTGCATGGAGCCTGCCTGCTCAGCAGCAGTCTCTTCACTCACTTGTACTGCGGGGCTGTCAACTTCCCTATTACTATAAAGCTTAGTTTATTTTTGTTGTTGTTTTTTTAGGGAAAAACCTGTTGAACCTACTTCTCATTTTCTTTATTTCAAAAGCACATCATTACAGGGATTTCCTCTGCTGTTCTAGCTGCATCCTTTCCATTTCTTTGAATCTCTCCAGACCTGTGCAGTCCTCTCTTAGTCTCTGATATTTATATTCCTTTGCAACAGTAGTCAAATAGCACTGACCTCTGACTAATGATGAATGTGCGTAGCTCCTCCTAAAAAAAAAAATAGTGTTTCTGTGAATTAATGTGTTTTTTCTTTTTGGTAGGTCTAAACAGAGATGGGAATAAAACTATTTTTATAGCCGTCTAGTTAGGAATTGTCCTAAGAGAATAGGACTCAGTTCTCTAGAATTTGAACTTCTTGCTTCAGATTTTTTTTTTTGATGGTAAGGTCGTCTCTTGCCTTTGATCTGAAATCTTAATTTGCTTTTTTGCTACTAAATTTTTAATAATTTAAAAAGTGATTTTAGTTAATGATATGCTTCTTTTAGTCTGCTGTTCAAGGTAATAAGAGAAATTTCTGCAAGATGACTTAGATCTAGAATCTGACATTCTTGTTCCATGTACTGCCTGAAATGTAATCTAAAGGAAGACACATCTAAAGATTTCCTTGCTGTCTGACAAGTATTAGAAATTATGCTTCTCTCTCAGCTATGAAGACTTTCTGGAACTGCAAGAGTAGTGTATCTTTTTCTACTTTCTTTTCTTCAGTAATGTTTGGATTTTTGCCCAAACATTTGTGCTGGTGTTTTTGTGGGCTTAGATATTGATACTTCACAGTGGAATAAGGTGGCAGTGTGATTTTCTTTAGTCCTTGATATGTCTTTGGCAGCTGGATTTGTCTTTGGCTAGAAACCTTTTTGATTAGATATACTTCAGTAAGTAGTCATTAGATATACTTCAGTAAATAGAATTCCTAGCTGTAAAATAACAGGATAAATATTGGGTACGTGCAGTTCATTTAACTTTTTAACTCTATGCATTTTTCAAATACTTTTGATATTCAGAGAACTATTTATTATTTTTCTATTTAGCTTCAGAGATCATAGACGCTAGAGTTTGTTCAGTGTTAAGCAGTACTTCTTACATACATACGTTTAAAAAAAAAAAAGTTATTTGATAATATTCTGGGATATATATATTCTATATCAAACATTGTGACATTTCCAAACAGATATCAAAAAAAAAAAGAGTTCTTTATGAAAGAAAGGGGAATTTTAATGCAAATTTACCTCTTTTAAAGAAGAAGTTTAATGAAGCTGTTAGATTTAGTTAGCTTTTTAATTGGACCTGGGCTGTATTAGTTCCTCTTTTTTTCCCTCTCTCTGTCTTCATTTACTTGAATGAATAAGGGCAATTTTTTATTCTCTGTATCACTGAAGTGCTTTCAGAGAACCCATTCCCCATAAAGAATGTGTCCTTGAATTTTGTTCATGCATTTCAGTAGTTTGATTTGATTGGATAGTTACTGGATTTCATTAGCACGCAATGTTAAGAGGGCTTCCATGTGACACTAGGAGATCTGTATTATGTGTGGGAGATCTTGATCAGAGTATTTGCAAGTGAAATTGCTTATCTACTGTGATATGATCAAATATTTTTCCTGATGACCTATTTCTATATTTGCCTAATATGATAAACATTATGATCAATTGGGAATGCTTTCTATAGATGATTTAGAAACCTATAAATAAAAATGTAGTTTCTTTATTAAAAAAAAAAGTGAATTTTGATCACGCGTAGTGGTAATACCATTGTAATATGACAGACTTGATGAAAAGATGCTAGGAGTCAGTGGTGATAAGACAGAACAGGAGAAAGAATCTGAAAAATAGCTGAGGATGCTGGGAATTTCACATCCAGTATAAGACCTGAAAAGAGATGTTCAAGAGCCAGTAATGATTCAAGAGTGTTCGTGAAATTGTACGTTGGGATTACTGACAGAAATCAGATGTGTTCCTTAGTTTCTGTACCGGCCAACAAGCTTATGTAGATGTAGCCCAGTACATGCGTGGTTTTGCTTTTTTTCCCTCAGCTCCAAAAGTTGGTAGAATGGAAGCAGGTTGATATAATCTTTTTGGATTTCAGCAAGGCTTTCAATACTGTTTCTCACAGTATCCTTCTGGACAAAATGTCCAGCATGTAGCTAGATAAATGCATATTGCAGTGGGTGAACAATTGGCTGACGGTTCAGGCTCAAAGGGTTATAGTAAATGAGGTTACGTCAGGGTGGTGGCCAGGTACCAGTGGGTTTCTGCAGGGCTCCATTTTAGGGCCAGTTCTCTTCAATATTTTCATAAATGACTTGGGTGTAGGACTTAAAGGTCTACTGAGTTATTTTGCAGACAATACTAAGTTGGGATGAGCTGTTGACGCCCTCGAGGGTAGAGAAGCCTTGCAGAGATCTTGACAAATTTGAGGGCTGGACAATCACCAACAATATGAAGTTTAACAAGAGAAAGTGCCGGATTCTGCAGCTAGGACGGGGCAACCCTGGATACACATACAGACTGGGAGAGGAGAGGGTGGAGAGCAGCCCCACAGAAAGGGATCTGGGGGCTGTGGTGAACAGAAATTGAACGTGAGTCAACAGTGTGCCCTAGCAGCCAAAAGGACCAACCATATCTTGGTGTGCATCAAGCACGGCATGGCTAGCTGGTCAAGGGAAGGGATTGTCTCGCTCTTCTCTGCGCTGGTATGGCCTCACCTCAAGTACTGTGTGCAGTTTTGGGCGCCACCCATAAGAAGGATATAAAACTATTAGAGGGTGTCCAAAGGAGGGCTACAAAGATCGTGAAGGGTCTAGAGGGTAAGATGTATGCGTAGAGGCTGAGGTCCCTTGGTTTCTTCAGCCCAGAGCAGAGGAGGGGAGGCCTCATCGCAGCCTGCAGTTTCCTCACGAGGGGATGGGAGCAGGGCAGACATTGGTCTCTATATATGAATATTGTGAATACGATTCATGTGTATGAATTCCTTCTAACTGGCGTCTTCAGAGAGGAAAAAGAGATCTTTAACTGAGGATCTCTGAGAATGAAGTCTGTGGTTACATTCCCACCAAGCATGTTTAAAGCAGAACAGAAAGAATGAATATAATTGTCATCTCTTAATATTTGTTTCCGAGTGAGGAGACCTTTTGTGCATGTCCACACTGGACTTGTTTTCAGACCTGCGTTCTTATAGATGGTAGATGTCGTAGCTTTTGCCTTGACTGCAGGTTTATCTTAGAAGTCTGTTCTGCAAGAGTAAGAATTTTGGAGTAGCAAAAAAAAAAAATCCACACAAGTGTTAGCCTATCATTCTGTTTGAAATTATAGAAGTATTTCTCTATAAATCTTTTCAATTAGTGTTGTTTGCTATTAATAAAATTTGTACTTATTTATAAATATGAAATATGAGCTTTAGTTATTTTCTTTCATGACCTGAATTTTCAGTCTTTTCTTTAATTATTTAATCCTTTGAAATACATAAAAATTAGTTTAATACACCTTATATTTCTTCCCTGTGAAAAGATGCATTGTGTTAACTATCCAGTGTAAAATAATAATATTTATTTTTACATCTGGATTTGTGTTTTCTAATGTTAAGATTTTATATTTTATAGAATCTGGATTTATGTTGCTGAATGAAATATTTCAAGGACCTCTTTCTGGCTATGTCTTACATAGACGGTTTTATTGAACTTAATCATGTTTGGGTGATCAGGCAATCTGACTTTTTTTAGCAGACAGATTTGTAATCATATGGTTTTCTTTTGTACATTTTTTCATAAGTATTTACAGGTTTTCAGGTATAGAGGAAGTAACTAAAGTATCTCAGAGCACAGTTTATATTTGCGGTATAATTTGCATTAAAATACATACAGATGGTTTTTATTTGTCATATGAGATAAACCTATGAATTGTATTCAAATTGGACAGGGAAAGTGGAAGAATGTAATAAAGCTCAGAAAATGGTGTCTTATTTGAATAACTGAAATAACTTTGTAGTTCAAAACATACAGTATATAAGCAAATCATTATCTATTTTTCTTAGAAATAGCATGGTGCTTAATTGCATCAAAGTCATTGCTTGAACAAAGATCTAATTAAAAGATAAATTACTTCATACTAAAAGGGAGTATGAGAGCCGATGTGTTGATTTATGTATGATATTAGTTTGCTACACTACCCCCTGGATTAAGTAATCTGAATTTCACTGAATCTATATATAGTTTATTTTTAAATGAATCGTTCCTCTCAAGTGTCTTTCTTACTTTTTTTTTTCCCATGGCTACATGTGTTGCATATTTAGAATCAATTTGCTCCTGCAGAGTACTAGAAATAATTGTCTAATTTTGATCAATAAAATTTGTTTCTATGTTTCTTTCTGTATAAACTTGAACATCATCTGAAAGACGCTACAGGTATCTTATCAGTCATATCTATTTTAGATTTCTTAAATCTGGAGTATTCAGAACAGTGGAACATATGTTATGGCTAATAGTCATGCATTTGCATGGTGATGATTTGTTTTCAACTGAGCGTTCTTCAATAACTTGCTTCTATCGATGTAAGAATGAATAGAAAGGTGTACCTGGGGCTCTTTACCAAGTGTTACAACAGGAAAAGGTAGAGCCTACTGAAGGACTGTGGGAAGCAGGAATGATGATCTCAAGTATTTAGAACAATCAGGTATGGAAAAGAAAGAAATACCTTAAGAATACAGCATTAAAAACCAAGAATATTAGATCAATTGTAATTCATTGAAAAACAAGCTTTTTCATTAACCTCATGGATTGTTGTTGGAAGAATTGTCAGAAAACTTAGCATATTTAACATTTCTGAAATCAAGGGCGTTTGGTTTTTCCGTTGACAGAGGCATTTCTTTTAAAGATGGATGCAAATATCAGTTAAGCAGGCTGGTGCTAGGAGTTTTTCTTGTACAGTAGCAGGTTAGAAGGTACTGTGTTAGTATGGAATGGGTGACGGACAGCCTTCTCTTATTCACAGTTCTTTATTTCAGACCACCAGTTAGTAGGGCGTTGCCACAGCCAGAGAAACTTCAGACAAATAATGTTGGGAAAAAAAAGAGACCTATAGAGGTAAGAAAAGGCACACTGATCTCTCCTCCCTCTCCTTTTAGATTTTTTTTTTTGCCAGAAATTGACACGTTTGTGGACATGCTAAATGATTGTTTCATTTTAAATTTATCAAAGATTGAAATAGTGAATAGTGAGTAAATAACAAAAAAGTGGGAGAGGATTTTTTTTTCATTTTGGTAAATCCTCAAAATAATGTTACATCTCCCACAAACTAAATGGAGCATGGCTTCATTCTTATTAAGAATAAAACCCTTTAAATGCAATATGTAGACAACAGTATGTCTTGTTCAGATAACTTTTTATTCTTAGTGGGTGTATTGTCACTAATAAAACATCTGTTATTGTAAAAATTATTGAATTTTCTTTAAAAATTTTTAAACTCACTATTAACAGTTAAGTTTAATTTTATATATATATATATATGTGTATATATATTCATAATGTCTTTGGCTCCAGCACTTTTCCTAGTATATAGCCAATGCAAATAAATATACTCACTTGTGATTAATCTGAAGTGGAAATTTCACTTAACCTTTTAAAAATGCAGTTTTTTATATGAACTAAAATATTTTTTATGACTTAACAAAATGCTTCTTTTAGGATAAAAAACCAATCTTTTGTCAGCAATGTTCCAGAATTTTTAGGTGGTAACGCAACATTCCTAACTGCCAAGTGGAATTAGATTGTGGGCCAGAGTTTCTAAGCTGACAAAATAGGCAAGATCTCAGTTTCTGTTGGTTTGAGACATCATTAAACTCCTCTTTCATTACTTCATAAGGACATATTTGAAAAATAAAATCCTGGAAAAGACTGCAAAACTCATAATTCCGTTAAGTTTTTGATTATCTAATAGATTTAAATATCTTTCTTAGGACCTAATTTTGGAGCTGGTATTTGGGTACCGAGGCAAGGACTGCAGAAACAATGTGCACTATTTGAACGATGGTGCCGATGTAATATATCATACTGCATCTATTGGGATCTTGTATAACGTGGCAACAGGTAAGAGAAAACCTACTTGAGGAAAATGTTTCTTATCACATATGGAGTAATAGTTTATGAAGTTACTGGTATGCTTTAAATCTAATAAAATTAGATGGGAAAAGTAATATTTTTATTTGCTGTTGCTGAAGATGCAGTCTGTAGAGATAATTCCTAATATCTGCATGAGCAAGCTTTATATATTTAAATCTTTCTGCTAACTGAATTTTGAAGGAAGTAAAGATTTGATTATTTTGGCATTAGCTTTCTGGAACTTGCCTGCTAAAATGAAATGTAGATGTAAAACTTTGTTTAGGGAACAGTTCAGAGTTATTGAGTATTACATATTAAAATCAAGATAAAAAATTAAGGATTTCTGTATGCTGGTTTTAAGCTCCAAACTGTAATACCATCATAATATTTTTCTCTAACAAATATTATAAAGTTTATATACGTGTCTTATAAGTTTATAAACATGTCTATGTGTGTATAAATGTTTTAATTAAAGTTGGATTTTAATGTTTTTTATCTTAGGTTCTCAGTCTTTTTACCAAGAACACAATGATGATATTTTGTGCCTCACTGTAAATCAGCACCCCAAGTTTACCAACATAGTGGCAACTGGCCAAGTAGGTATGTTTGTATTTTTGTAAAAAGAAATTAACGTAAGAGCATGCAATTAGGGCCTTGTGAGTTCATGATAAATCACAAAAGTATTTGATTATGCTATCTCCGTTTGTATGAGTGTTACTCAGTTACCTGTCCTCTTTATATGTTTATATGAATGTAATTTAATGAAGTTAAAAAAAAAAAAAAAAGACAAAAAAAAAATTCAGGTATGAAAGAAAGCTTATCTTTTGTTTGCAGTGTTATGAAAAATATATTTTTAAAGAAATTTTAAGCCCCATGAAATTAGTCTGTGTTTATTTAACTAACAGCTTGTGTTAGGCCTTCCAAAGAGACTTAATTAAGCTATCCCTGATTTTTTTTAATAGATTAGAATCAGAATACTTTAAATAGTTGTCACTTGATGTAGTTCTGTCGCATCAGGCAGGTTTAAAATACCTACTTAGTGTTTTGTTAATATGTAGCTGTAAGATTCTAGACAGAACCCAAACCCTAAGAGTGTTACCCTACAGATAAATATAGATTTCTGGGGAAAAAAGAGATGTTTCATAGCAACGTTACAATTGATCTATGAACTCACCAAATTAAAAATAATAATAATAATTTTAAAAAAAAACACCGTATCTGCATAGCTCAACGAGTACCACTGTTTCTAAATTTCTCAGATGAACATAATTTTTTTTGTAGTCCTGCAACCCAAGAGCAGTTTCCATACTTTCAGTTGTTTCTTAGCAGATGGAAGCATACGTTGTTTTCCTGAGTGCATAGAACACAAAGAAAATGATTGTTCGTTTTAGTCAGAATAACTTTTTTTGTAGATTTTTTTTCAGGTGTTTCATCTAAATATGGTCAGAGTTTTTTATTACCTGCTTTCCGGTGTCTTTTGGATTTTTAAGTGCATGTTTCATTAAAACTGACTCATCGATAGTAGTAACTACTTAGGTAAACTAGCTGAATTTCTTGGTGAGTTTCCTGCCTCACATCAATTTAAAGAAATGGAAATAATTTAAACAGAAAAAAATATCTGCAGATTTTTAGCTGTGGTTTCATTGCAAAGGATATTTGCAGGAATATATGCCTTTTATTGCTATAGGAAATCATTTGCTTTTGCAGCATATTTCTTAATCTGTCTTAATTTCTTAAGATAGAATATATGGGAAGAATGTAGTCACAATGTAGAAATCTGTTCTTTGCATGGATCATTTTCTTCAGTGTTCAGTTTACTCAAGAAGAAACACGTGGACCCTTAACTCTTTTTAATTTCATAATCATTTCTACACCAACTAGCAGTAGAACAATATAAATTCTTTCATAATGTGGATTAAGGGATACAAATCAGGAGCAGATGACACTAAAAAAATTGAACTGCAAAAACACTTTATAATTGAAAGAATTACACTTTAAAAAACGAACTGGAATCAAAATGTCTTTGAACAACATTTGGTTGTTAGATTCCAAAGAGACATTAACAAGCAAATACTTCATAAAGAACATACTAAACTGATTCTATTTGTCTTTTTGATATGACTTGCACAAATGCATCTTCACTACCGTAATTCAAATCTTCAAAAGATTTACAGAAACATTAGCTTCAAATATTTTTAAACTACAGTGCTCTTTCATAGAGTCTCAGTAATATTTCCCAATAGCTGAAACTATAATCCTGATTTCTTATCACTCCTGTAGAGGATCATTGAGTGTATTTGCTACTTGCCAGAATCAGATTCAAACGTTATTTCTCAGCAGAATAATAAATGGCATTTTTCTACTTAATTTGTTAAGACATCAGTAACATGTTAAATTCTATTATTATTATTTAGAGTTGGGCAAAGAGAGACCTAACATACACCAAAATGAAAGTTTCATGTTGTAACTCAAAATGGAAATCAAAATATATTAATTCTGGTAATTCGTAGTTCTGATGTGACCACCATTTATCAGTAATTGATCATATTTAACACTAAATGCAGTATTGCTGCTGCTGCAATGCAAGGAGATGACATCAAGGTGTGTGTTAAGAAATTACACTAAATGTGGCATATATTTTTTTTAGCATTTATCTTATTTCTGGTCTAATTATTTTTCTGCTGCTTTTCCATTACAGGAGACTCAGCAGATATGTCAGGTAAGGGAAATAAAATTTTAACATCTTCAGGTGAAGTTAGCCTATCTAGTAGCCATTATGACTTTATAGAACAATAAGTGACATGAATTCATTTTTAGTTTATTCAAACCTGGGATCAGTCCTATTACTTTTAGCACTGAATATAAACCACAGTAGCTCAGCAAATCTTAAATGTAGAAACAATTAAAATGTTAGAATACACTTTAAAACTATTCTGTTGTAACATACTCCCTTCTTGCTGCCCAGTCACTAGTGAGTTCTAATACATACTATGACTATAGCATTGCTCTGTATGCTTGCAGGTTTTATAGACGTATTGGGGCTGACAACTAACAATTGTTTCAGATACTTAATTGAAAATAGTTTTTAAATATGCATTTTCAAAGTATATTCCATTGAGGAGGCCTAGGTGACTGAGTGAATAAAGCACTTTCACATTTTTGTATGATTGTCATGCAGTTATTACCACTGATCTAAAATGCTTGTTATGGTGTCAGTTTAATTATTTATGTATCATTTTTGGTCTTTGACGGTTTGACAGTCTTGATTGAGCTATTTTTATTAATAAGTCTTATTTCAACTGTAACCTAAAAAGTTCATCACCATCATGTGTGACTGAGTTCATTGTTGGGCAGCCATAATTGTCTTGTGACACATCTTCAGAGATGCATAAATGTGTGTTCATGTATACCTAGAAAATATAATAATCTTCATATGCATCTAAAGATTGTTCTGTGAAGATCAGATGTACAATGGCATTTTAGTGTGTGTTGACTTCTTTCAAATATGCCAAATTGTGCTTGCTATAAGGATGGGAGGAAGAATATAGGTACCCCTTCCCACACAAACTATGTAAAAGAATCAGTGATGATATGGTTGTTTATATATTTTAAAAAAAAATCACTGTTACTGTATATAATGCCTGGAGATTTTCCCTCTTTCACTTGCCCTTTTCTGATTGCAACTTTAGTTTGAGCCTTTGTACGTTACTAAATTCTGTTGTCACTGCCTGAAACCAGCACTCTTGATTTTTTCGTCTTTGTGGAACCATTAGTCTGGAATCCAAGCTGCTGCCTGCCTTCATTATAAAGATGCAGATAGTTTCACTTTAAATTTATTGATGGATATTTGGCACCCCTTTTACCAATAACTCTTTTTTTAGTTCCCATTTTCTGTTTTCTGCAGTGATGCACAGGTTCTTGAAACAGTGATATTGGTCATAGGCTGGAATGGCAAATTAAGTTTCATAATGACATGGTATAGATTTGCTTCATCTTACTGAAGATATTTTTTGTCCTGACAGCCCATGGTAGCTTTATTTCACTTCTCTCAGAAGGAAAATCTCTTAGAAAATCTCTCTTTGGAGAGATGTTCAGCAGCTGTCGTATTCCACAAGCAGGATACCAGGTCAAGACAGAGACTTTCAGAAGAGCACAGTCAAGTAGGAGGACTCAAGAATCAGTGCTCTCTATCCTTCAAGTCCTGATTTGAAAAATTTGCTCAGTTATTCACTTAGTTATACCTAGAGGAAGGTTTCTGTCTATCACCCAAGAGGATATTTTCAGTTGAGGTTATATGAGAGGTACACAAGCCAAGGGCCACGGAGTGTTTTACCAAAGAGAAGAACAAACAGTTCAAAGCTCTGCATTCCCTCAACGTTCTGTAAGGACAGCAGGGAGCTTGTTGAAAGTTTTGAGGCATACCACTAATTGACAACCCTTTCTGTTTTAATGGCATGTATATACTGTGCTGTATTACCTCTCAAATAGCAATGATCAAAAAATGTTGATGCCATGTGAGAAAATTGTGGGGAACAGAAGAAATTAAGAGATTGTTCCGAAGACTGTTTGGCAACAGCTGTGGAATTATGCTTGAAAGTTTAGTTTCATGTGGCTAAAATTTTACCTAAGTCCCTGTGCATACTGTTTCCCATTGTAGGGGTGCCTTTGAGGGGTTAGATTTAGCTAATTAGAAACACAAAGCATGGAGCTGAAATGGATTTTAGTTTACGTGAATCTGGGTCTAAGACAGCAGCCAGTAACCTCCTGACTTGGCAGTCACATTTGCTTGAGATCAGAAGGAAGGAAGTTTGAGGGAGACTATTACTGTCCTGGAGATGCCCTAGATGCTACTCAGAGATTGCAAACTTGGATTGTAAGATCTTTGGAGAAGGCATTGCATTTTGAAGAAGACCTCAGATATCATCATAGTAGGAATAATTGCATACATAAATAGCAGGGAAAGATGGTTCAGCTTACAGTCCAAATGATACAGACTAAATTAAATACCCTAGTTCTCCTACACTAGTAAGCAGGCTGATTATTCAACTGACGTTTTCCTAGGAGAGCATACATTTCAGACAGATGACCATTTCATAGAAAAGGAGATTCTGGTCTTGTACTGTAACCTGATTTCTCAGAAGCTATCAGCTGTCCAAAAGCCCCACTTAGAAATTATGTTTTGATGGTTTACTCACTGTTTGTAGAGGTTTGAGTTAGCATGCTGAGACAAGTTTTACTCAAAGAAAAAAACAGGAGAAAACAGCTTGCTTTCAGAGCTTTTGCCATGTTTCATAGTTTTTGCTGTGCTTCAGAAGACCAGTAACACATTAAGCAACATTTACATCTCCAGTAGTATAATGAGGCCAAATTCTTAGTCCTGGCTTAATGATGCTATTTGCAGGAAATTGGTTTCCAAACAGGCCAAAATCTCCTTTCTTTTCTTTCTTTTCATCTGACCAGAATAATTTTGTCGTATTAATAACAAATAATAATTGCTTCAGTAAGCAAATCATTAGACACTTTCAATACATATGCTAATTAACTTTTCTTTTAATGTATATTTGTGTAGCTACAGCTCCTTCTATTCATGTGTGGGATGCAATGAACAAACAGACATTATCAGTACTGCGGTGCTACCATTCAAAGGGAGTTTGCTCAGTCAGTTTCAGTGCCACTGGCAAACTGCTGCTCTCCGTAGGGCTGGATCCCGAACATACCATTACCATTTGGAAGTGGCAGGAAGGTAGGAAAGTGATTGTTTTTTGTAGAATGCATTCATGTTGTTAGAAGTATATTGGGCTGAGTCAAAGACAGTTATAACATAAAAGTATCAGCAGATAGAAAATTATTACAATAAATGGTGTGCACTATGCACTGTGCAAGAAGAGGTAAGCTTACTTACCAGGTACTTACCTGTTTTAATAACTGCTAAAAATACCTCCTTTGGACCTGTTACGTAAAGATGAGGATAGTTCTCTGATTTATAATTAGAATAACGAAGGAAAATTGTATTCTTAAAAAATATATATCTTTCAGCCATTTCTTTGCTGCTCGGTTAAAAACCCTTTATAAATGTCTTTTTTGCTCACAGTTGAAATTTTCTGTTCTTTTCTGTTCTTTTATCTTCTAAAGTCTGATTACTTGTTTTACTACTAAAATAATGCTCCCAAAGTTGCAAATTGCAGAAATGTGGTGCCAGTACAGCTCATCTGTGCCACTATGTTATTTGTGTATTAAGTTATACTACAGTTATTCAGGTTGGCTTTGAACCAAGTTCAGGATTTAGGATAAAGCAATTTGGTTGTCTCTTTCCTATCCGTCAAAGCCACACCCAGATTTTAATATTGATTCTTTAGTCATACTGGTTTATTTGCTCTCTCTTTTGAGATTTCTGTT
This sequence comes from Anser cygnoides, assembly GCF_040182565.1. NCBI lineage: Eukaryota > Metazoa > Chordata > Aves > Anseriformes > Anatidae > Anser > Anser cygnoides. The sequence continues at coordinate 48,302,204 of NC_089877.1, read as the reverse complement.
GATTGACTAATATCTCTCAGAAGTTTATAAATAAACTACCAAATCAATTTAAATGATCCTTCACAGCTTGCGTAGCTGGATTCAGGATCAAATGTGCATTTTTGCAATCTTAGGTAATGTGAAAATGTGTGGTAAAAGCCTGTGCAGCAATTCACTGCCATTTCAGTCAGAATATACCTGTGTTCATCATTGAAAGCTGATACAGCTTCAGCATGGCAGCTAAGATGTGTATTCCCTAGAAAGGGCTAAATACCACAGGAGGTCAGGTAATGAAATTATTGAGGAAACTTGATATTTATGGGTCAAAATGTCTGATTTTAATAACTCTGAAAAGACTGGAAGAGCATTACCTTTGAATCTAAGACTATATGTAACAAAGTCAGTTCCTGCATTTTCTACAGAAAGAAATAAAACATCTTCAGACAAAATTTCCAGAGAAGTCATTCATTAGTTTCTTGTAATTTGTCCAGTTTGTGATTTTCAAAGGATTTCTAGGAATTTAAGAGGAGACGGATACGGATACTTACTTGGATCTGAGCTCCTAACCCTCTTATAAGTAATTATAAGAAAATTATAAACTAGAAAATTATAAGTAGGAAAATTGTAAGTAGATGGCACCTTCATTAGGTGCTTGGCTCTTATTAAATGATTTTTTTTAATTTACATGATAATTTAGGAGCAGTTTTTACTTTTACTTATAACTTGTGTGGTCTTGTATGGATCATCATTCTCCGGAATGAATAAACAAATAAATATTGCCATAAATGTATATTTTTCCTAGTGCATTAAAAAAGTCCATTTTCTTTTTTTGCCAGGTGCCAAAATTGCCAGCCGAGCTGGTCATAACCAGCGTATATTTGTAGCAGAATTCAGACCAGACTCGGATACCCAGTTTGTTTCTGTGGGAGTAAAACACGTGAGGTTCTGGACACTGGCTGGAAGAGCTCTTCTCAGTAAAAAAGGGCTGCTGAGTTCCATAGAAGATGCCCGAATGCAAACAATGCTGTCTGTAGCTTTTGGAGCTGTACGTACCTTAACAAACTGTTTAAAAATGTGTACATACAAAAAATTCTTGACTCTTCTCTGCCTTTATTAGTTTTAACTGGGACTTTTTTTAACCTGTTAATAAGTATGTCAGTTGTTTTATACACTCAGTTTAGCATTTCTAATACTTTTAGTTAGAACTAATACCAGCTAATGGAAAGAGAAATGCTTGTGTAATTTTATGTTTTCAGAAGAAACAAGCTATAGGTGCTTTGGGTTGATAAGACACTGGTTGGTATTTAATCCAAATGCAACAAAGCTGACTACGTAGGCTGGAGGAACCCAACAGTAGAACTGAGGCTAATTTTATGCCCACCTAGGGGTGATTATATTCTATTCTGCATGCATTATTACTCATGAGTGATCTGAGAGCAGCACTGACCTGGGGCATTCATTAACATCTATGGCTGTTAGATGACCTCAGTAGGGTTTTGTTTTGCTTTTTGTTTTTGACAAATGTAGGTCTTGTTGCTAAGTTCCACATCCTTGCCATTTCAGGACTTGTTTTGAATGAGTAGTATTCGTATCTTCAGCTGGGAAGATGGCCATAATTTTCTTTTGAAGTGGTCTTTCTCTTTTATTGCATGTGTCTCCTTTCTGGCCTGCCTATTAGGTCCAGACTGAATTTGTGCTATTAATTTAGACTTCTGAAACTGTAAACGGCCAGAGGTTTCATGTTTTGGTAAGACTACCTGTTTTCCACAGTGGTGTCTCTTTAGGTACCTTTGATTTAGGTACCTTTGTTTTGGGTTGGAAGGGAGCTTAAAGATTATCTGACTCCAATCCCCTGCCATGGGCAGGGACACCTCCCACCAGACCAGGTTGCCCAAAGCCCCATCCAGCCTGGCCTTGAACACCTCTAGGGATGGGGCATCCACAGCTTCTCTGGGCAACCTGTGCCAGTGCCTCACCACCCTCTGAGTAAAGAATTTCTTCTTAACATCTAATCTAAGAGATTTCAGAAAGTCATGTCTTCCTTCAAAGTGAGAGGTTATCTTCCAAATGCTAGGTGCTAGAGATGCACAGCCTAGGCATTAGTTGGTGTTTTGGAACCCTCAGTGAACTTTCTTATGGAGGCATGCTTCGTACCATGTAAATTGGGCTTCGTGTTGAATGTCCTGGAGATTGTCAAACAATATGAGGTTGTCTGAGGATGCAAAACTTGCAGGGATTTTGTAAAAAGATACGCAACCTGAATGAAGCGACACCTGGTGTGTTTTTCATACTGCTTGTAGGGAACAGTTCTGGAAGCACTGCTATTCCTTGACTTTTATCTAAGGAGGAGCTGGTTCAGGTGCTCGGAAACAGGTTAAAATCAGCCCAACAGTTATGCCGTGAGGATGGTCAGAGGATCTGCCCCCATGTTTATTTCCAGTCCTCTTTTATCTACTCATTCATCAGGGGCACCACCACCACCCCCTTTAAATAAGGATGTAGGCCATCAGCATCACCCAATTCAAGGAAAGTGTTCTTGCCAAACACATGCATATTATATAAAATACTATACAGGACACTGTATTTGAGGATTCTTCCTCGGTTCCTGTTGGTTTTCAGTGTATCCTAACAAGTTATCCTTAAATAGAAGAGGTTATTATTTTTATTGCCTTCCAAAAACAGGAGGCAGAGAAAAAGGAAACCAGACAATTACAGTCTGAGTTAATAGCAGGCTGTTTTCTTCATAAACTACTAGTTACTGTAATCATAATGCACATGGCAAGATGGTACAAATTGCCTGTTTGTGTGGAATGTCAAAACTGTTCCTGGTTTTCTTCATCTTTCACAACATTTGTGCACACCTAATAGGCTGAAAACAGATAACACTATAGCTGAATTTTAAGTCACTGCATTTCTTTCTGCAGTTTAGAGCCTATTAGCTGCAAGAAACCATGTGTTTCAGACTTCAACAAAGCGTATAGCAGCTTGTTCTGACCCTACATGTCTTAATTCTCCTACGCAGGCATACAAAAAAGCAATCTAGCCTAAAAGCAAATGGTGATGATCTTTGTTTCTGAATGTTTTTCTTCTGCCTTACTCAGAATCAGTTGATGAGTATATTTTTCCTCTTTTCAGAATAACTTGACATTTACGGGTACTATCAGTGGAGATGTTTGCGTTTGGAAAGATCATGTCTTGATACGAATTGTGGCCAAAGCTCACAATGGACCAGTTTTCACAATGTATACCACATTAAGAGATGGCTTGATTGTTACAGGAGGCAAGGAAAGGCCGTGAGTCTTTTTTTTTTTTTTCTGCAAGCACATGTATTCTCTAAAAATTGTTTTGGTTCATACTTTCTAATGTGGAGTAGTTGACTGAGATGTCAAAGCTGTCAGTAGTCACCTTTGGATCCCTGAATAGCAGCCAAAGTGCAAGTCATCCCACATGAGCTTCTTGTACTTATTTTTTCCACTGACTGGAAGAGACTTGTGATTTTCCTCCTGTATCTTTTGCAATTTATTTCACAGCAAATGTGTTAGAAGACATATATGTCCTGTTTCCCTCGACTGTATTTTGGTAATTGCTGCCTGTCCTAATAATATGTCAATTCGTTCACATACTTCACTGCTCCTTTGACTAGACAAAATCCTGAGGAGATACTAATTCAGACTAAGCTTAGCAGTGACCATCTTAGAGCTTGTTCTGTAAAGCAGTACAGTGAGGACTTTGAATCAGTAGTTCTTGCTTAGCTAAGAGGCTCAGCATATAAACATCACCTGTTCAGTAAAAACTAATGGTTCTTTAATGATTTAAAACAGATTTAAATGCCTCAGTTGTAATAAATTACATTAAATTATATAGCTCTTTCATGTATTCATTGAGTTTTTTGTGCCAGCTGTTATATTTGTTGTTGTTCCTGCTTTCTTAATAGATCAAAGGAAGGAGGAGCAGTTAAACTGTGGGATCAAGAGCTGAAACGATGTCGTGCCTTCAGACTGGAGACAGGACAAATGACTGACTGTGTTCGCTCTGTTTGTAGAGGCAAGGTAAAGGAATCATCATGACTTTAAAAAAAAAAAAGTTTATAATCCATGGGTTGATCTGTGGCATTAAAAATATGACAAATCGTTTGCTTCCTCTTTCTTTTAGTATTTGAAATTAAATGTTGAGCTGCAAGGTGTCTACATTTGACTTTTTACAATTAAAAAAAAATCTGTTTCAGGAGATCTTATTCTTAATTAGGTTAATATTCTTTACATATTTGATTAAAGACTAAGGATTTCTTTTCTATTTTGTATTATTTTCCACATTTCAAATATTGCAAGCAATAATTCCACTGGTGCCGTGATACTTCTTTGTACTCTAGGAGATCATAGATGATTTTAAGAAGTAAATTAGCTTTGATTTGACTTAAGCAAACTTTCTTGACTTAACTATAGCTTTGGTTTATATCTTTATTACTGTTAATCATGAGTAGCTAATGTATTATATCATAGATAATTCTTCCACTGTTGTTCAAGGGAAAAATTCTTGTTGGCACAAGAAATGCTGAAATAATTGAAGTTGGAGAGAAAAATGCTGCATGTAACATTCTAATTAATGGTCATATGGATGGACCAATCTGGGGCCTAGCAACACATCCTTCCAGAGATTTTTTCCTTTCTGCTGCAGAAGATGGCACAGTAAGACTCTGGGATATTGCTGAAAAGGTAGGTGTTGAAGAACGGTTCTTGTTTTGGAAAAAAGCAAAAAATATCCTAGACTTGTGGTGGTGTTGAGGATTCAAAGCTTGCTATTTAATGTATTCTGAAAATAATTCATCTGATACTATAAGCATAAGATACTTTTGAAATATGAACATATAGAGACATTTACCTTTCTGGATTTTTATTTCTTCACAGAAGATGCTGAACAAAGTCAGCTTAGGGCATGCAGCTCGTACTGTCTGTTACAGCCCAGAAGGTGATATGGTAGCCATTGGCATGAAAAATGGAGAATTTATTATCTTGCTTGTGACATCTCTGAAAATTTGGGGAAAAAAAAGGGACAGAAGATCAGCTATCCAAGATATCAGGTCAGAAAACATAATGGCTTTTTATGTTCGTAATATTCTAGAAATTTATATTTTGATTTTTAAAAATACAGTTTTTGTATTTCTGAGGAGCATTACAATGACATTTCAGAGAGCTGGAATCAGTGAGTGAATTAGAGTTTGTTTGATTTCTCCTCTACCAGGAATAAAAAGAAAGGAGGAGCTACTTGAAGTTAAGAAACAGCCATCAGTCAAAAAACAGGCCCTCTGCAGTAGGGGGAGTCTCAGGTGATACTGACAAGGATTAGATAAAATGAAAGGGGAGGGGAAAGTAAATGGAAAAATAGGAAGAGACCATCCTAATCAGGGGGCATATCAGTAGGTGTAAAAAGGAACAGGGTAAGATGATGCGTAGGAGGTAAAGTGAGATCAGTGGTTTACAGAAGGTGACTGGATGTCATCACAGAAGCAATAGAAATGTCTCTTCTGTCAGCTTGCTTAGTTATGGTTTGTTAGAAGGAATTTATTCAGCAGAAGGAAAACTTTGCTTATGTTTCCTGAGTCAGGTAAAAGCTTACTTAAAGGAGGAAAAAGACTGTTCCTTCTGTGAGTTAAATGAATCGTGATCAGCTCAGGGTAACTGCTGGAGTCTAGAAGGGGGAAGAATATGAGCAAACTGGCATCTTGCAGTGGGAGGCAGGAGAGCCCCACTAGGAGTTAGGGCTTGCTGGAATCAGAAAAGCTGTCCCAGGAGTGTCTCAGAGATGACAGAAATAAAGAACTTCCCTCGTAACACAAAAGAAGCTATGAGGAATTTTTTCTGCCCAGGAAGCTACTGAATTTCAAGACTGAAAAGGAAAGCTGGTGGAAACAAACCACTGTGCAAACATACATTGGACAGATGAAAGATTTGATTTTCAGGTCTTTTTATTTGGTATATTTCATCTAGAAGGTCTGAGTTTTCTTCATTTAAAGTTTTTTTTTGTTTGTTTGTTTTTAAACTTTGCACCCTTTGAAGTATAGCTTTAGAGAGCCAGGGTCACCAGGAGCATGTCACAGTTGTTACTCCATTGAGGTGGTGATGAAATCAGATATACCTTCTAATGCATATACATTCCCCAAAATTTTGTTTCAAAAGTTATTTTACTTAACAGACAAAAAATACTCCACCTTTCTCTTCAGGTCTGGTTAGCATAAACTTGAAATGCAAATTTACCTGTGCTTCTCAAATCCTATATTACACCTATTGTAAGTACCAACCTATATTACAATTTACTGCAAGTTTATATGTTCATAAACTCTTTCATCTGTTCAGGTTTAGCCCAGATTCTCGTTACTTAGCAGTCGGTTCCAGTGAGAATGCAGTGGATTTTTATGATCTGACGTTGGGTCCCACACTAAATCGAGTCAGCTACTGCAAAGATATCCCAAGTTTTGTGATCCAGATGGACTTTTCTGCAGATAGCTGTTATCTCCAGGTATCAGTCATTAATTGTTCAAGATACTGAATAGCAAATGTACTCATGACAGATAGTGTGCAACTATTCTCCTTTGACAACTACTCAATTTTGTAACGACGTGTCAGAGCAGTAGGTTACTGTCACTAGACTGTTACTTTATTTTAGTGGTAAGTGGATGACAAAAATAGTTACTGTGGAAACTAAGTACAAGAAATAAGCATAGAAAGAAGAAACAGATTTCAAAATCACTGTAATGAGTTTCCCCTGCCTTTTTATCTCCCAGATGCAGATGGGATATCTTAAACAAGGAAGGAGTACAGTCTGTTATTCAGTATGTCTCAGGGAACTGTGAATACTTCGTATCCCTGACAAGAATGGTAGCATTACGCTTCTTTTCAGTTCTAGCCTTCTCAGAGCAGCATCAAAACCATGGTGTTAGAATTCCCAGCCTTCTGCCTTTTTTATTTATGTTCACATACACATCACAAAATACACAATGTATAGAGAGTATTATGTGCAGAATGTGAGATGTTTCAACTATATTTTATTGATAGACATTTTAAAAATGAGTATGTCTTACTCTTTCTTGCTGATGCTTTATACTTGCATAGATTTTGGAGGATTTTCAACTCATTGAGCAAGATGCTTTATGAATAGATACTATCAAGAAAATACTTTTCAAAGTCCTTTAAAATTATAACCTCATCATTTCAAACAAGTTCATTTATTTTAAATTTCTATAAACTGTTGTCTCTGCTCATCTCAAAGGTCTCTACTGGGTCTTACAAAAGGCAAGTCTATGAAGTGCCTTCAGGAAAACAGCTTGTGGACCAGGCTGTGATTGACAGAATAACATGGGCTACATGGACAAGGTAAACAATTCACAGGTTCACACCTGTTAAAACACTTGTAACTTCCAGAAGCACCTACTGTTTAAAAGTTTATTTCATCCCTTCACCCAGTCAGATACCTTCTTTAAATGCACCCATGTACTCTGACAACACACCAGGTAAGTACTGTGCAGCAAAACAAAGTGCACAGCATGTTCGCTTGGTAGAACATGAGCTGCTTGACTGGTCAAGGTATCAGATAAAAACTGATCTCTCTAAAGTGTGCCTTTCTGTTCATTATGTATCTCTAGCTTCCTTTGATCATATCTGTAGCAGCCTCAGTATTTTTTAATTCTGCTGTGCAAGTTGCCTGGACCAATTGCATTTTTTGCTTCAGAATAATGATTTGGGGGGTAACATAATGCAAAATAATGATGGGAGCGCAGGGAAAACTAAAATATGTTAAAACAAGAAAAGACAGCACAAGACTGATAATTTGAGTTTTATTTACAGTATATCATTAATGCTATGTGTATACTAAAATTACTATTAACATTTGCATGTTAAAAGTTGTACAAAAGTACTTCAAAATACCTTAAAGTTACTACATTTAATTAAAAATGGATTTAGAAATTTCATGAAGAATGATAACATATTATATTTTATTGTATACTTAAATATATACATTTTATATTTATTATTTTACACTTTGTGCAAATCTGATTTCCTTTGCCTAATTTTGGGCTCCTTGCCTGCTTTCAATTGTTTGCAGGCAAAGCAATAATACCTCAGGCAAAATTCAAGAATAAATACACATATGGATCACTTTACACAGTAGTAATTCTGAATATTTTGTTGCTAGAACTATGAATTTTTCAGAGTGCTCTGAACCATTTTGCTAGCTTTTAATTTATTTTTTTTCCGTGGGTAATCCATTTTTGTCACCTTTTTGACGTGAAAACAAGAAACCTGTGTTTTTTTGACCCAATTCTATGTGTTCGAAGTACCAAATTCTTTCTTGAGTGTAATATACTGTGCTCTGATCTGTGGGGAAAAATCACAGAAAAAAAATGCCAAATTATACACCTACTAACAAGTGATAGAGTGCTCATTTCTGTGTGTTCTTGTAAGTAAGCCCATACATTGTAAGCACAGCTGAATAAAAAGCAACTTTTGAAAAGGTTTTGTAAATGAAGTTTTCTATAAATGTCTGTTTTGGAATCATAATTAAATCTGTCTAGAACAGTTCTTTCTCTTCCTCCTCCCCCCCCCCCCCCCCCATTAATGAATTGGACTCAAGCAACTTTTTCATCTAATTTATATGAAAATGTTATATTCTCTTCATGTTCCTGTTAATTCTATTTTTTATTATTATTTTCTGATAGCTTAACCTGATTCATCCAACTCTTGTGCTATGGCATTCTTTTTTTAATCGTCTTTCTTCATTTTTGGCAAATGCCTCTCTGCGCTGTTCTTAGTACTTTGTATTAATGTATTAATAGTTCTTCGACTTGTTAGTGTTGTCATGGGCCACCATATTCTGGGAATTGTAAGACTGAATAAATTTCAGAAGCAATTATAGAATAAGCATTAATTACAAAAAAAAAAAGATTTTTATGTCTAAGAATAAAATGTAAAAATGACATTTTTCTGAAACCTCTTACATTAGTAAGAGCTGTTTGCTGTTTTCGTGAAGTTTTCAAAAGAATCTCTTGCTCTTCTGTTTCAGTGTTCTAGGGGATGAAGTAATTGGAATCTGGTCCAGGCATGCTGAAAAAGCTGATGTTAACTGTGCCTGTGTCTCTCACTCGGGAATCAATCTTGTAACAGGCGATGATTTTGGCATGGTCAAACTGTTTGACTTCCCATGTCCTGAAAAATTTGTAAGAACTTGTTTTTTGCATAGTTATTTAGAAAAAAAAAAAAAAAGTGCTGTTGATATCTGTTGATATTATGGTCTTGTATTGTTTCTCTAGAGGACATGCCGTAGAATATTTCCTTCTCTAAATTTGTGGCTTTTTAATGCATCTGTGTAATTTAGCTCTGTAGTCTCATAGGAATGCTTCATCTCAAATTTTTCATATTTTTTTTTTTGTGCAATGGCTCTTTCTGTAAACTCTGATAGGTGTCAATATTGTGTGCCAGGCGGCATTAGTGTGGTGCCTTGTACTGAAAATCTCAAAGGCCTTTGTTTTATTTATCCACATCTCCAATCTCCGTCTGATAGACGAGGAAGACAGCTGGTAATTTTAGTCCCATCAGTGCGTTTCCATGGATGAAGAGATTACAGATTTTTCACTAATACTGGCATGGTTCATTTTGACAATTTGAGACTGCACTGCATAAACAACATGCACACATCTAATGAAAATCATTTTTTCAGTGTTAGGGATTTTATACAAAGTCTCTAGACATTAATCGTGTGACAAAATATATTTTGGATTGTTGTGTTAGCTTGAGCATTGTTCCCAGTTTGCAGGTACTGTCTCATTTGGAGACAATTCAATGGGAGTTCTTCAGGAGATCTTTCACATCTGAAAACCTGTGTAACATTCTGAACGATATAAATATAAGATGGAATAAAAAAGTAGATAAACATGCATACTTGGTCTGATTTACAAGGACACAGATTGTTTACACTCTTATTTTATTGTGTGTTTTTTTGTTGTTGTTTTTGTTTTCCAGGCAAAACACAAACGATTTTTAGGTCACTCTGCCCACTTAACTAATATTCGATTTACAAGTGGAGATAGATACGTGGTTAGTGCAGGAGGGGATGACTGCAGGTACGTTTCCTTTCTGTTATTGTCCGAAAGTACATAGGAGTGGTCAGGAACAGTCCTTAATGGTACAAAGCTCAGGTTCATAATTTGAATCTTTTTATCTCTGTTTTTCTGTTTGTATATAACGAAGTGGTTATTTGCAACAAAATAAATAGTTCAGATGTTAATATGAACAGTTCAGATTTACTAAATTAAAAGAAGTACACTTCTGTATTCAGAGCATATCATATATTTAACTGATATTTTTCTTTTGACCTTTCTTTTAACCGTATTGCAGTCTTATGTCTCATTTTTAATGTCTTCTTGAAAACACAGCTTATTTGTTTGGAAGTGTGTGCATATGCCTCATTGAGGGAGACATGGAGACTTGCAAAGAGGATGCTGCATGAAGTACCAGGCATGAAATACCCAGGATTGCAACGTGATATTCTACTGTGCCCTGCATGCTTAAGAAATGGTGCTGATCCAAGACACAGAGCGATCCGTCTCTGAAAGACAAGTATCTAGAGTCTGTCAGAAGGATAGACTGTAACAAATACGCTGAGGCCATTAGATTTGCTTCAGTAATCCGGGTTTGTATTTCACTCACTGCCAGATGTTGAAAATGAAATACATGGATAAAAGGGAAAAGGGAATTGTTGGTCAATGTACAGTTTCACAGTAAGATCCTGGGTTTTTAATCAAGAGATGTTATTTCTGACCTAGTGCTGTACATTGATCTATTTTGAGCATGAATGTTTCTTCTTTAAGTTTTGGGGTCTGAATATCATTGAAAAAAGAGTATTCCATATTTTATTACTGAAAGAAACCATATATTATCTCTTAAATATATAGTATTTTAATAAATGTTTATTATAATGGCAAATGATATTTCTATGATTGATCAAAAGGAAACATCATCTGGTGAAGCAGAAAATAAGACAGTTGGTTTCTTAGGACTTAAATATTTCTGTATTTAGAGGCCTGGGTCACAATCATGTCTGGTGAAAGCTGCTGGATATGCATGATCTTCATGGCTAATTTAGTGTTTTTGTTGCACTTAAACATTAAATTAGTTCTGTGAGCAAAAATAGATTTGCTCACTTTGCGAGTGCCTTGCCCACAACCTAAAAGTCTAACTCCAATTTTTGCCTTTTAAATAAAAGTTATTCTCAGTGGAAGAGAGATTATTGCTGTGTTACTTGAATGGGCTGATAGCCTCTATGCTGGAAATGTGGACTAAGGTGAGGATTTTATAGTCTTCATAATTGATAAGGCTTGGAATGTCACCAGTTGCAAAAATACAATTTCATAGCAATATGAATTGATTTATTTTCTCAGCATCATAGGGGGAATTCAGAGAGAATATAAACTTTCCAAACATTATATTTTGTACATTTGAACTTTTTAACAGAGTTGGGACTAGCTGGGAGAGGTGTCTACTCAGATTTCTCTCCTGATGTAAAAAAATAAAAATAAAAATGTCCACTCATAATGCTTCTTTAAATGGACCTGCTGTCACCTCCTAGCATAAGTGCATTTATTCCATCCTGCAACGTAACTGAGTTGAAAAAACATTTCAGTGATGGTGAAAACCTGAACAAAACTACGTTTTGGGTATTAGCGAGGAAGATTTCATCAGCTATTTGTCTAAATCATGTCATAGAGATGCATTACAGACTGAACTTGTTTTTTTAATCAGTGCAGTTATCTTCCATACAACATAGAAGGGAACAAAAGTAACAAATTATCAGCACTACTCACAATGACATTCTGCTGTGAACATAAAGATCTCTGTCTATGTAAGTCAGCATTACTTTAACGATGCCATTTGTTTAGGTCAGTCAGTAGACTTGATATTATTCACCTCTTGCATTCTCTTATGCCAGATAAAAGTAAAAATGAAATAAATCTCACCTGTTCTTGTAAGCATCTTGTGTGCATGGTGGTTATAGAGGGATTGGGAGCGTTTGCTTATAAGAGGGCGAAAAAAAGTTAATCAGACAGACTTTTGTGCTCTCCTAGGTCCAAAAATGCTTATTATGTACTCTAAAAAGATAGTTACCCCACAGTCTTAGATAATATATTTTATATATCAAGTTATAACAAATATTTATTTTAAAGAAATTGATGAACTAGACTATTATCAAATTTCTTGGCAAGTATTTTTAGCAAAATCTTGCCAGTCGTGCAGCTGCTATTCTGCAGGGAAAAGTACTCTGGATTTGGTCCGTGAGTGTACAGGGAAATCTTAGCAGTAATTGTTTTGATTTTAGGGGAATTGCGTCTGAGAATTGCAATCAGATCTGATCTGTTTTGTGACCTTATTGCCTGCATGCCTGTTTTATGTGAAAATTAGTACCTGACATTTAAATCTCAGCCAGAGAAATCCGTAGTAGTGTGCTTTTCTATAGCTGTGATTCTATCCCCTGTTAAACACATCTGTGCAGGGCTTCTTGACATGAAGTAAAATTTTTCCTGCCTCTATTTTAAGGTTGCCCTTCATCATTTCAAGATGGATGGCTGTTACTTGCTCCTTCCTAGTTCGTCCTACGCAGACTGCCAGATCAGAGTCCTTTTTCTTCTCTTCAAGTTTTCCCCTCAAATCCTAGGCTTGGTATCCCCCATCCTCCTGATCTTCTGTAGACCTTCATCCAGTGTTAGCGCTATGTGGGCTACCAAGAGGTTTGGTCCCTGTCCCTGCAGTATCGTTACTGGTCATGTCCTCTTCTCCTCCACCCCGGGCCCCCTTATTAATTCTGTTGATCTAGCTGTGCCTGTCCATTGATAGTTTGTCATTGGTGCTTTTTTTCTGAGGAATCTCAAATGCCACTTTGGCGGTGGAGTACCAGTGAGAGGCTGCCGGGCAAGCTGCAGCAGGGCGAGCCTCATGGCGATGGTGTGACGGTCTGAGCTGCCAGCTCTCCCTGCTGCTTCGTTCTCCTAAACCTCACTGCAGCTGTAAAGGGCTGGGGCGGGAGCTGGAAGCTGGGGAGCGCTTAGAAACAGAACTACCAGCCTTGTTCCTCCTGTTGCGGCCAGTTGGGCAGCTGGTGTTTTCCATGAGAAACTGCTCAGTGGTTTGCCAGGTGAAATGCGAGCGGCCTCAGGTGCAGCTTTCTTCCTGAGGACAACTCGGAGCGTGGTTTGGGTGACAAGTTGGGATTCTCTGCTGAAGAGAGCGGCTGGCTGCAGCCATGGTTCGAGATGGCAGCGTTGTGGTCTTTTTGTCTGTGGTGCTCGTCATTGTGCCTCATTCGCTGTTTACATTAAGTGCTACTGCAGTACCTTGCTCATTGTGGCCACCCGGATCGGTGCTTGAAGTGTGTGAGGAGTGGAACGGGCTGCCTGCCGTGACCCGGTATGACGGGGTGGGGAAAAATCTGGAATGTGGAGGGACTGGTGACAGCCTCGTGTTTGGAAGCCTTGCAGGGAAAGGTGGGCTGAAAGGCTCAAACTGGAGAAAGTCTTTTCTGTGATTACGCAGTGCTGAGATGGAAGCAAAAGTTCTTTGCATAATTTCTTTACTCATAATGGATGATTTTACTTTCTGGTTGAATTGTTTTTCTCTTCCTGGTGAGCAGCAAACATGTATCTTTGGGTTCTTAAAAGTCAGCAGTGTTTTTGTTTTGTAATAAGAATAGAAGAGAACAGCTCAGTTGGAAGGGATCTCCAAAGATCACCTGGTCCAACAGCCTGACCACTTCAGGGCTAGCCAGAGGTTCAAGCACGTTATTAAGGGCATCATGCAAATACCCGTTGAAAAGAAAAAGAAACAGAGAACTGATTCAAGAAAAACAAAATGTCATTTCACTTTAAAAATAAACGTGCTCTTGAAAGCTATTTAAATATGCTTAGAAAAGAAAAAATGAGTGAAAGAAAATCCAGCTCCTAAGAACAAACAAAAATTTAAAATAAATATATTTAGAACTGCAAATTATGATAGTTTAGGAACTGAGGAACACCGTTTAGGTTAGAGAACTAATAAGCCAAATGAATTGAATCATTTAGACTTGAAATCTTAAATTTCTCATCCTTAAGATGAGAATTCGTTGCATATACCTTTCAGGTTTTGATAGGGAAGGCAAGAGATGGTATAAAATGAGATACAAGAAAGCATTTCACGACTGGTTTTGACACTTGAAGGAAAGCACGCATTCACAGTAATTTCAATTTTGCTCGATATCGGGGTTTCAGTTTTAGCAAGGTGCTCGTTTCAGAGAAACTCTGAACTTTATCCCAGTCAACTTAATGCTGACTTGGAATGACTTGGAACTGACTGCATCATCAGAAGCAAGATAAGTTATCTCCTGGATCTGGAATGGGGAGTCCTCCCGTTACTCCTCGCTCCATGGGGTGTAATAGTGGGACAAGCCAAGGATCTTGGTTTCAAATACAGTTCTTACCCAGGCAAGGTGCGATGTATTTCCCTCTGCCATTATCAGTGTCTCAGATGTGACAAGCCTTAATCTTCACAGATTCTTTTTATTCTGCTAGTGTAAACTCTAGACAAATGATGTCTTTTCAGTATTTTGGACAAAGCGAATCATCCTGGAGGCTCTGCAGAAAGGGAAGTAGATTGCAGGCCACAACACAAATTGCCACATCAGTGATTTTAGCACCAGTAACTCCTTTGCATTTGCATACCCATGTTCTCATGGACTTTCTTATGCTTCTATGCAGTCTGCTCTGTTTTCCTAAAGTTTCTGGCACCATTCAGTTTTTGCTTATGTAGCTAGATACGTGAGCTTGCCAAAGCCCGCTATGCATTCTCTGTACCAGTCACTGTGGCGTGGTCAGACCCAGCCTGTTTCTTTGGTCCTCTGCAGCTGCTGATCTTCAATTAACTTTGATGTCAGACTTAAAAATTTCAGAAAAAAAATAATAGTTTTAGGTGTATAATATGTGTAAGAGCCACAATAAGGTTACCTTGCCAAAATCATTTATAAGTAAGTAAAAATTAGTGGGTGGCTTTGGTGATTTTGATTTTTTCCCAGTCTGCTTGATGCTAGGACAGGTCACAGCTCACCACCCCTTTCTTAGATTACCTGCAGCATTACAGTCATGACATTAATCTATTTTTTGTTAACTCTGTTAAATGAGTAATCTAACCAAATCACCTTAAGAAAAAAAGACACAGAAAGTGTTCTTTTCCCTCACAATGTGGAGGGGGAAAAAAAGGCTGAGCATGGTGACGATAGGTAATTGTAATGTCTGCTACCTTTTAAACAATGGAAGACAGGATGGAGGAAACAGGGATAGAAAACCAGGAAATATAAACCCAGAGAAAGAGGAAAACAAGGGAAAACAGAGGAAGGAGAGCTCATAACTAGGCAAGGGCAAGGCCAAAGGACTGGCACGGGTGGTGGGCAGGGAGTCGCATCGCTTGGCAGCAAAGGGCAAACATCTCCTTGCAGATGGAGGCTCTTCAGTGGCTGCTTGTGGGGGTAAGGACTGGTGAGCAGTAGTAGCGTGTCGGTCACACAGTGCTCGAGGAAAGGCTGCAGGCAGCGTTGTTGGCTCGTTCTTGGGAAGGTGCAGGTGCTCCCCTGTGTTGTTCCTTCCACGCCCATGCCGCTGGGGCAGCGACTTAGTGCTGGAGTACAAGGGCTGACACCAGCAGCCACTGTTGCAGTGCATGCATGTTTGGTAACAGAGAGAGGGGTAAATAGAAAAATACTATGTAACTTTGAGAGCTCACATAAAAGAATTTAAAGATAGTTGTTTTCTTTTAAATGCTATTTATCTTTCCCACCTAAACCAAGCATGGATTTGTTTTAATAGGCCTTTGCTTTTTATCCTTATTTTAGTTTCCTGTGCAAATGGGCTTAAATGCTGTCTTTAAGCAAACAAGTATTAAACCAAAGAAACGTTATACTTTGGAAATCTCTTCCCAACCAGCCTCTTTCATTTACTGCCTCTTCCATTTCTTGGCTATTGAAACTTTATTCACCAGTTCTTGGTTCTGCTCCCGGACATGCGCAGCTCTGCAGATGACAGACACGTGGCTACAGCCGTCTTTGGTCCGTCCCTGAGCTCCAGGTGCGGCCAGCTGATGGGGACGGCCGTGTATCTGCAGGGGGCAATGTCAGATAGATGTGGGCTGAGTTTTCCTGCCGTGGTTCCTTGTCTTAGGCCCCCAGATGTATGTGTCGTAATTCAGGGGAGAGGAATGTAATACAGGCCTATGAATGCACAGCAGTAGAAATCAGTGAAGTAAATCATTACAAAGTAAGGAAATACTACATTAAGGAAAACTTCACATTAAAAATCTGAACTCATTACAGGTGCTGCTTAGATAACTAAACTTGACTTTTATGTGTAGTGACTGTTGGTAAGAAGCACAACATCTGTGCACAGGTCTCTGAACTGCTTCCTGGGTACCTGCTAGAGGACAGCTGAGTTTGGGATGTGACAGGTGGAACGTGCGTTTGTGTTTGGATTCCTCTTCCAAAAGCCAAAATACGGAGTTTTCTGTTTCTATTGCTTGTTGTGGGATAACCTCAAGACCCTGCAACTAAATTTCACCTTTTATTTACTTGTAGTTGTCTCTCTTGCTTTGGGCACAGATGTCATATGGAGGCTTACTTGAAAGGAAGAGGAACAAGAATCAAAAAACAAAACTGGGCTTTTTTTGTGATAGCAAAAAAATTTATTGCCATTTTAGTTCCATTGTTTTAAAGATGTCTGATTCACACCATAATATGCTATTCTTTATGCTCAAATACTGACAGGAACTCCATGGCACTGCAGCCACTATAACTTGCCTAGGATTCAGTGTTCTCTCTGACTTTACTACATTCTTAAAAGCTTGTTGTACCCACCTAACTTTTAGTTGGGCTTAACAACCGGTATTTTAAACTAGAGGATTAACGTTGCTCATGCTTTACCTGTTTTTCGTAACGTGAATTCTTTCACAGGGGACAAATATCCCAGTTATCTCATGTAACTTCAAATTTCATAAGGCTAGTGCCGCCGTCAGCTGTTCCCACAGTGGGCCTGGGGCAGGAGATGAATGATTAAGGATACAGATGTAGATTACTGAAGTAAGTATTGCATTGGTGGGTTCTGAAAAAGGGATTTATTAAGAGTGTATGTACTTTCAGTCCTCTGTACAATTATAAGCTGTTTGGGAGGGGAAGAGTTTTCCATGTATTTGGTAGCTTTTGCCATTATTCTTGATTTTTTTTTTTTCCCTCCCACAGGAGCCAACTTCCACTCCCCCCACCCACCAAAACCCCAAATAAATATTTCTTTGTATGCAGTGGCTGTGAGAGGTCAGTCAGCTCTAACCACAGCCATGCTGTTACTACAGTGACATGCGATACAAAGCATTATGCTGCTGAAAATGAATTTTACATTAATGTATTTAGTTGCAAATTCTTGAGATTGGAGGGGAGCATCTTTTCGTGCCCACTGGGTAAAAAGAGGGCATTTATTCTTCCCAAGAAACAGAGCAATTAAATATCTTCTTCCAGCACATTACTTAACCATCTGAATACGTAATACTCCGCTCTGGAGCTGTAAATGGTACTTCCATTAGTTCTATGATTTTTCCAAGCACTAGTCATACCCGAGACATGCACTATAGAGTGTTCTTTGGGAATATAATAAACATACTTTCTAAAGAAACTCCAGGCATGAAAACAGGCACAAATTGCATGAAAAAAAAAAAAAAAAGGTTTTCTGTACTTCTGTGAAATGTTGGTGCTGTTGGGTAGTACCTTCCCTATTTCTGGTCTGTTTTTCCTCTTTACTTGCTGCTACTTAGCGTTGTATTGTGTTTTCAGGCTCAAAGTAGCTAGTCTCTTTTTAAAAAAAAAAAAAACACAAAACAACCAACACCATTTTCTGGTATATTATGAGCTTGGTTTATGCTTTTTAGTTCAGTTATGGGTATACAGCATATTATAATAAGTAATGGAAATGCTGCATTACTAATTTTTGAAGAAAGTTAATGCGTTTTTAAGGTAAAATTTCATGTAAGAACACACAAGACCACAATGATCACTTAAAATAACATAATCTAAGCAAATACATTAGAAGTATTCCCTTTAAAAATATATATACTTTTAGCTTTGTGGGTGGGTTTAATCACCTTTTTTTTTTTCCAGAGAGAAATCAGAATCAGCAGCTTGCCTTATGCTAAACATTGTACAGTAGGTTATAAGACATCAAAGCTGTTGAAATTCAGCAATGGAGGTAGCAGTAGTTCGCTGCTGCCCTTACAAATTATCTTCTCATCTCACACTGAAAAGGAAAAATAGCTTCATGGTGGCAGCTATTTCTGCAAGGGCAGCTAATGAAGGCATTGGAAAATCCTATAGAAAAACAACACAATTGCAGTCTTTCATCTGGAAAAAAAACATTTCAGCATTATTCCTTACAAAGCAGGAGCCTGTCCTCTGCTACTCTACTCCCATCAGGTCACCTTAGGAAAATATTTTACTGTAGTACTTTAAGCTTAAAATCCAGTTGTCTGTTTAGATTTGTTGTGTTTCATTATGGAGTGTGTCAGATAATCCCTTTTGCTTTAACCAAAAAATATATATATTTTGAACTAGTCCAAAGGTATGGTCATGTATTACTGTAATAAGGATCATGGTTTTAAGTGTACTCCATTTTGGTTTCCACCATGAACATCTATCCCCTGTAACAATGTTGTATGTTTATTTAAGGTATATATATATATATATATATATAAATTAAATGTCAGATTTTTTCATTAAGCTTTTTTTAAATTTGAATATAAGCCTTGAGTACTTTATTTCACAAACAGAATTTTAAAAATGCTTTCCTGGAGCATTAAGTTTCAGAATTCAAGACTATATTTGTCAAATTTAATTTAAAAATATGTAGCTCTTATTGTTTCCTGATATCTAATGTAAATATTTGTAAAAATAAATTCTTTTGTATATTTTTGTGAAAATGTAGTTCCCCAAAAGATAGAAAACATTTAATAAAAAAGTGCGTTCATCTTACTGCTCAACATTTTCCATTATTACAAATAGCCGTTGATATACATGTGGTAGCCCACTGGGAATTTTCACAGGAGCTTCTTCAAATGAGTTATTTACAAAGTGTGTCCAGTAGGAAGAAGTGTTGGAAGGAAGAAAGCGTTCAGCAACAGATTCAGAGAGAGCCTTTGTCTTCCAATTATAAATGAAGATACCTGAAACCATTTACTTTCAAGTGAAGTGGTATTTAATTTCCTAGGGTTTCTGAACAGAGCACACCATCACTGTTTAACTGTTCTCACTTACGAAACATTTTTGTGCCCTTGCTTGCCCCTGTTTAAGAAAGTAGCGGAGGTATGATGACCATTACATGGAAATAATACCCCATTACTCACTCACAAGGAAAAGATAGCTAAGGAGTTCAATCAATGTTTGCCAGGACAATTGTATACATCATACCAAACAGCTGCTTAAAAAAATAAAATTATAGTATGACCTGAATACAGGAATAAACTTCCTAACAACTTCAACACACCTAATCTTAAATGAGAAGCATTACTCAAATAGAACACAGGCTGTGCTTTGAAAGTTTTTAATGGAATTTAAAGTAAATCTATTCTTACACAGACATCTTACAGTGTAAAAAAAATGTAAAACTGCTCAAACTTACAAACTTGGAAAATTAGAGACATTTCAAGTATGCAATCAACTTTGTTTTATGAAAACAATGTATATTAAAAGTTCAAAATGCATGAATTTTTCTTACATCCTTTGCCCCTGGCAGTTAATTGTCCTTTCTGCTACCGGCCGAAGGAAGCAAAGTTCAGTCCCCAATTGTATCCTTATCATTCACTGAGGGGAAAGAGAGAAACAATTCCTGTAAGTAACCATCCCACCATTCTGTAACGGTGGTTTGAGAACCGTTACCCCTGCGGCAATTAAGACCTTTGCAAATGAGATTAGGTGGAGTAAAAGGCTCAGGCAATTTGAGTATCTTATAGGCTAATGACTGCAGATTTGAGAATTTTGACGCTTATTTATGAAATTGTGGATAGATGACAGGAAGAAAACCTCCTGGCCTGAACAGAGACCTGCCCTGTTCACAAACACTCCAGAGAAGCATCGGAACATTTTGCGGTAAAGACAGGATGGACAGAAGATAAAGTCATGGTAAAGAGTAACTGGTGTTGGATTTTCAGTCTTATTCCACTAAAACTTCTGGTAAACACAACATGTTTAGGTCAGGATTCCAGTACCTCTCCAAATCCTAACTTCAGGGCACTTGTTTTCCACTGTTGCATAACATTAGGAAATGTTTGAGATACTAAAAACAGCCGGTACAGAGCTTAAACAAAATGGCTGTAACAGGTATCTTTCTTCACACAGTCTTGGCTGTTGATTACCCACACTTTACTTCTGTAAGATTACATTTGTGACTTAAGTATTTGTAAGGCTGGAGCCCCTAGACTTAAGCAAGAAAAATAATTTTAAAAAAAACAACACTTACCTGGTTTGGGTTCGAGTCCATTTCAAGGCATGGCGTGGAGGTACAGTAATAGTTGGATGGTAGAAAGTGCAGTCTGGTCTTGTGCACTGGGTATTAAACCTACAATGCTAAAAATGGAAGCATTTTAAAAGCGGTTACTCAAAGTTGCCTTCTGCACTCCTGAACAAGCTAACCTCAAACGTTACATGAAAATCTGTTTTACTGTATGATCTCTCTGATAATTGAATCACCAGCTTCGTAGGCTACTGCCGTCAGTTCAACCCAGTGCCAGGAGGGAATCCTTTTTCACAAATATGAACCGTGAGTTAAATGCTCCGTACCCCCAGCTGAACTGACAGGCGAAACTCCCTTGCTTTAGGGGTTTACAGAGCAGTGACCCATGCATACAAGGTATGGGCACTCCACAGCGTTAACTGAAAGAGAGAGGGAAAAACTATCTGGCTAATATCTCTGAACAGAGTCCTGGGCACCCAGTCCAATTCAGCGTCGCTAGAGATTTTTTTAAAAAAAAAAAAAAAAGCACTAAACTTACTGGTTTAAAAATATGCACAGGCACAGTTGTCCTGTACAGAAATACCTGAGTTATAAACTCCTGCACTATATTGAAGTCATGTTGATACACTTGGGTAACTGGACAACCTTTCAAGTTCTTGGATACTGCAACATACCCGAAGGATAAGTCGGGGTCTGAAACATACTCCTTCCATGTAAGTCACCGTTCCCCCACAAAGCAGATTATACAGAAATACTTAAAAGAATCTGGAAAACTGTAACTGCCTTCGTATATTCTGTTTCTAAGCTAAAGTTAAAATGTGAAAAGTAAAAGCAAAAGGCCATGCTAATGACATTTCCTGACTTAGTAGCATATTTCAAGTATCTCTGTAGAAAAGAAGGAAAGACATGGGAGAGAACTTACTTTTGGGTGGTAAAATGGACATTCCATTTTCTTACAGGCAGGAAAAAACTTGCACAGCGGACTACTGGAGGATAAAGACTGTGTGGGTAGTGGTGCTAACAGAAAAGAAAAGAACAGGGCCTTAATCAGAATAAACTGTTGTGGTTTTTTTAAAATACGATTCCAGAAAAAAGTAAGTATATCAACCCTTTCACAAGAAATTGCATTTTATAATACAACAAAGCTCTGCAAAAAATATGGGGAGCCTCTATCACAGCATAACAAGTAGATCTCATCCTGTGGTACAACAGGGCTATGAGGTAATTGTTAGCCTCGGCTCTTCACTACTGCATAACATGGTCATGGGTAATGCTTGGTGCTTAAGTGGTGGTTCTGGTAGGCAGAAGAATTCCTATGTTGAATTCAGACAGCAGGAAGCCTGCTAGTTTAAGCTAACAGGAGCGAAAAGCGCAGGCAGTGCACTTTCCAGGAATACACAGGAGCTGCTGGAACTGACACGGGAGATAAGCACCTTGTGCTCTGCCTTCTGGCCCAGGAACAAAACCGTGCCGTACTGTGAGTCAGGGCTACACCACTTCCAAAAGAGCACGACTTGAGCGGTGTAGAGGCCCTCTGCCTTGGCACTGCTCAAGAGCTCAGGAATACCAACCGACATTGCAAGCACAGCAGTTGCATTCACTGGGCAACCTCAATCTCTGAAAGTCATCTCATCATTACATAAAGTTAACTCCTACAGTGTGAGTAAAGAAAAAAAATGTTCACGTATTTCAAAGGCAGAAACTTCTGCTTTCGCTTTGTGTCATAAGCTCTTGGTAACACACGAATCCAGTCTGAGAAACAAATTTGGATAGAACTGCAACACTGGCTAGTCCCTCCACCAAAAGGGACTACTCGTGCCTTGCATAGAGGGTAAGGTTCCATACAGAATCTTGCCCAACGGCATTCAGGGGGTTTTCTGAATGCAAATACAGGTTTTGTTGTTACACTGGATTCATCTAACATTAAGACTTCAAAGAAAATTAAGTGAAATCAAGCAAAAAAAAATTTTTTCACTGATGTCAGTTTCTGCTTCCAGCACGCTATTCTCCCATCAGCACGTTCACGTAAGGCTCAGACAAACAAGAGGTGCTCACCTGGCTTGGGAGGCGGGAGCGGGTTCCTTCGACTGGCATGAGTGTACGGGCAGTCTGGCTTGGTGCACTTTGCATCGTATTTACAATTCGGATGGATGAACAAGCATTTATCAGCAAACTTGCAGTTAGGAAAAACTCTGAGGGAAAAGAAATTCAGATGTCAGCTCATACTCGGAGCAAAATCCCCAAGCAGCTGTTGCACGTGAAGGCCAGAACATCACACAACATTGAGAATTACAGCAGGGCTTGCATGTGCACGTTAAGTTACTCCCAAAGCCAGACGTGTGGACATGTGACATACACTACCTGACCTGCATTCACCTCCCCTGCATACGCTCTACATGCAGTAAATAAGTGAACTACTTCACACTCGGTGGAGTTTGGTGGCAAGCTGCTTGTTGCAAGCTAAGACTTTATTCTTACTGTGCAGGGCAGAGCAGCAAAGGCACAGTAAATTCAGACATTTGCATGGGGAGAGAGGAGGGCACAGAATCCCAAAGTAATACGGCTCATTTATGAAGAGAAAATGTTAATGAATTTAGGTATGTTGGATTTAAAAAGTAATTTCTAATTTTTGACTAAATGGAGCCACCCAATCTGGTAACACTTATTTCAAAGCAGAACTGATTTTTCTAGATCATTGCAGCTTGTGGAAGAGATGTCCAATGCACAGTGCACATTCCCAAGTTAGCCTTTGCTTTCAAACCAAAAATTACTGCATCACCAAATAATGGAACCCTAACACACCAAAAAGCATCGTGAGGTCTGCAAGAAGAGTGCCCGTTACCTGGTTGCTGTCACTACCGTAACAGATTCACACTGCCTGGGAATATTTACTAACAAAGAAGGCAAATTTGGAGCACTGAAGTAAAAAGAATAATACAACGCCAAGTGGATGAGCTTTGTACTACTCACTTGCAAGGTAGCGTGGGGTGGTGGTACACACACTCGTCTCCATTTTTACAAGCAGGCCAGTACTTGCAGCGCTCAAGCACCTTCTCCTGTTTCTGCAGCATGTTCAATTGTTCCATTTCCACTACAAAGGAAAGAAGAAAACAGTCAAGCTGAGACTTTTGTGGCTGCACATACATTTTGACTTACACAGTACAGCATAATTAAAACTAAAATATGTCCTGCTCTCCCCCTTTAGCTCAATTGTTGATAAGTCTCTATTAATTAAAACAAAAAAGGTCATGACAGTAAAAATTGTTGTATGATCATACAGTCTGATGAGTATTTCCAAAACTACAAAGTTAAAAAAGCCCTAATCTTGGACTTACAGCTTCCTTTTAACTGACAAAAGATTAAACTTCAGCTATTTAAAAGCAACTTAATTCAATTTATTCACAAATCCAAATTGAGGTGCGAGTCAAAGAGACCAGGTCTCAATAAGACAAGACTAAGAAAAACATTCTTCAGCTGAACTTCAGTTACGCTGCTCTGCCAAGCCACGTGTTAACATAGCCCTGCTTCCTTTCTCCAAGCCAGTGGAATGGAAGGGACGTGGACTTAAAACACCTACAGTATTAAGACTTAATCTTCCCCACAGGTCTCCCATAATTGCGTTACACACTTGAAGATACATGGATCTAGCTGTAGAGTTCTCTACAGAATGTTAATTACTCTTAATTTAGTTCAGAAAAGTTGGAGGCACTGCTACTGTGGAAAATGAAGGTCTTCATAAGAAAACTAGAAAAGCATAACCTTAAGGCAAGTATTCGACAGGCGTACAATAAAACAATATCCTCTATATTTTTCATCATTGTTTCAAAACAGAGTTCTAAGCAACTGAAACACATGCTTCAGTAAACAGTTTCCCACAGTATTCAAAAGGTATCCCAAATAAATGATGTTCACATATAATCGCGTGCTGCTTCAGTTCTACTTTCAGAGATTCCGGCAACTGAACTCTGCCAACACCTTATACCCGAAAGGCACCTCTTGGTATCACGAATCCAGACAGAAGCATTAAGGTTAATGCCAACTGACGTATCTGTTAAAGTTCAAGGCACAACAAAACATCATAAAATCTGTCCATCAGCACGGGGACAAATGATACTGGGTTACCCAGAAGTGCAGATTTCTGTCAATGAAGACAAACTACATTTTCAAAAGAAAACAAAAACTACCAGTACTGAGCAGTGTGGAGAGTTACCTATGTGCGGGGGGACTGCTCTCCTTTATCAAGACAAAGGCCTCTAACAATGTGAGGCCACTGAACCACGACCTTTCATTTGCCTAAAGGACGTTTTCATATAAAGAATAAATACCATCACTTTGATTTGTCAAGAATTATAGTACCCAGGAGTTCTACCCACAACCAAACCACCACATTACTACCAGATCCTGCTGGAACAAGTAATTACCATCAGAGCTCTCTAGCTGCCTGGTTACAATCTGCATCTGCTGTGCTCGAAGGCCTTTTAATCCTTTGCCTGCACAAATATTTTGGGTAACTGGCTTTAATCCTTCAGTTATGCACATATCTTCCTCTTCTTGATCTGAAAGGTATCCTGGTGGACTGGGCACACCATCCAGTGTCACGATGAACTTGGGACTAGCAGGTTTCTCTGGCTGTGCAAGCTGGTCTCTATCAAACAAAGAAACAGATTTTTATTCAAGCCTCCTTAGCCAAAAAGTGAGTTGTACCAGCAACTAGAAGTACAAGCTAGAGAGTAACACGGCAACAAACTTTCTTTTAAGACTAACAATAAATGACTTGGATTAAAAGTTTGCCTTCTGGTGTCTCTGAAGCACTGGGAAGTAACACAGCATACAGTGGCACACAGCAGAGACTTTGGCAGGTATATTTCTGGTTGTTGCATTCTGCTTAACAGATTGATCAGAAAGCTCACTTACTGACACGCTTGAATAAAGGAAAGCGATTAGCCTTTTAAGGAATTTACACTTTTGAGACCAAAAAAGTGAGAGTAAAGACATTCCTGCAATCATGAACTTTTTAACACAAAAAACAGGTGTCTCCTCAAAAACACAGGTCAGCATGCTACAAAACAGCGGGTATAAAAGTTTTTTGGGTGAAAAGAGAGTCTTGAAATACAGACACTAAGAACTTTAATGCTCAGCCTGATCAAAAGATCAGTCTAGCCTGTTATCCTGTATCTGACAGCAGTCAAAGGGGATAAAGAGTAAAAAGAAAAACAAAACAGGAGATGCACACGTTTTCTCCACTCTTCCACTGTCCCACACATTTCACCCAAGTGATTTCCTGAATGGGGTGATTCTACACATTTGGTAACTATAAACCTTGCTTCTCCATGAAATCGGGCTAAAAGCAACTACAGTCTATAATGCCTCTAAAAAGAGAGAAAAACAACACTAACAGCATGACTAGCCAGAACTTTGAAGTTAAACAGTCAGAAACAGTTCTGTTCAGAAGAAAAAATTCACTTCTGTCTTGTAGCACAAAGTCCCAGCTGCCAACTGTTAGTTACCCTTTTGGTTTGTTCATCATTGTTTTCATTTTTAGTTAACACAGGCTGTTTAAAGCCAACCACAGGAATGAAGTGTAAGTTTCTCTAACACAATGAGGGAGCACAGCAGCCCACAGTGATGTACCTCACATCGCTCTGGGTGGTTTTCACTTAACAGGTAAGGTGCATGCACACACAGATAAAATTATCTGGAAGCAGGAATACCAAGTCCTTTAAGGAATTAGAAAAGTATGCACTGTTCACTCCTTCAAGTAAATGAAAAAACATCCACAACACATCCTTTGCAGCTGAAGAGAACTTTAAACTTCTCTTGGCTGAACTTGTAAGGTGTCTTTAATCACTTGTCCCCATGCTACTTAACTGTTTCTTGGCTTATGGTACTGAGCTATGCAGAGAATGTGCTGTTTTCCCCCAGAAAGGCACTTCATGAAGAAAGGTAATCCCAAGGTGAAACAGACCTAAACTAAAGGTTATTTATGCAAAACAACTACGTAACTAAGATTTCAAAAATCTGAACAGCTATGATAAAAAAGAGAAGCAGAAGCCTATTCAGTTCTTTCTTCTGTTTTCTGAAAATCAAAGACAAGCTCAAAGTACAGCTGGCCCTGGTAATTCTTTCTAATTTAAAAGGACTTCTGGGGCTTTGCCCCTGCTTCCCCTCACCCCAGCATTCAATGTTGATCCATTTTCCATGATTACACAGATCTTGACCTAACCTACAAATCACAAGAATGGATCAATTATTCCATTAAATCTCAAGCAAGCATTCTGACTAGTAAGAGTCCTAAAAAAAAAAAAAAAAATAACTTTTTACCGTGTCTGTATTAGACGCCCTGAGAGTACTCGTATTGCCTCTGTGGCCCTCTTTCCCAGTTGCTGATTCTGTGGCACTATTTCCTCAGATAGCTTGGGCTTCTTCAGGATAAATGACCTAGTGTCTGTATGGACCATAGATTCTGCATCATAGTAGTCTGAAATGGGAGAAAAATTACATAGAAAATAAACCAGAGAAAAATAATCATGTAATTGTACTCTACCTTTTGGCATAATTAAAAATTAAAGTATGTAAATTAAAATTTACATGGCCAATGCGCTAATTCTCTTTTGTTTTAGATTCTTATCAGCAACTTCCAGAAAACATTTTTACTTCCTTGCGTATTCTACAAAAGCAGGAGCCATAGCCCATATTAGGCCTGATCGGGAAACTTTGTACTGGCCTGTAACAACGCTGTGCTGAAACAGCATTAAAGACCCATACACACAACACCTCCCAGGCTTTGAACACATACTGATGTAACACTTGTTTTCCTTAGACATGTAGAGACTGGGAAAATACTAAAAACAGTAAAATTAACTGAAAATGAAATTTTATTTTAGCATTGCCTGGCCAGTGCCTTTCAATTTGAGAACGAGCAATTATTTTTTTAGGAATAAAAAGATCACAAGACTTAACCTGGAGTTACTTGCAAGGTATCCTCAATCACAGGATCAACCTGGAGCCGAGAAGAGAGCTCCTTTTGTTCAGCTCCTAAAATAAGCAGAAATTAGGAGCGTATTTTACTACATGTCAAAACGAAACTCTAGATTAATGAATAACACTATAAATGAAACTACAAAACTGAAACATACTCTCCCCTAGTTCTTCTGATTAAAAAAGATCAAAACCCTTTTACAACTCCCACAAAAAATCCACCATTCTCAGAGTTAAGGACCCCTCTCCACAGTGTTTCAGAAATAACAAGTTTTCTCCAGACAGATGGCATGGCAAAATCCCAATACTGAATGACTCTTTCCCACTTATTACGACTCAGTGAAAACTTGGTCTGTGGATATGGAAACTTACAGAGGCCAAGTTCTTCCCTCCTCCTTTGTGGAGGTGTTGACACACACATAGGAAAGCAGCTAACTACAAGGGACTACTTTATGGTCTTCTCAGAAAGAGGAGAAACAAATCATAATAGGAACATCCTACATTTGACTGATGGTTTGAGAAAAAATATTTTGCTTACTCTAAGTTTCTTAAGTAAGCTGCCATTTCCATTTCAGTTGGAAAAAAGCCAAAATATTTATGCTATATATTTTCTATAAGTTCTTTCAAAAACTGAGAAAGCTTCTTCTTACATATTTTACAGATACAATTCCAAATATTTTGTTGGCAGAAAGATTCCACATACATCCATAAGAAAAATCACAGACTGAAAAAATAGGTCCTTTTGTTTCAATAAGGAATGTTTATGTGAGCTGATATAACAAAGTTCTTAAACCAAATTTTGCTCAATCTAAATACTTAGTAAGAGTAAACTAACTCCTTACAGAAGCCTTGTCCTACCACTTTACTTCTGCAATTCCCTGTTAACACCCATGCGGAGGTTTCTTTCATGCTGAAAAGATACTTTGATTACCTTCAGATATTATGCCATTTTCCTTCCAGGAGTTTCATAACAGAAGTAAAATATAGCTCACCGTTCACACAGTTACCCTGATACCAGCCATCCTGTAACAGCAATTACAGTACTCTAATACTAACACAACGAAGTAAAACAAACTAATTTTGTGATAACACCACTTTGGAAAGAATCTTCTGATACTTCAAATGCTGCAAATTGTTCCAAACATACAGTATCTTAACTGTCTCACACAAGCTTTACGATAGCATTACTCCTACAACGTATCAAGGAAAAAGTGCAAAGGACTGAGAAAAGAGAAGTCACCCCAACATAAATAGATAAATTCACTTATTGCAAAATTATTCCTCAGTGACATGCAGAATGCTGCATCACCCTTTGCTCACTAAGTAACTCATCTGAGGTTATCCATGCATATAGATACTCCCTGCAGCCACACTTCAGGAAGTTTCCTGGTTTTCAGGCCATTTCCGCATGCAACTCTTGATGCTGAGTTAAAAATTAAAAGCATTTCTTTTCTCTTCTCAGCCTGCTGTAAAATGACATTTGCTGGGATAAATTTTTAAAGAATATTATCAGATGACCTTGTATGCCTTCCGCTGTCTGCTCCTTTGGCTCTTCTACTTGAAGCTGAGAATTCAGAGTAGGGATCCTGCTTTGCACATGGATTACTTCTAACTGAGATTCTTCTGGGCTAATTCGAGCTCTTGGTGCAACTGGAACAGTTTGTTTCTGTGGAACTTTAAATAAAGGTAAATCATTTACATATAACCCTATCACCCAACAGTACTATTTTTACCTATGATGATAAAATCACTCTAAGTTACACACACACACCAAAAAAATTCCCTTAAGTATCTGTTTAGACAAAAAGGGTCTTTAGCTACCTGTAAGATCCTCACTGTGAAAGCACACATGTGAATGTGCACAGAACACTCAGTGAGCTGTATCTCGTCTAGTTGTAAGACAAAACAAAATCTGCTACTAAAAGCTGAGATGCAGCATGAGAAGGATTAGGGTGACCTCACCTATTCATTCATCACTTCTACACAGAACTAATTTGCTAAAAACTTTCTTCTGGTACTGAAATCACTTTTTATTCCACCTTCTTCCATATGAGCAATCTTGGATTGTCAACATGTACTTCTCACACTGTCCCAGAAATGCTGTGCTAAGTTGCTTGCAAACAGAATATAAAACTTGATGACAGTAGCACGGAATTTGGGGGTATGACAGGATGACAGGTTGGCATCTTTGCCTGGCTTCTGCCAAGATTGTTAGAACTGGTTGTAAAAAGCTAAGCATATTCTTTTCTTGGCTGAATATCACATCATAACCTCTGACACGTATAATTAAGATATTGCTCAGTACTGGGTTTATCATTTATGATCTTACTGTTTTGTTTTCCCCACAGATTGCAAATCAGTTAATTTCTACATTCCATTCAAAATAAACAGATATGAAATATCGCTACATTAAATCACATTCATTAGAACAATCCTTCGTTAATTTTTCTTCAGTTCTAAGTTTGGCAACAAGCTTTACTACTCAACTATACAATTTACTCTGATTTAAACCCAGCTCACTATATCCAGTGTCTAACATGCACTGACATCTCTTCCAATTCAAGAGCTTTTGAACACTGACGACTCTATCACATACCTCATGCCTCTAAATCAACTTACCAACACTCATACAACCTTGAAAATACAAGTAACTACAATAAAACAAGGAACAAGTTCACAATGACATTTTGTCAATTTGTTAACGTGGAAGGAAGATACGTGTTTCTTACAGTTAGTTTGCAGGTTTTGAGAGGGAGCAGGCAAAAGATTTTGGACAGCACTCAGGCTTCCTTCAGATAGCATAAAAGTCATGGTTTGGGTAGTTCAGTGCAGTCTCCCTTGCCAACAACATGCAATGCTTCATGCTGATGGCACTGGATTTATTAACACCCCATGAAATGACAGCACACGAGGTTAACGCCTAGATTTGCCCTTCTTCAGTTGAAGTCCTTCCTAGCTAGGAAAGCTGAAAGCCATCACACAGGCAGCTAACTGCTCAGTTGCTGTACCAAGTGCAATTCTGTATCTAAAACCACTGAACTGAAACTGCAACCTCCTTGCTTAAAAAGGATACAGGCTGACATACCATTCAGTAGTTATTTTAATTACCTATATCCGGGGCATTTTGATTTTTTGCTGTTTGGCTTTTTTCTCCTCCCCTCTCAGAAAGAAAGAGAAACAGCAGCAAACAATTAGCTCCAACAACTTGACTAACACTGAGCACTTTCTCCTCAGCAACTATTCACATTTTAGAAAACTTCTGGTGCTTCCGATTTGCCTCTGTGCACTTTACAGACTTATTATCTTGATTAATATATTTAAAAAACCTCTTTCCTCCCTTGTTCATGCTTTCATAATTCATCACTGAACTTTACTGTAATGTACACAGGACATGGAAAATGCTTTATGTGTATCACTGACATGCACTATTTAACATTCTGTTTCATCTCTAAGTGCTATGTTTAGCTTGGATTCATAAAACAGGGCTTGGAAGTATTAAAGCTCAGCACAAACAAAAACGATGCTAATTACCTGTGGAATAATTAGTTGTTTTTGTAACCGATTCCTGTGCTTCGGAGATTGCTTTCAGTATTAAGTTCTTATTGGCTTGTTTGGAAGGTGGAAGTGAAGGTCTAAGGGAGATGAAAAAAAGAAAAGTAACCGTAAATGAACTGCAACAGCAACCGCATCTGTGCTAAACACAGATATTTCAACACGTTAACAAGTTACACATAATACAAACAGAAATCAGCGTCTAAAACCTCACTTTTTGGATGTTTGTTTTCAACTTGTTAATCTGTTCTCTGAATGGACTGGGATCTACAAAATGCTCCCAAGAATGGAAGTCCAGAGGCCTGATTTTATCTCACATGTAAGCTGCTGTATAAACATGCAACACCTGAAAGGCACAACTTCTGCCTCTGCCCCCCACATTCCCGTTACCAAGTCTGTGTTGGCACTAGATAATTATGCAGCCGTGTCAGGCAGCAGGATCTGGAGGAAAACTAACTACCAAAAACATGTTAGTTGTAAAAAAGGCTTTCTGTTTCTCTTTGAACACTAAGGAAGTTCAAATCAAACCAACATGCTGTGGTGTTGAAGATAAATTCAATAAAGTGTATCAGCTTCAAACAACTCTTATACAAGCTAGCCTTGCAGATCAGTAGAACCAAATCTTTCCTAGCTTAAACATTCTTCCTCTTACTGTTGGAAGTCAGATACACACCACTGATGGACCT
Source organism: Anser cygnoides (assembly GCF_040182565.1). Taxonomy (NCBI): domain Eukaryota; kingdom Metazoa; phylum Chordata; class Aves; order Anseriformes; family Anatidae; genus Anser; species Anser cygnoides. The sequence continues at coordinate 48,270,464 of NC_089877.1, read as the reverse complement.
TGACTGACACCTGACATTCAGACAGAATTGGAAAGGGAGAAAAAGAAGAAAAAAAGAAAAAAAATCTCAATTTTTAGGAAAAGATAAAATAATCTTAAAGAATAGAGCAACATAAAGAAGGAAATTTCACTGAAACAGATCCACGAATCCCACTTGTTTGTCGTTTTTCAGTAACAGAGAATGAAACCATGTCAAAAGGCTCAGTGTACAAGAGAATCAGATTTGTCTGATCAGAGACATTTGGTTTGAAAACTATTCCTGAAGTAAGAGAAGATAATCAAAACTCCTAGGAAAATTATGATACCATGTTAAATACCTGGTCCGAAACTTGCCAACATTAACATTCTTTTGACATTAAACTTTTCCCAAATAGTGTAAAATTTCACACTCAAGTTGCAGCTTATGCACAACAATAAAAACAGGTTTTAGAGTTAGTGGAAAAAAGGCAGTGTGACGAGACATCTCACCCACAGAGTTGTGAGACAGTATGAAATATAACAACAGCTTACTGATTTTTTTCTGTCAATTTTCAAAACTGCAAACAGTTTTCATCAACTTTCTCTTTCAAAGTTTTTGTTCACTATTTTTTTCTGGAAGCGGCACGGAATCCCTGAAATCTTAACTACCTTCTTTCTGGCTTTGCAGGTACAGACACACTGCTGGAGATGCTTCCTGTTCGCGACCCATATTCTTCTTCCTCCTCCTCCTCTTCACCATCATTACAGAATTTTTTCACTTTGACTACTGAGCTTACAACAGGCAACCTTCTCTTCCTGGAGCTTTCTTCCTACAACAAACAGAACAGACAAAACATTTCATTTAGCATAAAACATTAGTAAGACAGCAAAGAAAACATTGCTATTCTACTTACAACCAGAAGATGGAGAACTTCCATTCAAATTGCATGAGTCTAAGACTAGTATGTTAGGTGCAGAAACAAGTGAGGGCACTTAGAGAGCATGAAAATCAAATACACTTACACTGAAATCTCATTAAAAATGTAACAGTAAAATGTGAAAGTAAAACAACACCTAGAAAAGGAGAAGAAAGACTAAAGAAGACAATTTATCAAACATCTAAAGAAAAAGGAGGGATTTTCAAAGCAACTCGCAACAGCCTTCGAGGCGCAACTATTAAAAGTTTTATGGAGAAAAGTGAAATAACTGAGAATGACTTTCTCCTCTGTAGTAACTCTAATTCTTAGATTGGTATAAAGATTAATTTCTAGCAAGCTGACACATTCCAAAGGATGCTAGCTGCTTTGCGGAGGAGCCAGCATGGTCCAGCTCAGGAAGTGCAAGTTCCCTTTTCTGAGAGCCACTCACCACCGCTACAATGCATGCAGGGGTGACAAATTTGAATGCTAGCCCATGCAAAAGCACTGGAGCAAACACATATCAATGCTTCCTAAAGGAACCATCACTCAGCACTGACCTACACAGGAGCACAACGAGGCACCTGGCTGCTAGGTTTGCACACGGTATCCTTTGGTACCCCCAAAGAGCAAAAAACATCCTAAGGAATAGACCTGGACTACACTGATACATAAAGATACATGCAATTAAAATAAATAAACAAATAAAGACCTTTTTAAAGAAAAAACTTTCCAAACCACAAGCACTTGTCTGAAGAGTCAGCAGAGTACATCAAAGGTCCACAGTTCTGTCCACAGTTCTGTCCACAGTTCTAAGAAATGCTTCTGAAAGAGCCCTCTTCTAGACATTATTAATGAAATAGTGACTGAAGAAAATTGTCACAAGTCCTTTTTCTAGCATTGTCAAGGAGAGATGTGACTCATTTGTGGAGAACATACATACAGCCTTAGATAAGTCACTGTATTCTCATTCCCACTTCCACAGCTTAAAAAGTTAAGGACATCCGCACACATCTTTGCATTCTACATTTCCGAATAAAAATCACTGCTCTTTCTGAAAGAACTATGAAAGTAGTAGCAGAGAACAATATACACAGTAGGAAACACAAATGCAGTTGGAGTACAATGTAAGTCAAATTTCTGCTTCATCACAAAATTAGCAGCCGTAACAATCTTCATTCCACTCACAAAAGGGCTCTTAACTGTTTCATATGGGTAGTCTTAAAACCATCAGCTGGGACTGTCATCCTGCCTGGGTTAGCCTGGCTCCTCCAGTCAGTATGGCAGCAATCAGCTTTTAGTTTGTGGTTGTACAAAACCCATCCCAAGAAGTGTTTAAATGTCATGGCTCTAAATTGTAAAACAATACTAAAAAGCAACATATCCGGCTGATGGAGACTAAGGTGTACCTAGCATAGTTACGAATAAACAGCACCCCGAAAATACAGATTTACAGAACTGGAGATTTACACAGCACTTACAAAACACCACACTACTCCAATGAGCTAGAGATCAAAATGATTCCCTTTGATTCGTCACACGCATCATAACAATGTGCCAGCTCATTAGTCCAGCTCAATATGGCATGAAGATGTACAAGCTAATTAACTCAGCTCTACAGCAATCTGTGAAGTGATGACACTAAGCTATGCAATCTCTACTTAACGTTGGACCTAGAGAATGAAATCCCAAACCTCCTCGTACCAGTACCAGAAATCCTCTGATTTCCCCAAAGTGAAGACTTTATGGGAAGTGTATACAGAAATTTAGGCTCCTAGCAAGCGTGAAATACAGCAACAGTTTAGATCGTACTAACCTCGCTGCCTACTTTATCAGCACTAAGTTTGGAGGTGGGCCTGTAGCTCTCTGCTAAGCTGCCAAATGCTTCTGGATTGCACAGCTGGACAGTTTCCAAGGACCTGCAGCTTTGCGTGTCTAACTGCCGGCTCCCCTGCAAGGTGCCCTGCTGGGACAATCTGTGCACGTGCACACTGCCATCTGCACTCCTGCTGCCTGGTGGCCGGTAGATTTCAGCGGTAGGACGAGAAGAACCGTAAGTTACAGTTACGGTAGGTTTTTTCCGCGACAAAGGGTTCTCCTGCACAAAGTTTAGGTCTTCATCAATTAGATCATCTGGCTCAGGTTTGATGTCAATTACAGCTTCAGAAGGTGACAGTTCCCTCAAAGGCTTGACTGTAGACATTAAGCGGGATGCAGAGCCATCTTCAGAAGACTGCCTGTTAAAATGAGAAATTGCCAAATATTACCTCTACAAATAAAGTTCTAGAAAATTCTGGCTTCTAAACAAAGCCAGATGGGAAGAATCATGAAGGTATTATTTCTCATACATATCTAACACACTGATCCCTATTTTTAGTTTGGTTAATTAATCTAAGCACATCTGTTACTTAAAGAAATAGAACTGAGTTCTTGATTTAATGTTTTTATTTAACAAATTATAGGAATGCTTCACAATGACTACCACGGTCACACAACTCCTAAAGTCTTAATCTGTGCCAGGAAACGATCAGTAGCTTTACCGTGAAGCAGCGTTTCTTTGTTCCTGTGAACTGGTGGAAACTCTGGAGTCATTTCTTTCTGTCCGAGTGCTGGAAACTGCAAGAGGTGGCAAGACATCCTCACGCCTCCTCTCATCACTCACACATGAACTGCTTTTGCTGGAAGGAAGGTTGCTCTCAAAGATGTTAGATTCTGAAGATTTTACGCTTGTTGGTTCTGCAGAAACAGGTACCTTTCATTTTATATCAAAGCACAGCAATACAGATTTTGCAATAAATGTATCAAGGTAAATGTAATAAACAGGACATTTCCCAGATGAAAACACTACAATCTTACAGAGTTTTCAGCTCAAAACATTAGGAAGAAACACTCAGGATTAAATTTTGGACTCTGAAATAAATTCTTTATCTCAAAAGAAAAATAAAAACCCATCTTCTAAAAAGTGAGGACCCAAAAATACCATTGAAATTTAAAATTAACAAAACAGTCATCTAAGATCTTAGTGGAAACTAACTTAGAGCAACACTACATCAAAAGATAAATCCAGTTTCACTCAAAATTCATTTTCTTACTTACCAGTAGTTACAGACCGCAGCTTATCCAAAACACCATGGAGCCTGAAATAGATGGGGGACAGAGAAGGAAGCAAAAGAGAAAAAGGAGAAACAGAAGAACTTTAATTCAAAACGATAATCTTTCAGAAACAACCTTTCCCCACCAATAAACATCCCCACCCAAGCATTTCCCCACCAATAAGCATTTCCCCGCCCAATAAGCATCTCATTTATCCAGAGCTTCACTTTCCATCAACTGATAACGTTGGATTTAAGGAAGGGTTTAAATAAATTGCCTCCAGTGAGCAAACTTCACAGATGCAGGTAGGGTATTCATCACATCAGCTACTTTTGGCATTTTGTTCATTTACCAAATTAAAGCCAGTACTTTCTACTGTTCCACTACAATCAACAGTGTGAATTAAATGTCTTCAAAAGGATTGACTCAAATTAATATAGAATCCTAGGGTATAGGCTAGGATTTTACTTCATATATGAAACTTTAATTACACAGCAAAGTTAAAGAGAATTCTAAACAGAAACCTAAAAAATGTACAATTCAAAGTACTTAATTTACTCAGGATTCTTCCAACATGCTTTGTGTATATTAACAATATTCTTCGAGACATATTGCTGAGCAAATACTTTTCAGTGAGGTGCCAAATTTGCTGTTCGCCTGTGAAAAAGGCACCAAGCTGAAGCAATACAGAAAATAAAAAGGCTAGAAAATAATCCTTTAAAAATACACACTCATTACAGAGAGAAAAAATTAAAAACAAAAAAACACATTTAAGTGCACATCCTAGTTAGAATTCAAATCTGATCATAGGCAGCTCCATAATTTAGGCTGAGTGTTAGAAAGGTGGCAAGGAACAAAATCATATTGAAAACTGGAAAAAGTTAAACTGCATGGCAATATATGGAAGGCTTTTCACTAGAAGGCTGTTAAAAATGTTGTCAGCTGAACTCTGCTGCTGTGACCACGGTGTATCAGCTTTCACGCAGATCTGTGGATATCTGACCTGACACTTGGTTCAGAGTATGAAGTGCCGGCCAACCAGCAGGAATGTCAGCTCTGCCACAGAGCTGCTGTGAAACTTTTGCTAGATGACCCAGAATTACCAGCTACAGAGAGCTACCAAGGAGGGAGGACCTTGTTGAGTATTTAACTTAGCCAAGACTGAGTGCTTAAGAATGTAATAGTTCTGTGTTGCCTTTAAAAGGAAAAACAAAACCAAACAAATAAACAAAAAACAAATAAACAAAAAACATAGAAATCTCCCAATTACACCACTATAAAACTTTTTTCTCCACCAGTCCTTATATAGCTTACTGCATACATTTCATCTTGTTCTCTTTTCTTTCTTTTAACCAATACCTACTTCATTATCTAATAAAGCATTCTGAAACAGAATTGTATTTATTAACAAATGCAGATACTGAACTGAATGACAAGACTCATTACATGTGGAATTTATACAGGAATCATCAAAACCAGTGGAAGGTATAACATCTACGTATAGTTGATATCCACTTCCAAATACAAAAAAAAAAAAATTTGATTTCTCTCTTCTGTCAAAATTCGTTTTCTCTATGTCATTATTATTTTTTAATGAAGCTTTGGTTTAATCTACAAAGCCATAACTGTTTTCTGCTACATATTATCGCGTTATTTCTTAGCATGCAGAGATTCAGAGAAAACCCTAGTACTAGAGTTAAACTCATCAGTCTGTTAATTTGTCTAACCAATCCCCAACATTACTACAAGACAACTGCATGACTTACTGCCACAGTAAATTCCAAAAATTTTATCTAGGTGGGTCAAAAGAGGGAATAAAGCAGGTATATACACTGTAACTTTAAATTGAAAAAAAGGGGGTACACTGTTAGTTGCACTCACCTTTCTTATATTTTTGACAAATGCCAAAAAAAATGAAAACTTTGAAAGCAAACTTAAATTATACCCATGTCACATAGAAATATTTTGGTTTAAATAATTAATACTGTTAATTGTTATAACTGGAACTAATTTTTACTCTTTGTCAATGTTTATAGCTTAATAACATACCCAACTTCTAAAATGTTTCCTCTTTGCTATTTAATTGCATAAAAGCTCCTAACCAAATAAAGGAGAACCTGACTAATCACACAGACGTACTGGAAATGACTGTAATCCCTCAGTATGAAAATTATGAAGGAAGCAATCAGAAAAAGCAAGAAATATGCAATACTTCTCTCATCTATACAAATCAAAGCAATATTCCTTAAGACTGTATTAGATTAAAGACTCAAAAATAAGATTAACTTGAAAAAATACACAACTCTGAAAGCCTGAAAAAAATCTCTGGAGTGACATCTGTTTGAAGAGTCTGCCTGGCTACTTTGAAACCTGGAGGTTAAAGTAGTAGAAAATGTATGAGAAATACTGTACTGGCGAAAGCTCTCGTGCAGCATAGCATTAGAATTAATTCACAACTGTCAGGAGTTTAGGGGGGGGAAAAAAGTTCATCTGTTGCTCATTTGTCCTCTTCACAACAATTCTGGGGTTCTACTTTTGTTTTGTATAGCTGGGTGCTGGCGATAAATAAACAGCCTGAGAGGTGGGAATACCTAAACATTTGGTGCTAAGCCTTGTCAAAGACGGTATACAGAATTAGAGTCACTGCTCATCTGTCCTCTAATTCCTCTGTACTACAGCAATCTGAAGCACTATTAGCATAAAAGCAAGTAAGTTGTTTTTTAAAGAACTACCTTTAAAGAACTAACTGAAGTATATAAAACTCTCAGAGTGGGCTTTGCAGGATTTTTTTTTCAGTCAACATTTGGCCCTCACTTAAATGAGCATTTCAAACTTCATTCAAAAATTTGACTGCACTTATGAGCAAACAAAGAACATAAGCCCTCCAGCCTCCTGTGACACTTAATAACCACTGCAATAGCCTAACGACTGACAGAATAAAAATGATTTATTGAAGTAAAAAGGTTTTATTAATGTAAATTACACAATGGGGGATAAATAACTGTTTATATTCTCACGGCTCATTTATAGAAAAGAGTCCCAATTACTGGTAAGATCTGTGACAAGTAGCTTACAAACATACCATACAGTAAACCTGACAGTATTGTTTCCAAGGAAAAGGGAAAGGTCCTCTGTCATCTGCTCCTGGCTCTTCTTGTTGGCCACCATAACCATAATATAATCAGGGAGTTCTTCATCTAATAGAAAGAGAAATATGTTGTTATAAAGTATAAGAAAACATAAAAGATTAAACAGATCCTTAAACAAGTTATCAGAGCTTTTTTTCCAGGTTTTCTACAAAGCCTCTGTAGGCAGATTGTTAGATAAGGAAATTAACAAGGCTTCCACTTCATCTGAGGTTTAATAGGACTTTCAGCCACAAGTGAAAAATAAAAGATCGTCAACTTCAGTAGAGCAGAAGCTGAAAATAAGATCAAAGCATTTAAAAAGTAAATAAAATAGGAAAAGGACAAGATAAAAGAAAGCCACTCTGTTGCTGGAATCCTTTTATTGGAACACTAACAAGCGTCTACGATTTTCACGCCTTCAAATATTGCCAAACACAGCACCTTAGCCTTACGAAAGGCCAAACTAATAAATATTCCTTTGAACAAATCAAAGCCATAGCAACTTCCAGATTTTCCATCTACAAAAACGCTGAATATCAGGCCATAAAACAAACAAACAAAAAACAGCAACCCTGAGTCTGATTCTCTATCTCCCCACTGCATGCAGTTTCATACACCACGTGAAATCCACTCCCACTGCCTGACACAGGGTTCCCCTACCAATCAGAATTGGTAGCAAAGTGTTGGGAATCTAACGTTAATACATTAAAGGTTTGGGGATGTTGGTGTTTGGTGTTTTACTTTACCCTAGCTCTGGTCTACTCTGAAAGACTGAACAGACAATTGTTGCTTGAGGGCATTAGGTATGCTTCTTGAGCACGTATTTCGATTTATTTAATCAAACACCTCATGCTCTCCAATACTGCTCCATGGCATGAACCTAAATACAGAATGTGAAAACAGTTGGAAATCCACTTCAAATAGTGAACTTGCACTAAGGCCCTAATATACTTGTTCTCAATTCATCAAGTTAAACCTGTACACAGTATTATGAAGACCTAAAAATTAAAAATCTTAAATAGAAATCAAACTATAAATCAAATGAATTGCATTTATTCTATATCTCTGTACCCTAGAGCACAGAAGCAACATCCATACATTGCACCTGCACTCCACTGTCACTACTCAGGTGTTCCAGCACAATACACTTCTAGCCTAAACCCTACCTTTTCTTTATTTTATTTTTTTAATGTATGCTACAAGTTGCACAAGCTGGACGTGCACCCAGATCAAGGAACTCACTGATATTAAAATTAATTTTATTTTTTGGCCAAGCTACTTTTAAACTTGACCTGCTCCTCAGGTGGTTCAATATATAAAGTAATTTTAATTACAGATCAAAACATGAGTTAGCACAATTACTTGCAACAGGACAACAGAAGGACAGAAAGAAAATGACTACTGCTCTCTGTGATTGTGTTGGCTTATGTCAACTTAAATTGTATGTAAAACCACAGCCTTCTGATAATTTTCATAATTGATGAGTATTTAACTACCTTTACTTTGACAAATGTGAACTTTTCTTTTGTGAGTTCTAGACAACAATTTTCAGCATGTCTTTGTCTAGAAGACTTTCTGAAAAAAAAGTACGAGCAGTTACAGAAACAAAAGCATGGTTCTTGCTCACACGGGTTGGAATGAGGAAGAAAAGATTTTTACCAGTTTCGTACAAGAACAAATAGAGGATTCTTGAAAAGCATTATTTGGAAAGTTGTCCCTAATCCTCCAGTCGAGAAAAAAACGCTGTAAGATAACAGAAATTAGGAAACAGTGGATTAAAAACAAAAAAGAGGCCAAGGGAGGCCAGACTTGGCGATAAAGAATACAGTTATTTGAAGAAGTTCAGAAGCTGACCGAGAAGAAAAGGCAGACAGTGGATGATGATCTTGGGAACTGCCTTCTGAAAATAACAAACAGGAAAAAAAGAAAACCAGAGAAGGAATAATTATCCATAATTGGAAGCAGAGATCACTAGTGTTCTACTTGCATCTTTGTATGAGATATAAGAAAGATTTTTTTCAAAAATGCAGGAAAAAGCAGACAAAGAATCAAATGAAACCTGAAATGATGATTAAAAAATTGGTCACTGAAAAAGACAACTTGAGATGGTGACAAAGAAGACCTCACAATGAAAAAATTCTAAACAGGGTTCCTTGGAACCTGCTGAGCTCAGAAAATCTACTCCAGGCACTCCACACTGCTCATACACGTCCCTTCACATTCAAAACAAAATCTTGATCCTATCTCTATGATTTCATAACATGTTATTTCATCAACGTTAGCATAAGGTAGCTCTTAGTTTTCTCCTTAACAGTCAAGATCTTACATTTCGCAGAGTTGTGCTACCTATTGTTTCTGACATGGCCATTCCAACTCCTAAAACAGTCAGCCTGACTCTGCCTCACTGTAATATCCTTCCTCCTAATTCTGACAAATGCTTGAAATCCAAAACACTGTTGAAAAGACACCTAAGAAAGAATAACTCCATCTCCGAGTGGCCACAGGTAACTGCTGTCATATGCAAGCACTTTACTTTATGTAATGTTCCTTCCTGCACCTCATAGAACCTTCCTTAAATATTCACAAAGACATGTCATTGCTTCTTTCTTTCAAATGCCTTGCAGCCATATCTCACTGAAGGGGGAGAGACTGTTAGCCTTCTTATTTCCTTTTAGCTCTTCATCCGCCAATGTCCAGATGCAGTGTCCTCTTATGCTTAGACTACACTTTTTGTGAAGTATTTTTGTTTTCATATTAGTCCAGCACTTAAGGTAATTCACCTCACGCTTGAGACTTCTGTGTGCAGTAACACGATTAACTATGGGTAAATTCGCTGATCCAGAGAATGGCATTAACTAGCTCCTTGTTTCCTGTTGAACAACAACAAACGTGGGCTGACCACGAAGTAAAACTTACCAACATAAGCCCCAAGCTCCTGCAACTTTCCTTTTATAGCCCCCTAAAACACAATGAAACAGCATGTGAGGGATGGCACGACAAGGTACCTTTAACTGCAAAACAGCGCGAGGTTCCCTCAGTGAAGTTTTCCTCGTTGCCTACTGAAGGCTTTGGCTTAGCAGAGGCCCCGTGCCCGCCCCCAGGTCGCAGCAGAGGGCTGCCAGCAGCAGGGCCGTGAGGCCCGCGGCAGCCTCGCCCCCCGCCCTATTTCCATCCCCCACACCCGGCCGCCCCCTTCTTCAGCAGGGACCACCCGGTCTCACGGGGAGCGCAGAGGCCGACGAACAAACAAATAATAAACGAAAACAGCCCCGCAAGGTTCGGAAAAGGTCATCCCCGGCTCGGCACCGGCACTCTGCCGGGGTCTGCGGCGTGTGAGCGCCCGGTGGCAGCGGCTGGCAGCCCCTGCCCGCCGGGGGGCGGCGGGGGGGCTCGGGCCGCAATGCCCCGGGGCAGAGTATGGGCAGGGGGAGCGGCAGCGGACCCCCTCCCGGCTGCCTCCCGCAGCCGCCGGTTACCCCGGCCGGGCTCGCCCCGCCGGGGGGGGGTCCCGGCCCCTCGCCGCGGCGCCTCTCACCCGGATCTTGCGGCTGATCTCGGTGCCGATCTCCATGGCCGCGGCCTCCCCGCTCGCCTCCCGCCCAGGCCCCGTCGGCCCGGCAGCGCCGCACAGCGCCCGGCCTCCGCCTGCGGCGCCCCCTGGCGGGACGCGGCCCGGCCTCCGCACCGCCTCCCCTCACCCGGCCCGGCCCGGCCCGGCCCCGCTGCCGGCCCCGAGAGGGCGGCGAGCCCCGGGCTGCGCTGAGCCACGGGCCGGAGCTGCCCCAGCTCGCTCGGCCGCCCCGCAGCGGGCCCCGCTCACCTCCCGCCCGTCCTTGTTCCCTTCCTCTGCCAGTGCCCGAGGGAGGCCTGCAGCCGCCTCCTGCTTTGTAGCGTGCTGGGGTCAGCTCTGGGCCCCTCACCACAAGAGGCCCTGGAGCGTGTCCAGAGAAGGGCTATGAAGCTGGTGAAGGGCCTGGCACACAAGTCCTATGGGGAGCGGCTGAGGGAACTGGGGTTGTTTAGTCTGGAGAAGAGGCTCAAGGGAGACCTTATTGCTCTCTACAGCAACCTGAAAGGAAGGTGTGGGGAGCTGGGGGTCGGCCTCTTCTCACAGATAGCTAGTGATAGGACTAGAGGGGATGGCCTCAAGTTGTGCCAGGGGAGGTTCAGACTGGAAATTAGGAGACATTTCTTCTCAGAAAGAGCAGTCAGGCATTGGAACAGGTCACCCAGGGAGGTGGTGGAGTCACCGTCCCTGGGGGTGTCCAAAGAAAAGCTGGACGTGGTGCTTAGGGACATGGTTTAGTGGGTGGCATTGGTAGTAGGGTGATGGTTGGACGAGATGATCTTGGAGGTCTTTTCCAACCTTTATGATTCTAATGATCAATAAGAATGTGTATGTAATGTAATGTAATGATCAATAAGAAGCCTTAAAATAACACGCTGTTCTTCACAGCTTCGCTGACAAAGGTAAAGTTTCTGTCTTAAACACAAAGAGGCTTCATCATCTCCTAGTCTTCTTTCCACAAAGGATCACTTGCTGAGGAAGGAGGAGCTATGCAGAGGAAACCCTACAAGGCAGGTCACAGTAAGTAGAAAAGAAGTCATGCTCAAGTCACATCCTTTATCTCCTGCACCAGTGTTGCAGCTTCACTTCATCCAGGAGCGCTGATTTAGTGGGCAGCACCGATACAGAAAGCCCAGCATGCACATATACAGGGTCTTTTAAAACAGTACAAATGCTTAGAGCTTATTTTACCCTGTGGTAACAACTGTATTAATCTCTTTCTGCATCACTGCTCCCAATACAAACCAAGCATAATACAGAGGCACCCTATACTAATTAATGCTAATGATCTGAGCTGTTTGCCTGACCATACTTAAAACATACTGGTATTACAGTGAGGTACAATGAGTAACAGAATAGCCTAATTATGACATTCCATTTTAACCTTTAACAGATACATTTTGCTCTGTTAAGATTTCAAATATGTTGCATTATTTTATTATTGGAATGGAAAATTACTGAATGACATAAATATGAATTAAATATATTCATCAACTAATTAATAGATTTATTTATAAATTCACAAAAATATGTTCAAAAAAAGCATATTTTCTGACTAATAACAGAAGCTCACTGCTTCAAGTTCAGCACTGTATAATGTGTAGGAAAACTGTCCACTTTTATTAATTAGTTATTTGGTAGAACATTTTACAGTGCCTTATATGTAAAAATAAACCTTGCAAGCATGAAATTTCAGGCTTCAAGCATGCAGTAGACCTGTTGTATGCTTATTTTTCTAGAACTTGTATGCTTCTATTTGTTCCACCTTGTTTCTTTTTACCTTCAAGAAGCATGTAATGATGTATCAAGGCCCAGCTCTCTCTGCAGTTTTTTACAAATAATAAAAGGAATGATGAAAAACAGGGAAGTTTCACAGAGCCAAAACATAGAAGTGATAAATAAAGTGAATTTGTTTAGAGAATACCTTTAAGAATCACATGTAGAGTCAGACGTATTCTGTCTTTGCAGTTCATGAAGTCACTGTTTTGCATGGCTAGTGAGTAAATTAAGATATTTTTCTACATGAATTCTTCATTGTTTTAGCATCCTGGGAATAGCCCTTGGGAATAGTTTAGCTCCTGGGAACTGTTTCTGGACTATCTTGTATTTTTATCACAAATGGATAATTCTCCACTAGGCTGAGGAAAATATACATGCATACCACTTTTCTGCCTGGAGAGCGGCTGATGCTGCTTCCTATTGGGCTCACTTCCAAGTTTCTCTCTTTCTTTTTAGTTAGGGCAAAGTTCCCAGAATCAGACCAAGGTGAATATTTGCATCAACCTTCACCCTGTTGACTGATATGCTCAACTGCAATCACAGCTTCGAACCAGAATGGAAAAAAAATCAGAACTGTCCAAAAGGGAAGATGTCAATAAGCTCAAACTGGGATTATCCCTGTTCCACTATGGGCAGGTGTTACTCAATCTAGTAGGCAGAAACTTTTCCATCTCCTTTTAGAAGGGCTGCAGTATTCGTCTGTAGGGCATTAGTCTCTTTCTCCCATAGGTTCAACAAGAGAGCAAAGAAATGAGTACAGCAAAGAACGTGGGTGTTTCTAGCCATGCACATCATGGAAGTTGACGAGGGATTGAAAGGGAGAAGCAGAAACACAGTATAGTGCCCTGAGACAATCAGGCTCTGTCTCATTGATGTGTCTGTATAAAAGATCATCGTGTTTTCATGGACACATTTGTCTCAAAAGGTGGAGCAAAGCAGCTAATAGAGAGTTGATGGGGCAAAACATGAGACAGAAAGGGCAAAATGGAGAAAGTATCCTAACTTTGTGTTTTTCTGTACAAATTGGGGTTATAGAAAGCAGAATTTAAAAATGGAGCTCAGGAATAAAGTTTTGATGAGCTTCAAAAACAGAAAATGTAAGCTCTAGAGGAACATATTGGCAATATCCTACCTGTCTTTAAGATGGTGTGTCTTCAACGTAAATGCAAAAGAGAAAATACAGCAAGAAGTAACTATGCCAAGCTAGAAAACTCTAATAAATGTAACTTCCAGGCAGAGAATCAGGCAGGAAATGGGTGTGATCAAGATTTAGAATAGGAAATGGAACAGATAAGAGCATTGAGACATTGTTTCCAGTGTGAATTGTTTAGAAATAGGAGTCACCTCTGTTACACTGAATTTTCATGGCTTGAATTTTTTATGCATTGTACTGGCCAGTTTTCTCAGGCAAGTAGCTACATTTCTGGCCTGTAGTGGATATCTTTAGAAAAGGGTGTCCATTTAGTTTAGCTCAAAGTTAGTTTCTTTTACTCAGTATAAGATTCCTCTGAATGAGTTCTTTTTTTGGCTTGGACTGTTCATTGTAACTATGGTTTGTGTATGGGAGGAAAAAGAGCTATTTCCCTGATCAGAGTCATCTCTAAGAGAAAACTGCTGTGTCTAAGAGAAATAACTTGAAAGAGTTCATCATAGTACAAAATTGCCTACATATTTCAGCTCAGATTAGTGTCCTCCCAAGTAACATAGTACTAACATAGTTTGCATAGTAGATCTGCAAGTTAGACTTGCTCAGAGAGTAGCATGTTTGTTCGCTTTACATTACCAAAATACTTTCTAAGTTTTACAGTCGTGAATCAGCATTCACATACTCGTTTTATCTTTTTCCTCATCCCTCACCTGTTTCAAGTTTGTATATACTTTTGCCTGGCTCACACAAAGTGAAGAACCTTAAAATTCTAGATGGCATACAATTGCTGATTTATTTTCAGGTCCACATAGATTTGTAGGACCAGGGTACAGCCCCCTACATGATGATTCCATTCGTTAAACACTATAAATATTACTGAATTAATATGCACTTAATGATTGATAAGGCAGTTATTATTAATAATTTCTACTGGTGCCTTTGGGAGTTTTTGTGTCTGAGCAAGGGCTGAGAGATTAGCCTTTTAGTCTGCATATTCTTGCTGTGTATATTGCAAACAGCTGAAACTTTGCAAGGACTTCTGTTTTTAGCTGCAGACATAAATGTATGTGCATAGGTCACTTAGTATGGCACATGTGGATTAAACCCTGAAAATATTTCCAAGCTGTGTAAAAAAATAAAAATAAAAAGACAAAAAAACAAAAACAAACAACAACAACAACAAAAGACCAATGGATTTTTTTTGGAAGACATTTGCCTTAATTGGAAAGGCTTAAAATAAATGATCATATGATTAAAAAAGCAAGGATTGCCTGCTATTTGTTGTAACCCCTATTTCTGTAATGCCCCTGTAGCCAGCGAAGCAGCTGTTCATTGCTGACATTCTCCCTGCCAGGCATTCCAACTCTCTGAGGTAATGGGCTGCAAGCATACGGGCCTTCGCTTTAATTCTTTCAGCGTATCCTTCCGCATGGATAGAGCGAGGGGAACGCCTCCAGGAAAAGAAATTAAATGCACACACACACAGGCACACAGAGACAGGCGATTTGAAAATATTCCAGAGAACGCGATTTTGTGCTCCCGCAGCACAGCATTGCATGAAAGAGGCTGTCCGAGGCGCTGGCTGGCACAGGTTTATTTTGTTGCAATATTTTCTTCCACCCCCAGCTCTTTACCCAGTGGAATGATATCCAGAGCAAGTTTTTTGAGACAGGAAGTGAGGAATGTTTTCACTATGAGTGATCTGAGAAGAAGGTGGGTTAGCCGAGATAGCAGCTGTTTTGTACGAGAGGAACACAGTAAGTCAGTCCCCAAGGAACACAGATGAGATGGCTCCGCAAGAAGAAGTCTCAGAGCGCTCTGGTTTTTCTTCAGCTACACGTATGTGAAAGGAGACTCGGTGTCTTTGGATCGCAGCAAAAGGTAATGGGAAAACAGCAGGCACAGTAAAACATAGCGGGCGATCTTCTGCGCTGTGTACTGTAAGATTGAGGAGTTTCAAGCATTTACTTTTGGGAAAGTGAAGGCTGTAGAGCTCTGTGCTTCTGGAGGCAGGGGAAGTTTGAGATCTGCTGCACTTATTGCTGCTCTTTTAGTCCAAAAGTCATGTCAAAGATTAACTGGTAAAACAAGGGGAGGGTGGAGTATTCTGATTTTTTTTTTTGGCTCCTCAAATATCTCTGAACTAAATATACGTATTTAGAGCATTTGAAATAATAGGAACCCTATTTTATCATCATATGTTGCAGTTTTATTTCACATGCTGTCATTCATGCAGGCTGTTTGAAAATTCTTGTAGAGTAAAATGCCAATTATTGAGGGGAAAATGGGAAGTGGGAGATGTAGGTAAAGGGGAAGATACCACAGCGCTCAGTAATTGTGCTTCAGTCATGAGCATGTTGCTGAAATTCTAATATAGCATTTTTAAAACTACGTTTGTGCTGAAATATAAATGTACAGTTTGGCCATGAAAGACATTTTTACTTGTTGCATGAAAATTCCAGGCTTGCTAAAAAAAGGCTTGTTATTTTAGAGAGTCAACTGGGCTTGCAACTTCTGGCAGACTGTAGTTCCTGTTTGCTAAAGTAGCTTTATAACAATGCAGATGTATCCTAACTTAAAACATTACAGAACGCAAGTACGAGAGCACCTAGTATTGCCGAGCGTGCTTTGCATGTTCTGAAAATTCTGATCTAAACTTTCTCCCTATGCTTGCATTGCTACCTGTGTGCACAGAGAAATAACTGAAAGTCTCAGATTGCCTAAAGTCAGTGTTTAGGTGGCTTGTGAATTTCACCTGTCAGGTCAGCCACTGCTTCCTGATATTTTTTCCATGGTCTTTGGGTACTTTTCTAAAGGCCTGATAGGGATATAAGAGTTTCAAAGTCTTTTATGTTCAGTACGTAAAACTGAGGTTAAAACAGCACTGCACTTGTGACTGCAGCTTTCAAAAAGATGAATAAGTCGATTTTGCACATCGCTGTAGCACCAAAGAAAATGTGCGTAATTGTGCACAGAATGTATTGGAAAATGGGCCCTGGGGAAGTGAGCTAAGGTCAGTCAGCCAAAAGTTTCACTGCCAGGAATAAACCCAGTGCGAGATTCTGCTGGCAGTGGGCAGGAAACTAAAAGCTTCTGTCTGTGGAGCATTTCCCACATGCTGCTCTCGGGGGCTGGATTTGGAGGATCAACGTGCAGAGCAAGTAATCAAGTGAGGAGCCGTGCGTATCCCTAATTTTTTCAGGGAAACTTGTTGCCGTCAGTTGTTATGTGTTCTGTAGCCTCAACTAAAAATAAATCCAGTGGTGTTTGGATTATTTCTTTTTTCATCATTCAATCAGTTGTAATTAAGATTTTAGATAGTATCTGTTGAGGTTAGGGACTGTGTGCAGTGGTAAAAGTGCCTCCAGATTGTTAGAAGCATGGTCATGAAGTCTGCTTCTGGTCATCCTTTGAAGTAGTAGAGCTGCAAAGGTGTCACCGAGGACAAATGCCATGCTGCCTCCTCCTGCAGCGCCTTCCTCTTGGCCGTGGTGCTTAAAAGACGGGAGGATGGGGTCTGGAAAGAAAGTTTCAACCCAGAGAGCCTGCGGTTGTGTTGAATACCATTAAATTTCTAGGTATGCACATAAATATGCAAACGTTGTGGGACTATCTAGCTGTTTATACCTGTGAGTTTAAAACCAGGTGTGCTAGGAAGATTAGTGAACCCCCCATCCCAAACAAATGGATATATTCACGTTATCCTTACCTGAGAAAAGTCCTCAGAAATCAAACTACGCCTTTTAAAATGCCTTACGAACATACCAGCCTGAAAAAAAAAAAAAAAAAAGCGTTTTGTTTTGTGTTTTTTTTCTAATTACAACGGCTTTTATCTCCGAGGCGGCGCTGCCACCAGAGGCGGCCCTCACGCCACGGAGCCCTGGCAATGCGCGGCGGGGGCGCCCTCAGCCCGGCACCGGCCCCAGCCCGGCACCGGGCAAGGCTGCCGGGGCTGAAAGCCTCTGGGTCCCGGTGGCCGGGGCCGGGTGGGCCACCTTCCCGAGGGGGCCATCGCCCCGAGCCCCGGGGCTCGTCGCTGTGGGAGCATTCCCCGTCGCCCCCCCCCCCCCCGCCCCAAGGCGGCCGTGGCTCCCCCCGCCTGGCTGGAGCGCCTTGGCGCGGTGCGGTAGCAGCCCCAGCGCCCAGGCGGGCCGCGGCAGCCGCCCTGAACGTGCCTACTTCTGAGGAAAAAGCTTTTTTTAGCCCGTGTTTTTCCTGTGCACGTGGTGTGTAAACCTGTAAGAGCGACGTGTTTCTTAATCGGGGGTGCGAGTGAAAAGTAAACGCTTGAGAGAGGGGAAAGGCGAGGTCCGTGCACAGCGCGGAGCTGACAGGAGAGCAGGTGTGAGGGTGTTTGCAAAAGGCGGGGAACCTTTCCACTTGGAAGAAGTGCGTTGCCGGTTTGTTTTTTTAGGGAAAAACTAGAAAATAATTTGTTTTCAGAGTTGGCGTACTCTGTTGGTGAGGCAAACCGTAACCTCAAACGTGGTACAGCAGTTTAGCATAAGCAGTAATGGTTCAACTAGCTGTAATTCAGGGAAAATTAGAGGAATTGGATTTTAATTGTCTGGTAGGAAATGGCTAAGGTGTGAGGTTTAATACCTCTCTTCCTGCCTTTCTTCTCTCTCTCTCTTTTTTTTTTTTTTTTTTCCCTGTAATCTTTTATGGGGCTTGGTTTTGTGCTTAATCCAACAGATAGGGGCTGAGGCTGCATGCTTCTCGGAAAATAATGCTGGGCTGCTGTTTTTTTTTCTTCAACGTTACAAGTACCTTTGGCAACTTGGACTTTCTAGAGGTCTTTCATTTAAATATCAATTCCGCTTAGAAATACTTCCTATTTTAAGGCATTTAATCCGCATTTAATCGACACTCATTATTTACTTGCAAGTTCAAAACAAAACAAAACTTGCCAAAGACTGCTGTAGTCTGTGGAAAAACCAGAAACTCTGGTGTTTATTTGATTATTTGAATACATAACAGCTCCGCATTTTGGAGAAGTAGACTGACTATTTAGATTTAAAAAACATATATACATGTTGTTTTCCCTCGTTTCCATTCCACTTTCAGTCAGATTTTTTTTCTGATTCATGTATGTTTTCTTTCTCCTTTGCTCCTTACTAGGATTCCAGTGGATGCCCCCTCTACTTTTATCCTGGTGGAAAACTCGCTTGTCTTTAATGGATACTGCTGCTGCTGGTTGATTTTTGGAGACTTTACAGCTCCTTACTTTTTGAGAGGAGATCGCTACTTTTCCTCTCTCAAGTGCGTGGTGGTGGTAGCTTTTTATCTCTAACCATCAGTGTGGAAGAAGAAGATGCCTCTACCTTTTGGGTTAAAATTGAAACGAACTCGACGTTACACAGTATCCAGCAAGAGTTGCTTGGTGGCTCGGATCCAGCTGCTCAACAATGAATTTGTGGAGTTCACGCTATCTGTGGAAAGCACGGGCCAGGAAAGTCTCGAAGCAGTGGCTCAGAGGCTTGAATTGCGGGAGGTAAGAGAACTGTCAAGTTAAGGTATACCTTTGTCTCTGGTGTTAGATGACCTGTGTGGTGAATCCTTACCGTTTGGGGCAATCAGTTTGTTTACTGGAACAGCTATTCCTTGTACCCCTTGCTTCTTCACATTCTGGTCTTGAGAGGGACATGGATTGGTCTAGAACAGTTGCAAAACTTACATTACAGAGCTAGAGTAGGTCCCAAGGGAACAACATGTGAGAAGTGGCAGTGAACAGCTTAGAAAGATAAACAAAGCCACAGTTGTGGTTGTTTTTCAATGTGACAATGCTGAAAATGTCATTTAAAAAAATAAAATATCAGCACCTAATTTCTGCCTAAGCAACTTTTAGATTGGGATATGAAAGAGACTGCTATTTGTGTGCATATATTTCTGACGGATTAGTACTGTGAATACAACCTGAAGCACAAATGTGAAGTGTGTACCAGTGACAAACTACTTGTGTTGTTAGTTCACATAACCTACCGCAAACTCGTTTGCAGGCCGTGCCTTTGAGCAAGCATATAATCATTTATTGATGTCTGTCCCCATGGAGAAACATGGTCTGCACCATCTGTATCCGTATGTATCTGTATAACAGCTTCCCCCCCCCTCCAATTTCTTGCTAGGTATTTTGAAGGATGCTTTTGCAACTGAAATTTACTCTTCTCCCACACATACAGTGATTATTCTGCAAGCATTTATTACTGTACACAGCATGTGTTACTGTAGAATTCCTTGGTAGGAAATGCTCCGTACAGTCAGTTGTTTTCAGATTTTTTTTTTCCCGTTTGGAGAATAATAAATAAATGAAAAAGGTGCGAATCCATTCATCTCTGTTTGTTTACTGTGTATGTTCTCAGTTCCAGTATGGTTTCTTCTAGATTGTCCAAATATTCTTTAATTGTACAATTATTGAGGAAAAGTTCTGTAGGGCAGCGTGACTTCACTTTTGTTTTCTTGCTCTTTCTAGAAAAAGAAAAATCTAACTACTCTCATAGCCTTAGCATTTACTTAGAACACATCGGGTATCGTGTATCTAGAATTCAGTAGTTGTGTTTGAGTGGAGTATGTCAATTTTATCTATCGATTTTTGGATGTCGCTGGTAAGTCAACAGAAGGTAAAGACCTTGACTATATTTGGTTTGCAAAATGCGAAGGCTTTGTCTTCCTGAACAATGACTGCCAGCTTTTACTGAACTATTTACAAAGCATTGGAGATGCATGCTTTTTTCAACAGTTCTTCATTATCTCTTTCTCTGGAGCTACTCCTAAAATCTGATTTTAAAAAAAAAAAAAAAAAAAAAAAGGGCTGGCAGTTCTCTCAATTAAGGGTCATATATCAGACTAAGGGAGTTGACACTACACTACTGAACTCTGAGCAGATTCTTTTGGTCATGCATTCTTGCATGGATTATTTTGGCAGGAAAATGTGTTGCAATAAAAGGGAATGGAAAGTAGGGATATAAATTACTTTCCATAGCTTGCATTCAAGAAATGTTGTTTTGCCTTTAGTCGGATTTGCCAAGCAGATACCGGGAGCATTTCTGACCACTTGCTTAGTACGAAGTTTTCAGGAAGAAAAAATTGCTTAGCATTTACTTCTAACTGCAAAAACAGTATTATCGATGCTGTGAAATACAAAGAACTTTCTATAAAATGCTCTGTATTGTTAATGCACTACGCACCTTTTAACATGTGACTTGAAAGTGGTAAACAAGAGAATATGACTGTTCATTTAAGCACTGAGATTTAACTCAGTTAAGAAAATCAAGGCATCAGTTTCAGATTACTGTATACGGGTTCTGCAGTTCCCATGCACCCTCAGAGCAGTTTATTGCAGGAGGTATGAGTGGAGTCTGTACCTATTTAGACATTGAATGGTAAAATTTACAGAAGTCTCTTTCTCTGTGGTGTAGTCTGTAGTCACTGAGTTTAGGTGGTGAACTGAATGGCTTATTCTTAGTGCTGTGCCACCTTTCAAGATATTTGTTTTAACAGATCTCACTTTATTTTAAATAGTAGTCTTCAAATTATGCTGTGTGTAGCTAAACACTTTTTTCTTTCTGTTTTCCAATTAATACTTCTTCATTTCCAAGTTCAGAAAGTCTAAGCATGTTGTCAGTTTTGTTACTGAATGGCAAGCTTTGCAAAAAAGTGAAGTGACTGCATTAAACTAAGAAGAATATCTGGTATTCCCAGAATGTGACTCATCAGCAATGGGTATGTAATCCAGCCCTCTCAAACTGAGGAACTGGGGAAAGAAGACAGAGGGTGAGGGAACATAAGTTACTGACCCTTTGTAGTACAGCCTGTCCTTTATCCTGTGAGAGGACCGCAACCAAACTCTATTTATACAAAAAGCTGTGTATTTGTTGCAGAAAACCATTCTGGAATTGCAAGTTTTGAAAAAGTGCTGAGAGCTCTGATTGTTAACCAACTTGAAAAGTATGTATAACACTGCACATGTTGCATTTAGGGCATGAGTACACAAATCAGGTACTTGAAAATATAAAAATGTGTTTTAAACGTTAATACAGGTAGGCATCTATAGATATTTGGCAGGAGATGTTACAACTGATTTACCTCTCTTGCTGGATCTTCTTTTAATTCTGTTTTATAATAACACTTCTATACCAGAATAAAGGGGCAAACTCTGCTAGTGTGTGGAAGCAGAACCTGACTTAAGTGCAGATGTGTGGTAGAGAGTACACCAGTACAAGAATTAATGATATAAAAAGAAGATAGGGAACTTCTTTGTGAAGTATGCGTGGTGTCTATGCAAATTCCTGTGTTTGTTTTGGACATGAATGACAAAGACTGAATCAAGGTTATCCAGACTCTGAAGAACTTGGAAGTTCTGAAACAGTGCTTCAGTGTTCTGTAACACTTTGCTCTGAAGTCCAAAGTATCAGCTCTTGTTTGGAGAAAACACATAAAAATACCTTTAATTCAGTGTGGTGGTTTATTAAATGTGTGTTTACTTAGGTAAACAGTGTTTTCAAAATAAAACCAAATGCAGCCATAAACACTCTTGCATGTGTATGTATTAGTAAGCATATTGACTGGCAAATAAAAGTTGGGCCAAGTAGTGACGGAGGGGTCACTGACATAATAATGTTTATGCCTTGTATCTAAGGCTGACAAAATTTTGGCTAGTGCTTAGAGAAATAAAACAAGAAGGGCTGATCGTTGAACTGTTAATGGCTGCCTCTCGGAATGAAATTTTGCTTAGGAACGTTAGGAAAGGAAAAGAAATGATCATGGAGGAGTACATAGAAAACACAAGTCTTCAGTGTGTAATCTCATTAATATAAAAAACACAAATTACTTGAAAAACAAAATTGACTCCATCTAAAACATATATTAATTTTAAATGTGCTGAAATCATAATTTAGGGGCAAAGAAGGATGAGCAGTCAGATTGCTAAAAAAAAAAAACAGCACTTGCCTTCAGTCCAATTACTTTATTTCTTCCTTTTTTCTGAAGGAAAAAAAACCATTCATTAAGGTATATCATTTATGTTCAGTCTAGCTTATTACTCTGAGCGCCACAAAATTATTTTTATTCCATGAAAGCCTTAGTGGCGATTAGGAAATGTTACCCCTGACTTCTGTAGCTTTTTTAATAAAGTGGGGTCAGAATTTGCATAAACCACTTATATGTATTTTTTCCCTGTCTGAATCCCTGTGATTAGCAGTATAGTTTTATACTAATTTTGATAGTAAAGGATTTTGTTATTTCTGAAGCAGGCATGTTGGTTTGTTGTTTAGTATTTTTACACTACTTTGAGATTTTGATTTTCCCACTTGTAAAGGAATCAGGATTTCAGAGTCCAGTGCGTGTGAATGTGACACTTGCTCTAACATCTATGCTGTATGAGGTGTGAGTCAACAGCACGTATGTGAGTCCATCCTTCTCAGAGGTGGAAAAAAGTAACATGATTTACAGAAAAAAAGTACGTTTCTAAGTTTTCGGACCGTGTTGATTGAAAGCTGGCCTGTTTCTGCAAGAGATGAAAATGTGTCTTGATGGGATATAAGGTCTTGTATGCGCTAGGTAGGTATTGCTCTTTAGCTTGTAGATTAGCCAATTTATTTTTGTCTAACATACTGATGAGTAAAATCTGCCTTGCCTGTCAGAGGAAATCCGTTTATTCAAGATATTTGAAAGGGGTAAAAACGCATTGTGTTGTGATTTTTGCAGTGTTTTAATTTGAGTAAATTAAAATGCCAGATTACCTTGCAAACTATTGATTTTAAAAAATCAATGATGATTTTTTCAAATCAAAACGATTTTTTTTTCTTTATTTCTTATCCCTGCAATATTGATTTAAGCTGTAATTTGCAGCTGCTTTGTTTAAATAGCATTTGTGATTTTCTCCTGACTACTCCTATACGGTTTGGAGCAGTCGTTGCGAGGGCTGGGGCAGGCTGTGCTGGAGAAGAGGTTTGCTGTGTGAGAGAGCAAAGGCTTCAGGTGGACTTCTCCCTGCGTTCTCCTGCTGAATCCTCCCTACGGGCAGCTCCAGTTGAAAATCCTGTCAGGACAACAAAGATAGGATAAGCCAAAGTGCCCTGAAGTGAGTAGCTTCAAGATGGGAAAAAGAGTTTATTGTGTGTTTTTTTTTTTTTTTTTAATGAGGCCAGTGATCAGGTATGCAAGGGGTGCGACTTTCCGTTCGGTGGCAGGTACGTGGCAAGACTTGGAGGTTTCTTTTTCCACTGCTTCCAAGAAGTCTTGGATCTTGTGCGCTGGACAGTGCAGGCTGCTCCAAAACCTTTCTCCACTAAGGATTGGGAAGATTTATGGAGGGGGTTGTCTGCTGTGATAAGAGGAAAGTTTCTGGAGATTTTTCGGGGCCTTTTGTCTCCTGCAGGTCTTAACGTTGGACATAGAGTAAAGCTCTCACTTGGCATCTGGCCGTGGTGCACAGTACAAGATTATTGACCCAGCTCTTCTGAAAGCAGTTCATTTAAACTGCGATATTCTGATGGCAGGGGCTGTTTTGTATCTAAGCATACGATAAAGCGAGACGCAGTGGAGTCCGTGGGCTAACCGGGATTTTTAACTCTGGCTGCAGTGCTTATGTTCAGTAATGAGACAGTGTTTTCAGCATTCTCTTCAGGAAAGTCTTAGGGCTTGTTTTATTTGTTTGTACCCATGTAAAGAAGGAAAAACACCTAAAAAAAAAGTATTTTTTTTCTTAATGTGAGGATCTATAGAGAATAATTGTGTAAAAGATGGCAGTAGTAGTTTTATCTCAAAATCCTAGAGAATATAACTTTTCCTGATGCGTTGTGCTGCTGCAGGCAGGAGACACAATCAGATCTGGGGATGATAACAGGTGCTGTTAAGTTCAAGTGAGATTATTCCACACTTGATATCTGACATACGCATTTGTCATTCAGATTTCTTTTCTAGATATTGTAAGTTGTGACCAAAATAGATGCTGAGATTCTATATTAAAACTTTGCGAAGGTGCTGAAGAGAATAACTGATAGGTATAAATGATGTTTAGATTACAGCCAAATGGAGTGGAATTATGTTAGGGATGAGACCAGTCCATTTTAAGGAAAATAAAATGAAATACAGCAGCTCATTATAGCTAACTAATACCAGGCTGTCGGTGCAGGGAAGAAGGGCTCTGTCACTGATTCCATTTCAAATTATAAAATGGTTGAGCAGTAACAAGGCGTGCTCAATACTGATGTGGAAACGTGAGAATATAAAGATCTAAAGCTCTTTTTTTAAAGTGTTGCTGAAGGATAACATACAATTCTAAAGAAATATGTTATTTACATGCAAGATGTGTTCAGTAGGTTGTTCCTTTCTCCGCACTGGTTCTGTACTGACAGAATCCCATAAAGGCTCGGGTCAGGAGGCACCTCGGAGGGCTGCGTGTCCTGCCCTCTGCTCACAGAGGGGCCGGCTTGGACTGGGTGGCTCGGGGCGAGTTTGAGTTCTCTGAGGATGGAGATTGGACATGTCTATGGGCTACCTCTTGGAGTGCTCGGCTATCTCATTGTGAAATTTCTTCCCTGATCTGATGGGGATGTCCCACACTGCACCTTGTGCCCGCTGCATCCCACCACTGCAGTGCCCCTCGCTGGAAACCCTTCCCCAGAAGAGCCTGGCTCTGCCTCCCCTCTACCCCACGATCCGGCCACTGGAGATAACAGTAAGATTTTACCCTAGTCTCTTCCTGAGACTCATCGTCCCCATTTGTCGGGCTCCCCTCAGACATGGAGCAGAAAGACCGAATGGTCTCCTGCAGCGGTGCCGTTGTGTGGCAGCGTGGCTGATGGAGCTGCTCGTAGCCCATGGGGGCACCTGTCCCCCACCACCAACCCGCAGCCCTGCCCGCTGTGCCACCATGTCAGGCTTCTCACAGTTTTGTGTTCTTGGTAACTCCTGAAATATTATACAAAAAGGCTTAACGTTGCTGTCTGTAGTGGCAGAAGGCAGCTAGGTAGAAAGCAACAGCAGAAATGGTAAGTCCCTTTTATTTATATTTGACTTTCTTCAAAGGGGTTGGGTGATGAATAAGTCGCTAAAATAAATGAACCTCGAAATAGTGTTAATCTTAACAGCTTAACATATTTTAGGAATTGTGTCATTACATTCTTTTCTAGAATTGGGTGTTGTCCTGTGCTACTACTAATAAAATGTTTTAGCAATGAATAAAAATGGATTCTATTTTAATCAGTGCAAGTATTCCAGGGTGCCTGAGTTCTTCTGAAAATTCACAGGATCAAGTTCTGCCCTTGAAGTCAAATGAAAGATTTGCATACAAGTCATAGGACGGGTTTTGGGCCACGGTGTTTACCTTGCCTTGTATTTTATTTATTTTTGATAATCCAAACTGGAGGAGTTTTTAAGGGAAAATACCATGACAGAAAAATCTTGTTTAAAGATATGCTGGATTCCAGAGTATGATTTTAAAATGGGGAAACATTTTCCTTAGTCCGGTGCCAGTAACAACTCAGTTCTGCGTGTAGGTAAGGTCAGTATTTTACAGAAATGGACCAGCACAAGCGATCGTCATGGCTTAAAAATAAGTTTAAACTTGAGGTTGTAGAAGCAGGAGTATCTTAATTTGGAGAGTATGAAACAGCAGTGCTGTTACCAGCCTTTGTGCTCATTCTCTCTTTTCCTTTCTGTTACAACTCGGTGTTTCTTTGAGGCTTAAATACACCAGGGCTGCAGCTGAAACTTACTCCGAGGGTTGCTTACCAATGTTTAGCTGGTTTCCAGAAGTGTTTACCTGGTAGCTTTTATAGAAATCTTTCAGCTTTGATGGCGTACTTCTGTAGGTCCTGTTGCTGTTTGGCTTCGGTGTCTGCTCGGCTTCTGCTCACACCCGGAGGCTGCGGTCGAGGTTTTGGGTCTGGCACTCGGTTACCTGCTGACCGGGCCCATGCAGTGGGCTTGCTTTTTCTCACCTCTTTGTAGCCAGGGAGGTCCAGCAGCTCGTGGTGGATGGTTCAGCTTTAGCTGGTTTTATTGGTGGTCCTCTTGTTCACTGACCCTCTTGCTTTGTGTTTAAATTACATCCTTAGCACTTGGGGTTTACACAGCATCAGAATTACAGCCTCACTTACAGCTCCTGTGTGTGTCTGCAGTGTGAGAAGTCTTGTAATGAAAGAGAAATACACCTTTTTTACAAGCATTCCTTTCTGGAGTGGAGTTTCTGTGGCACTACTGTTACAATTTTAACATCTTAAGGGATCTTAAGGAATCTGCTTTACAAGAGAACTGTTTCTGACATGGGAATGGAATCTGCTGCTCTGTGGAGGTTTTTAAACTTTCCTAACCATGAAGCTGTTTCCTGTCTATCAAAATAACCTTTGCTCCACACATCTTTCACTGGACTGAAAAACTGCCACTCTTCTGTGAACAGTTCTAACCTAACTCAGTGCTTGTATTACGGCCTGTGTATTTATCAAGTGGGTACCAGAGCTGTCTTACAACTTGCAGAAGGAATCTCAACTAAGGTTACACAGGAGCCTTCATTCTAGCATTTTTTTTTTTATCTTCTTCATATTGATTCTCCAATTAGACTGCAATGATCATTTTAATTCAGTTTTTTAAGCATTGAGAAAACAAAAATCACTTAAATAGTCTGGTCCAACTCCCTTTCAAAGCAAATTGTGTTGTCTAATCAAAGGTAGATTGTGGTGCTCAGGAAGTTGCCTGCTCACATCCCAGGGAAGGACATCCCTCAGCTGCTCGGGGCAGTCTGTTCCAGCTCGTGCTTCAATTTGCGTCATGTCTTTGTGTGGGCAAGAGTTGTCTGTTCAAGCAAGGTAGATTGCTGCTTTAGCTGCTCGTTTTCTTGCTCAGTGGGATGAACCATAGCCATAGGTGTGCTTTAATGAGCTTGTCTTTGATTGACCACTTGTCCTGTGCCCTTTTGTCCTTCAGCATCTGGTTCGTCAGACAAGCCTTACTCTGCTCTTCCCGGTGCTGTGTGTTTATTCTGTTTGTCTTCCTCGCTTCCCTCAATTTCCCCGTTACACGTGAATGCTTACTGCTAACATCTGTGAGCTGCCCCAGCTGGGGCAGGGACTGCTTGCAAATGAAAGACCAGTTTTAGTAGCATTTTAGGGATGGGCCTGTGCATACATGGATTGTTTATCTGGAAGTGACGCCTGGTTTTGATATTAAATGTCTCTCTGGTTCTCTAGGTTTTGAATAACCTACAGCTTTAGTGTTTTCAAGTTTTCATTTCTAGGTAGCAGTGTATTTTATCTAACACATTTATCTATTTAGCTTTGTTTCATCACTGAAATGCCTCTCTTTCAGATTACGTATTTCAGCCTGTGGTATTACAACAAGCAGAACCAGCGCAGATGGGTAGATTTGGACAAGCCTCT